>NW_017306448.1:1847185-1880071 GCF_000935625.1 Nanorana parkeri | reverse complement strand
GATATATCTATATATATGTATAGATAGATAGATAGATAGATAGATAGATAGATAGATAGATAGATAGATAGATAGATAGATATAAAAAATAATCCTATTATGTTTGTAATCCTGTTTCTGTTTACAAGTGAACTGACCCTATCTTGCCGCCATTACACCCGACATCATAGCAACTGGACAACAGTCCAAATTTCCACAAGTCAGGGTTTGTTACCAGTGCCCTAAAGGTCTTAGCACTTTAGTGCCTCCATTTCAGAGCCGTAAGCTTATAAGGAAGTTCCTTCCTAGAAATACCTTGTCTCAAGAATGTATCAGAGGAAGTGCAGATACCTGCTTAAATGCAGTTTCAAATCTTTAATGTAACTTGGCAAAAGGTAGGATAGGAGGATGTAAAATAAACAAAGCCCTTAGGGGCTCCAGCAGCTCCTTGGCTAGCAGTTGCTGGATGGGTCTCAGCATCCAAGAGCATCACACAGCTTCAAATTAAGCACAGCAACCACAAAACAAGAGGTTCTATTGTTTTTCCATTCCAGTGATAACTCTAGCATTGCACAACATTAAGCCTACATGGCCTCCAGACACACAGTCTGCTTAAAAAAGGGTGATACCCTCAGGGCCCAGGCTCCAGTCCTGCTAGCATTAGCCTCCTCTCCCTAGAGGGGAGGGCTTCCCAAGGACCCTTCAGAACAGGACTTAGCTGTTTTGTCAGAGCAACACACTGTTGACAAGCTAACCAGGGTCGGCCAGCTGACAAAACAAACAGGATACTTTGTACCCACCTACACCACATGACTCTCAAGTCTTCTCAACAGAGTGTCTAGCAGGTTATGCAATACAGGAAGTGTTCTGCAAGCAGCTTTACAAAACTTCAAAATACATTGGTAGAAAGCAGGGGTTAGGAAAACACCTACCTCCTTCTATGCTGAAGAGTGGAGATAGTGTTTTCTAAAAGGTATAGGTTTTATATTAGGTGAAACTATTGTGAAGTGAAATTAAGCATACGGATAAGGATGACACTAGGCAGCAGCACCACTTAACTACCTTAAAACCCAACTGAACCTTCAGTTTAAATGAGTTAAATACATTCCAGGTGCATCAAAACAAAAGGTGTGCCATATCTTACAGTTGGTTTACTTCCTAAAGCAGCCACAGCATGAGCAGAAAAGTCTGCCAGCGGCTGCAGAGTGGGACACTAGCTCTCTGTTGGGAAGCAGCTATTTTTCTGCAGAGGTCCAATACACCACCTACTGAGTCATACCTATGGCTCTGCAATCAAAAAGCTAATTGCTTTTAACCGAAAATTCAGTTGGTCTTTAAACTTTCCAATGGTAAGGCCCTTCCACACAGTTGTCACAGGCCATGTGAAATAGACACCTCCGCAAGCCCCTCATTTAGAATCAAGACAGGGCAGGTGGAGAACGAGTTTGATAACTTTCCAGAAGTATAATGATAGTCTATTAAAATGCAGGCTTTTTAAAGCCCATCTGAAGTCTAATTTGTTTTCTTTTCGTTTCTGCCTAGTTGATGTATAAATGAATTTTACTTGAGTAGCAGACAATTTCATTTCACACCATAAGTTGGCCATACATTGGTAGTTGTTTAAATGGAAAATCTCATCAGATCTTTTCAATAATGCTATCAGAGACTTAAATGTCGTTCAAAATCTCGTTTGATTTTAACATTTGATTTCGGAATGAATGGAGTTTCTTGACTGAAAACCATATTCACTGTTAGAATTTCGTCTGTTTGAGAATTTTGCATCCTGCTCCTTAGATTTTTTTCATCACTATGGTTGAAATATGATCGTCTATTGACCCCATTAACTATTAGAAAATCATATAAATTGTTCCCCATGGTCCCTGTGTGTGTATTGTAAAGTAGCCACCGCTCCAAGCTTGCTCCCACGACGGACTACAATCTCAATACAAATTAGTAAAAATAAACGTGAGAATGTAGTCCATCACGTGAGCAAACTTGGAGTGGTGGCTACTTTACAACTCACACAGGGACCATGGGGAACAAAAGTAGCCACCCTCCAAAAGGAAGGACAGTGTCAGCACCAATTCAGAGATGATTTGAGGATCTACATCCGAGTGACACACAAATAAGGGACATTTTTGTTAGTGTCACTTCAAGTTTGACACAGCATCTGTTGGCTAACTTACATAAGAGGTTCTTTGTACATTTCAGCGTTCTCTAGGGTAGAATATCAGCCTGCCTAGGTATTTAAAGAAATGTTACTAATAAAGAAAAATAGCCCCATACTATCATTGTGGGTACTCAATTCCAGTGACATGTACAATAATAACACATAAAAAAACACACAAGAGATCTTAGATCTTAAAAAGAAATGTATACATAAAACTGTTTTTTTAAATATATTCTTAAAAAATTCAGAAATACTTACAGTATAATTTGTCTTCACTTAAAGCAGAACTAGACCCACCAATTTATCGGTCTCCCAAAACAGTTACTTTTAAGGCATGCCAACTGTCAAGGTTGCCATTATGCTTATTTGAGCTCTCAACTGAACTTTCAAGACCTCAAATGGCTGGTGTCATAGCTGATCACATGGGCAGCACCATGGCAACTGAAATCCAAGCAGAGGCACCTTCCTTGGCTGTAAAGGACAAGAGGTTGTAGTTCCGCTTTAAAATAATAGATCTTATTGGACAACTCATCCTTAAAAAAACTATCCTTGAGGCCTCACAGCAACCCATCATGTTGAAATGTCCCAGGCAAAAGACAGAAGGAGGACATGTTTGAATTTGATTGATTGATTGATAAGGGTAACAGAGACAATTGGTAATGAAGTGTATGTAATCCACTCAAAATTCATATAAACTTTAACATTTAGATGTAATCTCAAAAGTAATTTTCAATTTTCTTTCAATCTGAAGTTTTCATTAAATTGATGCTTGGAGATCCTGCCTGTTTAGACACTTCTTGTTGCAGGATGACAACTCTTTGTCTCCTATCCCAATAATGCTTTTGCATTGTCACCCTGTCATGGCAACAGTAAGTGTCCCTTTCAACACAGATTATGCAGGCATAATCCACTGTTGTCACCATAAGTGAAACCCACCCTAATAAATGCCATGCAGCCATCATTGGAGTGCATGCAGATGGGAAGTGGCTCCAAAAAAAGGCTGCAGACCATCAGCAGCACTGAGATGCAACAAAGGATGAAAATATAAAAACAATTTAAAAAAATATACCTGTGTGTTTGTGATATGCAGTGCTTAGGCCAAAAAAATAATGTTCAGTTAGGGTTTACCTTTACTTAACCTCCCTGGCGCTTTTCCCAAGCATGGCTTGGGGTTAAATTTCCTGTCTAGGAGCGCTATCCCCGAGCCACGCTCGGGAATCCCCAGAATTCAACTCACCTCGTCCCTCGATCCCCGCGGCGTCTTCTTCGCCCGATGCCGGCATCCGTCTCCAGCGTACGCTAACGTCAGCGTCATAGGGAGGCGGATCCGGCGCGAAATTCAAATGTAAAAGCACCTCAAACACATAATACATTGTATTACATTCTATAAAGTGGTTTTTCGTTACTATTTCGATACTGTAACGAATTCTTTCACCTGAGCTTTGTCCCTAGATATATCTGCCTGCACTTTTACTACTCTATTTGCCTGGAAAAGTTGAGAGCGTCCATGGCATCAAAAAAGCGTCTGCTGAGGTCAAAAACGGTTTTTGAGCAGCTTGAAAATAGCGATAGTGATGTGGAATCACTTATTGAATTGAGCGACAGCGATGCGTGGGGAAGTTTGTCGTCAGACACTGAAAGTGACAAAAGCGCGGATTCTGCGACCGAGCTAAGTGATGTGCGAACTTGGTGCCCTATTGATTGTGGTACGGATCACGCAGCGCCCCCAAGATTCCAATTTACTGGAGCATCTGGTAGGAAGGTAGATGTGGAACATGACAACCCCTTGGCCTACCTAAAATTAATTCTGACCGATGAGGTTATTGATGAAATTGTTACCGAGACAAACCGGTACAAAGAACAGCAATCCGCAACCCTGCTTGGGAAGTTTTCCAGAAGCAGAAAGTGTGAACCAGTGACCAGAGATGACATCTGGAAGTTTCTGGGCCTAATAATTCTTCAGGGAGTGGTGGGGAAACCTCTGCAGAAGTGGTATTGGACAACCAATAAATTGCTTGCCACTCCATTCTTTGGCGCGGTCATGTCGGAGTGTAGGTTTTCCCTCATAATGAAGTTTTTACACTTCGCAGACAATGAGGAATTCGACGAAACCACGCATCCTGCCCCAAAACTGAAAAAAATTTGGAAGGTATCCCAGATGATTGTGAGGAATTTTCAAAAAACCTAAGTGCCAGAAAGAGACATCACCATAGATGAAAGTCTAATGGCCTACAAGGGAAGGCTCAGCTGGATACAATATATAGCATCCAAGAGAGCACGATTTGGCATCAAAACATATATGCTATGCGAATCATCATCTGGCTACATATGGAACTCCGTGATATATACTGGGAAAGGAACCAAATTTGATCCGAAATACAGCTGTTACGGAATGGCAACATCTTCGGTTCTCTCTCTCATGGAGCCATTGCTGGATCAGGGCTATTGTGTTACAACGTACAATTTTTATACTTCTCCAGAACTGTATGAGTAACTTTTGCAACACAAAACAGATGCCTATGGAACCGTCAGGGCTAACCGACGTGACCAGCCGCAAGTGTTTAACAACAAGAAGCTGAAGGCTGGAGAAATAGTTGCCTGGCAGAAAGGCAAAATGATGGCACTGCATTGGCGCGACAAAAAAGACGTGTGCCTAATGAGTACAGTGCATAATGCCTCCACTGCTATGGTACGCACAAAAGGTGGGAGAGACGTCATGAAGCCGCAAGTTGTAATAGACTACAATACCACCATGGGAGGTGTCGACAGAGCTGACCAAGCCATGACATTCTATCCAGCAATGTGGAAACAGCAGAAGAAGTATTACAAGAAGATCTTCAGGCATCTTCTTGAGCAGTGCTTATGGAATGCCTACGTTCTGCTAAAAAAACAGAGTGACAAGCCAATGACGCATTCGGATTTCATCTGGAAAGTTTCCGAACAAGTCTTTTTGAACCACCAAACGCCATCAGCGAGTAGATCTGGACATCGTGCTGTTGGCGTTGTCAACCCAGAACGCCTGACTGGTCGTCACTTTATGGAGTACATCCCTCCAACAGAGAGAAAGGCAGCACATACAAGGCTGTGCGTGGTTTGTTGCTCGAAGCGCGATGACAGCGGCAAAAAAATCAGAAAAGAGACCAGGTTCCATTGTCCCGATTGTGAAGTCGGACTTTGTGCTGTCCCCTGTTTCAAAGTTTACCATACCCGAGATGTTTACTGAAGTAGTATTGCACCCTTGCTTGGACAGATGTCAGTGTTTTTTGTTTGAATACATTATTTAATTACATTTATTATTATTATATTATTGTTTTGTGTAATTATTTCTAATTATTTGTTATATCATAATTTATTATTTTGTTTTTCAAACTTTATCATACCCGGTATGTCTACTGGACTCTTGTTTGGACAGATTTAGGTGAGTTATTCCTAAGATTTACTAAGAACTACAGGCCTACAATGTAAAACAACATATTTCCATGGAAAACAATGTAACGCTTTTGGATGCTAAAATCCTGAATAATCAGACCACCAGGGAGGTTAATAGTCACATTGAGGAATAGGAAAGACGTGCCCACTGGTTTTACAAAAAATGGCCCAGAAAATGTATCAGTGCATTAACCCATGTGTCAGTCCTAGAATGGACATTTTTGTTGACAGCTTCTGTCAGTCAGAGACACCCCAGGAGGCATTTACATAGTGACTTCTTGTTTATCTTCAGTCAATATCCAAAATCCATTTAGAAGTGGTGGCCAATGCTGGAAAGGTGAGAATTTTTCAGAACAGAGACAGGCAGCAAATTGAGGTTCCAAAAAGTAAAGGCAGTTATATTTTGTCACAGTCTCATTTCAAGCCATGGTAATTACAGTAATAGCTCCAAAAGCATTTCAAATTTCTAAATTCACTTAGAAACTATCACTGTGGCTTTAAGAGACCAACCTACTGAAGAGAAAAAACACACACACAAATAAAGAAGCAGCTGTTAAACACAGCACAGATATAGCTGCAAGCATTTAAGGATGATCTTTGTGATGGAAATGGCTTTTTGACAAGCTTTGCATTCCTATGACAGTAATTAAGAATCAGATTTCCACCAAAAGGCTTTATAGCCAGAAGCCGTTGTAAATCAATAGGAAACATTTTCATCACAGAATGAAAATTAATTATTCAGTGTTGAACATGTTTGTTCATAGTTAAATGTTTATTGTATATCCGTTTATTGGATTTGGCTTTTGCCTGCTGGACAAGGAGAGGAGACTCATTTATAAAGAAGCCCAAAGTTCATTATGTTGATGAAATCGAGTAGGAAAGAGTATATATTTTTTTTAAATGTGGTAATTGAATGATATTAGGGAATGGTGTATATGACTCACATTTTAAGAGTCAACACATTCACACACACATATTGGTCATGCTGAAACATTAACATACAGTGGCATTTTGAACAGGAATCCTCTATACTGAGTGTTCCTGTTAATTTATAACTTGTTGATATAGTGTGTTTACTATAACCACAATCATGAATGAACAGGAGGTGATGTAGATCACTTCCCATTCATTCATGATTGAGGATATAGTAACCATACTATGTCCTCAATTATTTACAAACACTCAGCAATCAATGATCGCTGAGTGTTTGTACCCGCTCTCCTTCCTGACATGCTGTCACAGGAGGCTCAACAGCACTGGCTCTCTCCACCCACACGGTCGCTCTCCTGATCTGTGATAGGAGGCTGAGAGGTGGGGGAAGGAGAGACCGCCCACAGCACTCTCCTCCCGCAGCACTCGGCCTCCTGTGACAGTTTCTCTCCTCCCTGCTGGGACACAGAGCAGCGCCCAGCAGGGAGGAGAGAAAGCATAGATGCACCGCTATTTCGGCCAAAAAAAGGCACCTTCGGCATTTTGCCAAAAGTGCCATTTCCGGACGATATATCGGTGCATCCCCACTCTTTTCTCACTTCCTTTCATTTACTTTCAGTAACCATAGTCTAAAAGAGAAAATAAAGGAAATTGTTACTTTAGGACAAATTCATCTTAAAAACAAACAGATCACCCTTCTTAGCCACCAGCTGAAGCCAATTAAGATTGCCACAACCTAGATTCTTACTTATATAACCTTGGCCCCAAAATCTTTAGCAATAGCTGCACCTATGCAGTTATTCTACATGGATTCCAATGAAACCACACTCTAACACCTGAGTTACTAGGGCTGTAACCTGATTCAAGCCTAAGGGAAGATACTGTGCAGGGATGACCAGATTTTTTTAGGTAAACTTGTACTTTAGGTGAGATTATTTGTTACGTTTCACGTAAACTTATGAATATAGGACAGTTTTATCCATGCAGTTTGGGTGATCTCTGATAGAGGCAGTACTCAAGTGATAACAAAGGATCCAATTTTTTAAGATAGGGTTAAATAAATTCTATGCGAAAAATTGTTAAGTACTTTATAATAAAAGGTTGATTTCATGTGTTGACATATTCATTTGCCTGTTATAGCTTTTATAGTAGAGTTTTCTATTCCCAACGATACTACATATTTCTTCTTGATCTGGTGAAAGTAACATAGTTACTTCATATGTATGTAGAACCATTTAAATTAGAGATACTGGTTCTGTGATAAAAAAAATTCTTATAATCTATTTCCCTTAATATTTAGACTGTAAAAGTAAAGGGAGACAATATTCTCCCACTATTGGGAATGACTGGGATTTCTGCCAATTTACTTGTCTGACTGCTAAGTTCAGGTTTAATGTAGACAAAAGAGACAATTCAGAAGCCAAAAGGCTAAGGGCTGGAAGTCATGGAGGGCTTTTTAGGCATTTATAGGACCTTCACAGACACTTAAAATTATGTAAAAATATCATATTTTATTAAAGACATTAAAGATACGAAACATAAACACATATATACATTTATATTTATAACATACATTTTCCATATTCTGAAACATTCAATATTCTGCTATTGTGTTTAGGCATTATCTCCATTGCAGTCCTCTCCTCGTTGCTTGGTTTTCTCCTGTGGCCCCCCGGGGGGAACCAAGGTCATGGCTATTGAAGCCTCTGCAGTCCTGTTCTGCTCACTCCAATGGGAGAATAGCTGCTGCTATATTCATATATGGTTACAATCATCCACAGTAAGATATTGTACTTTTATGCACAAATTACCATGTTGTTGTAATGGAATTATAATTTTCTAATGGTACTTTATGTTACCTTATAGTCATATGGTCCTCCTGATGAAGCCACGTTGTGGCAAAACGCGTACAGGATTTTCTACAACAGTAACCGGCCATTGATTCCAACTAAGGACTCACCGATCATAACTTGTCATCAGCTCTGTATATGAGTACAGAGGTTTATGCTTACCAAGTTTAGGTCCTATAATTGCCTAAAAAGCCCTCCATGACTTCCAGCCCTTAGCCTTTTGGCTTCAGAATTGTCTCTTTTGTCTACATATTGCTTTGTGGGTGTGTTTGTAGGACCTTCCCCTCTTGAACATAATCTTATTACTAAATTAAGTTCAGGTTTGAATAAAAATATCCTTCCTTGGTTTTGGGTAGTAGTAATTGCATTGCTGCCCTATAAAACATTTTCATAGAAACCACAAAACTTTAAATGTTTTGCTGGTAAAGCAAGGATTGCATGATAAATTCTCTATTCCCAGGCTGAAATCCTAGCAGTTCTTCACTGTGTTGGAAACAAAAGGAGGGAAAAGAGTTCTCTTGTCTAAATCCAGGTTACCTATGGGGATATATTCACCCAGCTGTGACAGTAATCAGTGATTGTACTTTGTGCCAGGCTGCTTCGATTGATCTACATGACTGCATCACTTCAACTCGGACTGCTGCAACACATGAGCATGCCAGCTACCGGTATATGACAAATAGATGGGTAACGAGGGACTTTGTGTCTAATGCCACTGAGACTTCTGCCTATAAAGCTGTAGAATGCACCATTTCACATAACAAGATTACTTTTAGTGCACCTGTTAAAAATAATCTTGCATTCATTTTTTTTATAGCCATTGCAAGCTATTGTAAGCTATAGTTGAATGCATCTGCCTGGTTCCATGAATAAATTAGATATGCAGGCATATATACTTAAAGCTGGACTCCAGCCTTACCGTCGGTCTTGCACAGTCATACAAGCTCATCTTCTGTACTGACATTGCTTACTTTTATTTCACTATACAATGTGAGCTTCTTACAGTATGCATTAGAAGCTGCAGCAAGTCAGAAAGAGCCCACCTCACTTTTGTGCTGGAGGACATAAAGCATCAGCTAGTGTTTTTCTCCCCAACCTAACTGCTCCTGGCTCAGCATCATATGTGGGCATTACCTAGGGTGTTCTGCATGCCAATGTAGCCTGTCTAGGAATGTCCATTCTTCCAGACCTCCATCTACTCATCCAGGAATTTTGATATTGCATAACTTCCTAGCTTCTGCTTGCATAAGGGCTGAGAGCTCTTGGGGGAAGTAATGAAGCATGGTTGCTCTGATGTTTGCAGGAAACTATATATAGCCCCTCTCACCAACCATGATCTGTTGCATTTCACAGAGAAGCACAGAGCCCCAATGATGATGTCACTGTCACTTTCCTTCCTTGCACACAGGCTTCATCTCTCCCTTGGCTGTCATCTTACGGCTGGCTCCGGCCACTTAGAGAGAGATCCGCGTCCCTAGTTACCTGCTAACCAGGGACACTGATCTCCAAACAGCAAACTCTCCCTGGCGCTCCGGGAGTCTCCTGCTCCCGGACGTTTCTTTTTTTTTATTATTCTCACACGGAGCCGTGTCAGAATAGAAAAAAAGAAAAATTAGCCCATTGGAATGCATTGCTACATACAGCTCCCGAAATCTCACTTCACTTCAGGACGGTCATTCACTCGGCTGCCTACGGCAGCTTAGTGAATAGACTCCTTTGTCCTTGTCTCCCAATGGCTTTCTTGCACAATACATGCTCAATTCTGAAAAAAAAACTTTTATCTGTACTAAATTTCCCTCTGAAATGCAAGGGGGAGACTAATAGAATGTTCTGTTACTGAACTTGAGAGAGAAGCTTGCAAGACCTCATACACATACACATCTAAAGAAATATTTTCACATATGCTGTGTGAATAGGAACACACAACAAACATATAGTGGGGGGGTTTCAATTGTGACTGCAAAAGTAAAATGCATTTTAAAGCTGAACTCTAGGCAGATATAAAAAATGCAAATGAATAGCACTCAAAATGAGAGCAGGGGGGTCAGGACTGGGAGCCAAACCAGAGTGAGGCAGGTGCATTGCATTGCCATTCATTTGTATGGCACCCCAAATGCACCTCCTGGCTGCAATGCACTCGTCTATGCTGCGACACGTGGTACCGTAATACCGTGCAGTGTGGTTGAAAAAAGTAGTGCCTGCAATGTACCTGACTCAGGTAAGTTGCACAGTAATGTACGTTAGTCATTGCTTGGTGGGAAACAACACATGCTCCCCCTGCCCTCGGACTGCACCCTACACATACCATTTTAAGTTCTTGTTTTTGGAGTCCACAAGCAGGAGCTGCCGAGCGGCAGGAGAAGAGATGGAAAACCCCTAATGACATTGTTTGCTAGGACCGCCCAGCAATCCTAGCATTTAATGACTGCAGAGGAGGACCTCTGATGTCACTGGTTGCTAGGATGCCAGCAGAACACAGACCGATCAGTGACCTGTGCTTGGCTTTGGCTTGCAGTGGTTACACTGGCCTTGGAGACGGGTGCATCCACTGTCAGCCAGCCATAACAGGAAGCAGGTTGGCGGGCTGGACAGCCACAGACCAAGGTCTGGATATGACCTGCGTAAAATGCCCATATCTGCTTTAGACAGTTCTGAAAATGTTACTTGGTTACTTCATGCAGACCGTTAAAGTTACAGATTGGTGGGTTTGAAAGATAGAATAATTTTTGGCCTTTTATAATATTCTTCTTCCTCAAATAAAATAAAAAAATCCAATGCAGAATAAAATAAAAAAACACAATGTACTCTATTAGTATTTGCAAATAAATGCTTTCACATACAAGCATGTCATGATGACAGCCCTGGGAGCATCACACAGAAGCGACCAGCCCAATCCCAGGGGAAAAAAAGCGAGAAGGTGATGGATATCTGCTTGAATACTTGTTTCCCTTGGTACAAATGTTAAAAGATTATCTTGTAGAGAATAAATGGCTTGAAAATCATTAATAAATATTACCCTGTGGACGTATAACAGAAGCTACAAACTGGTGTCCTCTGGTGACCTCTGTAGCTCTATGTGTGCAAATTGACTGTACACATTCTTTAAAATCAATAGTACAAGCTGATAAGAAAGAAATGTGAGCCTAATGGACAGAGAATTATAGCGCCAGACATGGGGGCTAAAATTCATATTAATATAGCATGGTAAGGCCAAGTCACTCTGCACAAAGGAGGGCAGCAGGTCACCCTGACAGTTTGTCCAATGCTAATGGAAGATTATTGACTCGATAGTGTGAAACCTCAAAGAATACTACATATCACCCAGCTGCATAGAGACTTGTGGTTTTATAGATTTCTTTGTTTCAGCAGTTAGCGATAAAAGAAAAAAAATCTTCCCATGACCACTTTTCTTCAATCGATGAGCAGTTTAGCAGATTCTTATTACAAATTAGGTGGCAGCAAGATTTCAATAGATTACATGTTATGAAACCTTTAAAATGTGTTTTAAAAATATATGTGACCAGCGATAATGCAGTCAAGTGGTCTCATAAATTGTTCTCCTGTCTGTTGGAGGATTCATGGCCAAGGGAAGGGCTTTCTGGTTAAAAAAAAAAAAAAATCAAAGAACTAAATTATGTTTGCAGTTTTTGTGTACAAAGTATTTTGTCATACAAATATTGTTTTATCATCCAGCATTTTACAACCTGTCCAACCACCACCAACACCATTCACAAGCACCCCCACCCTTTAAAAAAAAAAGATCTTTTTACTTACATATAAGGTGTAGTGAAGGTCCCATTCATCTTTTTATTCTTTTGACGGTAGGAAGATCCTAAATGCTAGAGCAATCTCCTATGAGTCCAGAGTGTGGGGTGAAGCCACGGCACCTTCCTTGCCTGCAAAGGATAGGCGATTGTAGTTCCTCTTTAATGTGTGCAAACACTTTTTTCAGCTGACACATGCATGCAGGAGTGTGCGCACTTTCACTACTTTGTAATGAACTTTTAGGGTATTACACCAACTCTAAAAGATAGGAGCTCCTCAAAGACATTTAAAGAATATGTTTATTTTGTACCTAGGTAGAGGTAGAGTTGAGGTTTCTTTGTATAATCAGAATGCATGGTTTCTGGACTGAAAGGGCATGGGGCATAAAGCAGTGCAAAAATAGGAGGTGAATTATAAATGAGGATTAAAAAAATAATCAATAGCAAAGAAATAGGAGGAAAAATATCATAAAGGTGTTTTCAAACGTTAAAGTAAACCTATACTTTGCCTATGCAGGGTAAGACCCCTTTCAAACTATATGATCAGGAGGGGATCTTTGTATGGATCCCCTCCTGATTGGAGTGGTACGGATTTGGTTTCACTGCCTTGACATCCGTGTCTATCCAGTTTTTTCCTCCATCTTGCTATGGAGGAGAAAACTGAAATGACCGGACCCCATGTCGGTCTATGAGGAAAAAAGATGTAAACAGACTTGTGTCCATTGACATCAGATTACCTCCAATCCTGCATGATCAGGTCCAGCAAAATGGAACACTGATTTGTTTGTTTTTCTGGACTTGGCCAGAGCTGGGGGCAACCAGATGTAAATGGACACCTGTCCATTTACATCTGGTTGCCCATAGATTTACATTGGGCATCCAATTGGGTCTGCTTGAAAAACTGACAAGCGGACCTTATTCTGCCTGAAAGGGGTCTAAAGCAAAAGGTTTAATTTAATGCTGGTCCCACCTGCCCTTCCTGTTAAGAGAGGAGGTGATGGAAAGTTTCTTCAATGAGAAAGGGTTAAAATGTCATTGTATCTGTAGCTTTTTATGCCTTTCCAGTGACAACTGCTCCCCTCATTTCTTGAATGGGCTACACAGGCATCAACACTAGAAACTAAGAACTCTCCCTACCATGCAAACAAATCTAAAGCGGTATCTGAAATAATAGTATGATGGGCAGCAACAGGTGCATGAAATATAGAAGTAGATCTTTTTATGAATGTCCGGCCAATTGGCGAGTACATTTTAATGTTATATATTTCCCCTAGTGCAAGGTCTACATAAATGGAAAATATACTTTAGTAAATTATTTACCTTTGTCATCAAATGTCACAGTTTAAAGTGACCCCTTACCTCCTGTTTCTTTTAACTAGGTAAAAAAAATTGTACATGCTATATCACCTTTGACAAGTTTTGACAACATGTCTTAAGTTCGATCCGAGGGAAATGCATCGTGAGCTCATTGGGGCTCCTATATATTCACGTTTTCCCTTAATAGCTCATATATTCCCCTAATCTTCATGACATATATATTTTCACAGTAAAGCACTCTCCTTTGACCACTAACATTTTTTGAAATCTATTGATCAACGTGTCATTTGAAGCTCCTTGGGGGGGATCTGAAATCCCTGCTGCTACTCTCGGATTGCAGGACAAAACGAATAGGTTGTTGTTTGTGTTGTAATGGGCAGTGTTATAGATCTCCAGTTACTTGCTCATTACAACATCTAAAGAGCACTAGAAAACTGTCAATCTGGTTTATGCTGATGCAAGACAGATTTCAATCTATTAGATGCCATTTAGTCATCGGTGGGAAAATGAATTGTTCATTTTCCTTTTTTCATGCAAACTTTAGAAATTGTGTAAATACCACAAAAGAAAAATAAAGCATAACCTGCTCTTCTGAAAAATCTAATATTTATATTATAAGAACAGGACATTTTGATGATCACATGTGTAATATTATCTATTTTGTTTCATTTTGACTGGACAGGCTCTTTCCATTAGGCAAATAAGTTCACTTGTCGCATACTTTTTCTGGGTTCGTAACTCAAAGATACAATTTTACACCTATGCATTTTAATGCACTTCAGCGTATATGCAGATTAGCCATTGTTTTAAATGGCACTGATTCACATGTGTGTGATGCATTGATGTACATTTTCTGTTTTTGATACATCAACGCATGTTGTAGGGCCTATTGATGACAATGGAATCTCATGAAAATGCATCATGGTTGATAATGCATAACTTATAACTCATATTTCAGCTTTTGGTAAATGCTGAATGAGATAAATATCCCAACAATTTGTTATCTTATTAGTATATCTCTCTGGGATTCTATTGGTGAGATCTTTGAACCTCAGTTTACTGGGTCTGCACATCAGCTGTAGGACTTATCACGGATGGCACCATGCAAATCAACAGTGAAATCATATGTTTCACTTATGCACTGAGTATTTGTATTGATGCTAATTTTCTAAACATGGCGGTTTTCCCGCCGTGATGACATCACGGGAGGTGCCGAATTTCCCTCAAGGGGTATATATGTGGTTTTCTATCATATATTAATTTAATATAAAAAAATTCTAAAAAAAAATAATAATAATCAAAACTTGTGAAAAAAGTGTTTTATTTTATTCAAACTAAGTGAGGGGTTAGGTACACATATGTGATATAATTATATAGCCCTATCTGTCCTCTAAAAAAACAATATATAATATGTGTGGGTACATTTAGTAAGAAAGTATATTACTGCTGTGGAAGAATCACACAGCAAAAATGTAAAAAATGTGTCAATCATTTATGAACAGAACCTGAAAACTAGCTCAGTCATGAAGGGGTTAAGGCATCAGCATACCAAGACATTTTGGACAATTTCATGCTCCCAACTTTGTGGGAACAGTTTGGGGATGGCCCCTTCCTGTTCCAACATGAATGTGCACCAGTGCACAAAGTAAGGTCCATGAAGACATGAATGAGTGAGTTTGGGGTGGAGGAACTTGACTGGCCGTCCTGACCTCAACCGGATAGAACACCTTTGGAATGAATTCGAGTGGAGACTGCGAGCCAGGCCTTCTCATACAACATCAGTTCCTGACCTCACAAATGCGCTTCTGGAAGAATGGTCAAACATTCCCATAGACAAACTCCTAAACCTTGTGGACAGCCTTCCCAGAAGGGTTGAAGCTGATATAGCTGCAAAGGGTGGGCCAACTCAATATTGAACCCTACGGATTAAGACTGGGATATCATTAAAGTTCATGTGTGTGTAAAGGCAGGTGTCCCAATACTTTTGGCAATATAGTGTAGTTTGGTGAGAACACCCAAAACTCCCAGGTATATATGTTGGGAATCATGTCTGAGAGAACTAGCTAATGGAGTATCCAAGGCATGAAATAAGCCAGGGCCAACTCAGCTGCCCATGCTATACTTATAATTAAAATGTCACTGGTTTTTAAGGCTTCTGGTACTTCTAAAAGCTTACTGACAGCACACATAGGCACTACTAGGTGCCTGCATGTCACTTGCACGATATGGCCACAAGTTTGAGCAGACACTTAACTATTACACCTATATCAACTGGTTGGACACGATTTTGTAACATGTCTGTTGAAATGTGTGCCCATTCAGCCAAAGCAAGCATTTGAGAGGTGAGGCACTGATGTTGGATGAAAAGGCCTGGCTTACAATTTGTGTTACAGTCCATCAAAAAGATTATCAGTAGGATGGAGGGCTCTGTGCAGGCCCTTCAGGTTCCTCCACACCAATTCAGTGGCATGATCATGCTGGTTCTTTCCCAGGCCGCCCAGATGCTATTGTTTAATGACGGATCAGCATCCCCAGGTCATTTGGGGACGCTGATCTTTCATTACAACTGGGAGGAGCGAGCCGTGAGCTCAGGGCTGGCTCAGCCCAGCTGTCATTTACATGGAGATAGGTCGGCTTCGGCCGACCTTTCTCCATGCTTTACCTGATAGTATGGCTCGGCCGAGCCAAAGCATATGGGTTCGGCTCGGCTGCCTTCTGCTGCTGTACAGGCTCTTGTGAATAGCCCGTACAGCAGCCCTTCAAACCGATGAACCGAAGGGCAGAGGCAGCTACGGCTGGATCCTTCGGCTCTTTAGTGAATAACCCCCAAATATCTTTATGATAATAAAATGTTATACCTTCATGCACTAGTCATCACTGATATCCATAAAATAAATTAACAATGTATTAGCCTATTAGCACTTTTTACAATTTTGCTAATACCATCCAAATAAAAGTACTTGGCAAATGAGAATTTCTGGCTGCATTACAGCACACTGTCAACCACGTATTCCCCACAGACGAATTGCCCTGAAGCAGGCAGACAGAACACAGCTAAAATCTGGCTACATTTTTGAGAACCAAACATGGAAGCTTGCAAAAGTGTGAATCTTATGATTTGAACATTTTCTTCCAGGCACCATATGCTCATCCCTTACTCCCCCAAGGAGTGGCCAAATTGCAGAACATTTCCCCTCTTGCAGCACTTCAACTTGTTTTGATACATTTTAAAAGGTAGTTCCAGGCAATCAGTTGGCAAACTGCTAATGCATAGGAAGGAAGATTGCAGCTGTATTGTACTCAAAAACCAAAGTCCATACAGTTTGGTTTCCTGCTAACCACAGGAAATGTTTTTGGGGGAGGAAGGAACATTACACATTTATACTTTATGTCTGTAACAGAGCAGGGGTTCTTGACTGTGGGTATCCATACCTCTCAGGGTGTGGAAACCAAATGATGGGGGTATGGCACTACAATCTGAATACTTTAAAAAACTGAAACAGGTGTGTTCTCATCATTGAACCTGAAATCAAAATGGAAAATTGACTTGATGTGTCAATGACATGCAAGTAACATTGTTAGCAAGGCCCCATTCACACCCGTTAATGGGGCCAATAGTAGGAGTCTCTCCTCTTCCATGATACTCATGTGATCTGCTGCGGGCAGCAGGCACTGTATAATCCTATGACAACCCAAGCCACAAGCAGTTTCCAAGTAATAGCACAGTCTGTGATTACTTGCGAATGATTGCACCTCGATGTTTTGCTTGGATTTAAAATGAGTCCCTTCACTCTGAAGAACAGCAATCTGTGAGGAAAGAATTTTTGAGATTGTTCTTGGCGCTGGGCATAACCCGAAAGGTAGGCAGCAAAACTTAAAATGTTGGTTGCCCACCACAAAACAGTGTTTGCCACGTCATCCAATTTTCTTCTTTTATTATGAAATAATTGTTTTCAGCAGAAGGCATCTTGATAAAGGAATTTAGACATTTTAGATCTAATTTTAGATCTAATACCAGCCCGAACGTCCCAGATTCTTTCCTCACTAAAAGACAGGGGAGTAAATGCCTAATCTCTCTTGAACCTGTATTGGGCAGTAGCTGCAACAAATCTTTTCTATGCTGAAGACACTGTAGCTGATTTTGAGATTTTGGGCTATGGGTGGCTACAAAAAATGAACAAGTGGATCTTTCCATGAATTCTTCCTGGTAGCCTCAATGAACAATGTTCACAACCCAATTGTCCAAGATTTTTTCGACCCAGACTGTCTCAAAAAAGGACATTCTTTTGTCTTGATGCCACTGGAGCAGCCTGGGTGGGTGCACCTTCAGATCCATCTTGCCAGGGATTAGAGTGTAAGGGACAGGCAGCATGTTTCACAGAATCCATCATAGGCCTGTGTCCATGGCCTAGGTTACTTTCCCAGATACTAACAGATGTAGTAGGAAGATGCAATAGGTCCACTGACAGATTGAACCAGATGACCAGTGAGAAAAGGGAAGAAGCCAGCATTGGCAGATAAGACAGAGTTGGCAGATAGGGCAGTGCCAGGGTGTAGTGGCTGTCCTGGGAAGCTGACAAGTGAAGCATGCCAGGAGCAGCAATTGTGGTGAAGCTGCCAGACAGAGCACACCAGGAGCTATGGCTGCGAAGAGAAGCAGGATGGTGATGGATCCCCAGAACTCTGGTGGTGGACAATGTGGCCACCACCAGATGTGGCCATCTACTCCTTGTATTTTGTTTTAGTCAATCAATTCGGGGTGTGAAATCTTGCTCTCTTTGTTCCTGTTCTTTATTGCTCTAATACACGCCAACTAAAATTTACTTACAATGTGGCCAGTGTAGACAAAGTAGGGGATAAGAGACACAAGAGGCTAAATGGCAGGCAGGTAGGAAGTGTGGAAGCTTGGTGACTACATTGCATAGGTGTTTGTTCAGTGAGCATGCTAGCCCTTTAAGGACACATGTGATGTGATGTGAATGTACTGGACTGACCATGGGTATGAAATCCAGGATAAAACCAGAAAATGTGTGGCTACAGAAGACACACCACTGAAGCATGGATGTTAAGTAACACCCACTAAAAGTCTGAACCAGGGTAAGCAAGGTAGTTTTTTTTATTCATGATCCTTATCCTTTCCTACATAAATAGTTGTTGGTAACAAAGATGAAAAAATAACACTGGGTTAGGGACTGGCTCTCTTTTATTCTTTAGTTAGGGGCTGTCCAAAGGAACATACATATGTATTTTTTTTTTTTACATTAATACCTGGATATCTACTTTCAGAGTGATTTTTTTCCAAATCTATTTCTGTGCACCTATGCTAACATATGTGAATTGGGAGCAAATAAAGAGAACTTTAACACTTTTGGACTCAGGCAAAATACCTGTTGATCCTGTAAATGAGGTTATCTGATTTCTTCCTTTTAATTTATTTTCATTGTGCTACTGAAACAGAATCAAAAGGGCTCCCAATTCTCCTTCTGAAGCTTCAATTGTGATCATGACATGAAATTTAAAGGGTGAGAAGCGATGAAAGAAAAACATTCATTTTCCTTTCCTTACATCGTATTATCATCTTTAAACCTCTTACAAGACCAGTTAAACCCCATTCATTATTGTGTCTTTCTCCATCTGAATAACAAAAACAGTTCATCTTACCTGGATTAGAAACTGAAACCCAGGCAAGGTACTTTGATCACCTTACTCCACACTACATTATTGTCTAGTATTTCTGTGGAAAATTCTTATACAAAGATCAATGGAGCATGCAGCTTTAAGAATTGTAAACTGCCTACTGTATGCATGTATTCACCCTTCTGCAGCTCGGTTACACCACCAACCGCTTAAGCAGAAATTCCGAACGGCAATAATATGTAAATTATAGATGAGCTGACTATTTCATTTAAGCTGTCTTTGGATTCTTAAAAGTCTTTGGCATTTTGCCATTAGTGGTATCATGCAACCAGAACCTAAATGTCTTGGACTCCCACTACACAATTCAGCTCAGCTTTGCCTTGTTAGAAGAACAAAGTTTGCCTTTTTGTGTTTGCTAAATTTGACATCCTATTTCAATGAATTGTTAAATCAAAGGGTGAAAAAATAAAGGTGTGCTTCAAGTACCAGAGTGCAGAGGTTATTTAAAGTACCTTATGAGGTTCAGGAGAATTCAAGTGGAACACATCTTATGCTCAAGGCTATTTATTTATTTAATCAGTGTAGTATAAAATAGGTAAGTTATGATAAATTGTATTTTTAAAATTGAAGTGTGCCTTTTATTAAGAATGTATTGGGCCATAGAGGTTCTATATTGTTGTCAAGTTAGTTAAAAAATGTTAAAAAAGCCAGAAAAAGTAATATCTAAAATTACAGAAACAAAACAAATCTGGATACTTGAGTACATAAAAAACTGTTTAATTATAACATAAATGCTTTATTATAATTAATATTATTGATATTGATAAATTACAAAACCATTAATAACTTTAACCATGAAAAACACTTAGATGAGTTTCTCAGTTTACAGAATATACAGGGTTATGGGAGTTATTAGCGTCATACACACACAAACACACACACACATACACACACACACACAGGTTGAACTTATTCAACCTTACCTACTATGTAACTATTATTATTATTATTATTTTAATACATATTAATCATTTTATTGTTTTCCCCTTTTTTAATGTTGGGCTAATGGTAACTTATTTTTAGCCACATTTTTGTGATTGACACATTCAAAATATATGATATAATTTTCTAAATAATTGCTTTAGCTCTATGTCAGGGTCACTGTGTCATCTTGAGGAAGTGACCCTTTGAGGTCCAAAATAGTGGAAATTTTGACCTATGTGATGTTTTTTGCAATAAACAATATTTTCTTTGCATTTTTGAATGCTGGTGACCTATCTTCACGTCTCTGAGGCTCTGCACGGCACCATCCGTGGCAGTCACTTCGATCACCTATTTTATCTACAATGTTTTATCTGTATGGTGTGCAGCAGGCACTTTCAACAACTGATAGAGAACCCAGGTGTCAACAAAATCAAAACTAATAGACAGAATGATCAAAAGACCTACAGTTTATAATTGATCTAATTGTAATATAAATAAATAGATCGATAGATAGATAGATAGATAGATAGATAGATAGATAGATAGATAGATAGATAGATAGATAGATAGATAGACTCCTGTCACTTTTCTCAGTACCCAGCTTATCCATTATGGCCAACAATCTTAATAATTAATAATTTTTTTACAGTCAGATAGAGAAAACAAGTGGGTGATTCAGCTCACCAAAGTACATGTATGACAGAGATATCAAGATTAGCTCTTTAAAGTAAACCTGTGATAGGCATTTGGTCTTTTGCATCCACCTGTGCCTCTAAATGCCATTAAGGAAATGTATAGAGGTGCGGAAGAATACAGTGTATCTAAATGCAAAACTTTTTTACGTTGGATGACCAGTGAAACGTCTTCAAGAAAAATACAGCAAGTCCAGTTGCCTTCATTTATTTTTTACAGATAAAACTTTTTTAGCTTTAGAAGGAGTGAGGAGAAGTTATTATTGCTTTGTCCTCAACAAAGAGATTCAACAAAGAGATATTTGTCCTGATAAACAATGTTACCAGGACAAAAGAAAGAGAAAAGCAAGTTTTCAGTTTTCTCCAGAACAGAATTATAGGGGAAATCTTCCAGTGGAGACACTTATTCCAAACAATTGTCCAAAAGGGGATGATTTCCCTTATATTGGAGGGATTTCCTTTTACTTGTAAACACGGGAAGTGAAGGCAATTCACCTCAATGGGCACAGGCAAAAAGGCAGGTTTTAAACCTTCCAGACTCTGTCAAAAACAAAAAGGCTATGGGAACCGTAGAGTGAAATTTCCCAGAATCCCCATGTTCTGCTTGCACTCATTTTTTGTGATTTGGTAGATCTAAAGCTTTAAGAATCCAAATATAGAAGTAGAGGACAAATAGATGAATATCAATATATGATAGATAAATATTAAATGAATAGCAAAACATGAAAAAAATACCTTTTTAATAAAATAATTGATGAGGGTTCTTAATTCAAAATAAAGTTTTGGGGTTTGGTGATTATATTTTTAACTGTAACCTTTCATCTTATACCTCACCTGCCCCAAGAAGGTCTGAAAAACAACCAGGTTGGTGTACTGAGAGAGGGTTCCCATTTTTCTGAGAACCCTCATAAAATACTCACTCACTGCTGAAGGCCTTTACCCCTACCAATATTTGTTACTATACATACTGTATGTCCTACTGTGACTGTAGTGCTTATTGGTTATAGATGTTGCTTAACTATATTATGTTTTGTCTACTAGGCAAAATAATTAACAACAGAGATATATTTAAGCATAAAGATACTTAATATCTTGAAAAATAGTTTTTGATAGAATAGGATGTTTTCTTTTCCCCCGGTTTATAATCCTTGTAATATATTATGTTACTTTGGTTTTCAGTAGCAAGTGCTAATTGGGAAACAGAACACCTGCTGTAGCTCTCTCCATTCTCTTTTATGAAGATTTTGTATGAAGGGATTCTTCATCCCCTGAGGAATATAACCTTCAGCTTTGAGAGCCACACAAAGGTTGTAAGGTAGGGAGTTTGCAGGTCTGAAATGGCTATTCTTGCAGCTTACCCAGAACTGTTTTGGAAAAAACCAAGGTGAACCCCCTAAAGGTAAAGCAAGCCACTATGAAGACATGAAATCAAAGAAGAGATATTTGTTTCCTTACAATGAATGGCCTTTCAATGATGAAAGTCAATTTGTAGAACTGAGACCTTTGGACTAACATCTGCTTGACGATGCTCAGGTCACACCTGCCTAATATAAGTATAATGATTACATCAAAAGACGAGATTTATTGCGGGACACAACAAAGGACATTTCCCTTCCTAGCAGTCATGCCAAGTCTATAACTGATGGACCTGCAGATCAAAAAGATAACAAGCATTCACTTTTAGCTTTTTCAGGTCTGAACTTCTGAGCAGTATGGACAGTAAGCATTTTTTTTTTAATATATATTTTTTAGATTGTAAGCCCTCACGGGCAGGGCCCTTCTTACCATCTTGTCATGAATTGTATTGTAATTGTAATGTCTTCCTTATATTGTAAAGTGCTGCGCAAACTGTTGCAGCTATATTAATCCTGTATAATAATAATATATAAATTGTGATGGCATGGTTACTTAATGTTTAATGTAATATCATATTTCTACTATACCAAATGATGACTTTGTAGATATGGTAATACCTGTAAGCTACTTTAATAAATGTTCAGTTTCCACTATATTTATTACAGGACTTTATATCAAGCTGACAACTTACACAGCACTTTACATACTGAACATTCATATCAATCCCCACCTTCAAAGAGCTAAAGGCAAAAATGCTAACCCTTAAGCCACTCCTGTTCTTCTACAGTTTTACATGAGATGTATATACATAATATACATTGATCTACATAAGTGATCTACATAAGATAATATACATAAGTGTATACGTATATGTGACAGCACGTCCATTGTGTGTGGATACCAACACTCACACTTTTAATTATATGCCCATGATACATGCAGTTATCACAGACTACCTAAAACGAAATAAGTTTGTTAGGAAGTGCATGCCAACCTAGGTTACGGTTCACTATGTGCACCTACTGTACATCCTTGTTCTCATGCAAGTCTGCAATACAAGCATAGATATTTATCTCAGCTTTAGGCTTCATGACTGCTGAATCATTAGCATTGAGCTTTAGGTCAAAATGTTGTCTTGAGACTTTACTTTTGCACTGCCTCTATTCTGAGGTTACTGGCTGCTACAATCACATTGCATAACGGAGGCCCATATGACACAGGAGTCCAAGTTGTGCGGCAGATGTGGAAGGAACCTGACCGGCCACTGCCGTTGACCGACTCGTTGTCGCCAGACCACTACACACTCTTGCTCTGAATCAGCTGCTACAATGAGTTCCTCGGGTATAGAAATTAAAGGATTTAAAAATCCATATTCTGATTAAACTTAACTTTTCTTTATAACTTAGTATAGGATAAAACAAAACAAAAAGCTACGGGGGACAGAAGGAGCTATTAGGGACGGAACCAAGACGACCTGGATGCTGTACGGTCTGCAGCAGCTGACTAGCCTGCACAATTTAGGCTGAGATCGAGAAGTGTGAGCGGGTCGTTGCCACTCGATCGTTACTAAATGAACGTTACTACACAATAGCAGGGCCCTACAAGTACCGTTTGAGAAACATGGTTATTCACGTAAGGGTGAAGAGTTTGGAGAAGTCAGGGGAAGTGAACAATCTAGGACAACATAGCGGAATTGGAAAGTGAACAGAATTGGAGATTTTTTCCAGTCATTTTGGCCTAGATTGTTTACTTTCCTGCCTTCTCCAAATTCTTCACCCTTTTGTGAATAGCCCTGATAGTTTCAAGACCAGCTTCTTGCATCCCCCAGCCCTCCTCCTCCTCTCCTTAGTGCGCGGGTGCAATAGCCAGCCTGCTATTGGATTTTGCAATTTGAAATAGATGGGGGGTGCCATTGGGGCATTGGTCGAGGCTATACCCTAGGCAGCAGTGCGGCTGCCTAGTTTGCCTAGTGGTAGCACCGGCCCTGCCTGCATGGCATGCATGGCCCAGTGTGATAGTCACCCACCTGTGTCAGGAGCCTAAAAACCTGATGCATCCACAATGGTAGAACCGCACTCCCACTGTAATCTTCAGGACTGTGCTGACTGTTGCCCTTTGCTCATTTATGAATAAGGGCTACAGTTGGCATCTTCTCTTTTAGGCCACCCCAGTCTGGTATGATCTAGGATTATTCAATGGAGGGAAAATAGATGAAGAAGAAAAAAAAAACTTCCTTCTAATTGTTTTGTTTCCCCAGATTTATTTCTCCAATCTGGAGGCAAAAAATGCTAAATGGAGCTAGAGTAGTGATACAATAGCAATTATTTTGCTGTTTTGAATTGGTCCCAATGATAACAATTATCTTAATTGCTGCATATAATAACAGTAATAATTGTGTAAATATTTTACTGAAAATCCATCTAATTATGGTTTCCTCTGGGAGATGTGAGTTTAGGCATTTCTAAATATTAGCATTGTTAAGCATCATCAGTTTAAGTGTTGAATTATTTGTTCATGGCTAATTTTTCTTTTATTTCTTCTCTTCTTCTTGTGATTAGCCGCATGGCCTGCAGCCATGGCCAGATGCCGCCTTGTTTTATGCATAATAACGGGGTCAGAAGTATTTTGACATTTCCTGTACTTGTCTATTTGTTTGTGTACAACAGTTGTTACAACATTTGCTGGCCCTGAAAAATGCATTTAAAAATCCATTTATATGTTTACAGAAAGAGCAATCAATGGCTTGCACCTGCCAGGTTCTCAGTATAACAGTTAATACCCGGACTGCGGCTTGTTTCATGCAGCCATTCACAACACGGTAAAAAGGAAAACATGTTATAAATACACCCTCTGAATTTTAAATTGCAAAGGAAACATGTTAAAGGGGCAAAAGTAAAGATCACCCTTACCAAAGCACCGTGGCCTTTATTGATTTCCTTGTAATGTACAGTCCTTGTGGAGCTCTCAACTTAATCCCCCTGGGGTCCAAAGATGACAAAGGAACTATTTTTCTCCAGGGCAAAAGAAAACAAAAACACAACATTGGGAAAGTCTTTTATTTTAGTCTATGTATACACAAGCAGATCTTTTATCTGATTCAGTGACAGGGCATATCACAGCTATCTGTACTCCCTACAAAAATAAAATAAACAATTATGGAAGACACTTTTACTATTTTAAGCAAGGAAGCAAAGCAGAGAAATCTTGAAATAGTATTGTTATTATTTGTATTATTATTATTATTATTATTTATATTATTATTTTTACTATTATTATTAATATTATTCAGTATTTATATAGCGCCAACAGTGTGCACAGTGCTACAATGCTACAGTGCTACAATATAAGGAAGACATTAGAGTTACAATATAATTAAAAACAAGATGCTTAGGGGGGAGCTGCAATCTAAAAACAATCTAAAACTTACAATCTACTGTATATACTTTATTTACTGTATATAAAGATGGGAGAAGAAGAAAGTAAGGATGAAAGGTAAGTCATTTGCTTTAAGTTGCAGTGCTTTTGACCGAAATAGATGCAGCTTGCATCAATGACCTATCTAATTTAGCATTTTTTAAAGATTGCTCTTTTATGCTATTGTTATTATATTAAAGCATATTTAGGCCCCGGCAACCGACTTTGCTTTATTTGCTCCTCTTTGGTCTGTTAAATATATAATTGAAAGTGTTTGCCTGTACCTGTTTGTGCAAAAAAAAGCTGTTGTGCATTAAGCTTCTGTTATTAGTTAGCTTTGTTTTCATCTCTCTCTCTGTGGACTTCAAAATATCTCCCACTATGTTATGGAGATGAGGAGAGAGGGAGAGGTTTGAAAGTTTTGTCCTAGATAGATAATGCTGCTCTTCCACAGACACAGTACGGTGAGTGAGCATTGTCACTCTAGGACAAGAAGTGTTATTCTGGCAAGATCGAGACCAACTACAAAAAGAGGGGGGGAAAAGAAAGAAAAAAAAGAACAAATACAGTTGCTACATCTAAGGACTGATATGCTACAATATATTAAATTCTTGTTCTTGGGTTTAAATATGCTTTAAGTGTTCAGGTAAGTTCTCCTTAAAATAATATAATTGCTATTGTGCCAAGAGCCATCCTTTATGTGTAAATATATATGTAAATTATTTCAAGGTAATGAAGACAAGGCATATTGTGAAATGGAAATCATTGCTAAATTCAGTAAAACATATTGTTATTATTATTATTATTCATAATAATATTAATAATATTATTTGACCTAAGTTGATAAATTATATGAATATTATTTAAAAAAATGGTTGGGAAATGGAAAATCATTGCTTATATCAACAAAACCAATGTACTTATTATTATTGTTGTTGTTTTTATTATTATTAGTAGTAGTAATAATAATAATATCCTCTTACCTAATTTGGTAAATTATATGAATGTTATTGAGATGGTTGGCTGTTGGTTGGAAAACAAACGGACAATAAATTCAGAATCCAGTTACATGGGTAATTAAAGCACAGAAATGTAAAATAACATGTCAGATGTCATCCTCGTGAGCCACTAATGTGTCAGCAAAGACCCCGTGCCCCTTCTGGGTGTCACTGATTAATGCTGTCACATCAAATTCATTTCAGCCATGTGAGCATGGGACTGTACCGTGCAATGAAATATTTATGCAGTTAACACCCCAAGCTTTGAGCGCCATGCCTCTTTTAAGAGCACTAGTGACTAGAATCACCATCTGCTGCACATTTGTAAACTGTGTCAGGTTAGGATAATGAACACAAAATAGAAAATATGAATTCAGTGGATGTTAAAATTGTAGTCACCTGCCTCTGACTGCTAATAGTTAGCGAGGAACGCACTGATCTCCTTCTCAGCAGAAAGTTCTGACCTTCTGCTTTAGAAGAAGATAGGTTTCCAGGAGCTTTCTTCTGTCAAGTATGTTTCTCATTAAAGGGAATGTGTAGCGGTTTTTGTATATATTTTGTGTGTGTGTGGTATGGTCAGGAAAAAATTGTTCAAAAGAAATGTTTTTGTAGTCAGGTAAATAATTAATATTGTATGAATGTTATATAGACTGTTATCCATCTGGCAGGTTAAAAGATTAAATCTAGCCCCTCACAGAAAGAAATCATGACCCTGCTCCCCTCTTGCACACTTCCATTTGTTTACATATCTCAAAACCTAAAATCTTCTACTTTTTCTCATTATGGATACTACGGAATGTAGACAAAAATATGGAATGACCAACCAGTATCTTTAAAGTGACACTAAACTCAGAAGTTAAATCCTAAAAATACATTCAAGTTCCTTAAAGGAGAACTATGGGGTCAGTGTTTTTCCCCATAGTTCTCCTTGGGGTAACGGGAGGACACAAACTAGCCTCCTCCCGTTACCCTAAGCTCAGTATACCGCGAGCTACAGCTCACGGTATACTGAGACGCCGCACCTGGAGCGGATCCCGACTTAGATGACGGGATCCGCCCAGCTGCGTGAGTGACAGCTGGCTCTGCCTATCTAGAGGCAGAGCCAGCTGTACCCGCCCCCTCCCCCGTCCGTTCCGCCAGTCAGCGCTGGCAGATCGGAGCGGGGAGAGGGGAATCCAGCCCCTGTCACGGCAGAGAGCCGTGACAGGATCGAGAGGTGAGCGAACGCGGTATGTGTTCCCTCACCTCCCGATCTACTGAGCCGACCTGTGACAGTCTCATTGTCACAGGTCGGCTTAGAACTATGAGGTGAGTGGAAATCACTCATGTCATAGTTCTCCTTTAACTATTAACAGAAATGTATCTTATTTGTTTATCACTCGGCTGTAGATCCTCAAATCATCTCTGAATTGGTGCTGACACTGTCCTTCCTTCTGGGGGACTACTTTTGTTCCCCATGGTCCCTGTGTGTGTTGTAAAGTAGTCACTGCTCCAAGCTCACTCCTGTGATAGACTACAATCTCAAGACAAATTAGTGAACTAAGCATGAGATTGTAGTCCAAGGGGTAAATACTTTTTCACAGTACCGTAAAAAAGCTTTTGAGTCATGCAACTCTCCTAGACAGGGCTGCTACAACAATGTATTCTAATATATTCGAATGTATTCTAATGGCAATATACTGTTAACCACTTGCCCTCCACCCATTGTGAATACACGTTACCAGCTGTTACATACAAGCATTCGGCCGGCTCTACAGTCAGCCTATCGCTTGTATGACACTAAGAAATGTTCTGCTGTGTCCCCCTCATCTGCCACACTTCCCCCCTCCAACACTGCTGTCCCCCCTGCAGGCCCATCGGCTGTTTCCAGTGATTAGTGATTTCCCTACTGCTGATCTCTCCTCCTCTCTCTCTAAAGGCGGAAGTGATGTATGCTACATCACTTCCGTCTTTAGCTGTCATTTCTCTGGCTGCTATTGCCAGAGAAGAAGCTGGTGACGCAGATCTCTGCTTCATCAGCTTCTTTGGGGATCCCAAGGTGAATTTAGCGGTCTTAGAGACCCCTGATGTCTCCATAAAGAAGACCTGTCATTGTATATTGGTTATCACATAGGGAGCTTGTTAAAAAACACGTGCAAAAACAACGATTACGCCACACATGTTACTTATCACCGCGAACGTGTAAGTGTAAGTAATAGTTTTAGGGTCATTAATCACTGATAACACTAAACTGATGAGCAGTAAAAGCTTTTAATGCGTCGCCTATGGCCAATTTTAGGCATGGTAGTTTTTTGCAATTTCGCTGGTGCACGCAATTTTAAAGTTTGACAAGTTTGATGCATATTACCCGACGTGACCCCGTCTTTTATGTTTTACTAAAACATTGGGTGATGATCAATGTTTTATAACATAACGTAGGGAAAACAGGCTTTTTTTCACCAAACTTTTTGGAGCTTTTTTCGTTATATAGCAAAAAAAAACCTCAGTAGTGATTAAATACCACCAAAATAAAGCTCTATCTGTCCCAAAAAGATGGTATAAAATTAATTTGAGTACAGCGTTGCATGACGGAATAAATGTCAGTCAAAGTACCGCATCGCTGAATACGGAAAAGTGAATTAAAGCATATGAGTAAAGGTGAATATTGTCAGCACACCTGGCAGTATTATAATTTGCCCCAGTCACTTTTGCTGGACAGCTTGGTCTGCATGTAAGGTTTGAGAAAATTATGACTGAAGGCATATTCAACGAAAAAGAGTTTCACGTACTGAACACCATCATACCCTCCTAAGATCACACATCTCTTTGTGCTGCTTACTTCTGAACAGTAATGATATAATATCTATAACTAAAAAATGATGCCTTTTGTTTTATAGGTGCAATGGCCTGAAACACACTTTCGCAGGATTTCATGAGGAGGCTTGGTGGCATTACTATTAGTAATACACAGGATTTATATAGCGCCAACAGTTTGCACAGTTAAATCCTTACAATATACAGTAAGGAAGACATTACAGTTACAACCCACGTCAAGACAAGATGGTAAGGAGGGCCCGGCCTGTGAGAGCTTACAATCTAAAAGGAAGGGGCAACTGACACAAGAGGAGGTAGCTGTGTGGGGATGAATTGTTTGGGATGAAGGGATAGAGAGAGCTTTAGGGATGAATCTTTAGGTGTTGCCTAAAGGCAGTCAGAGTAGGAGATAGATGGAAAGGTTGGGGTAAGGAGTTCCAAAGAATGGGAGAGAGTCTGGAGATGTCACCCATGACTCTCTAAAGTGTCACCACCAGACTGATGTAAATATTCTTTTGCAATTTTTTGGGCTGGATTGGATTTTCAATCTCATGTTCATGACATGGCAGTATTAACTATAAGGAATTTCTGGGCCAATGCTTAAGGCAGCAAGGTTGAAGGGGGCAGCTCCAACCCTCAATGTTTACAAACTATTGTTTTTCCTTTTACTGGCCTCCAATGGACATTTATGGATAATTTCACCAAACTGTAGGTGTAAGGGGTTGCAGAGAAGGTAAGGAGGAGTCAAAACTCTTGTGTTCTTGTTTGTTTGCATGGGTAAAAGGTGGTGGTAAATACAAAGCAGAAAGCATGCTTCCTCTAACAGCACATAACACCATCAGTTTTCACTAAAATAACTCCATGATTGAAGGACTGAAGCTTATGAAAAAGAACATGATGTCCTCACCTCGATTGTTATTATTTCTCCATATGTGAAAAGTATACCAGTACTTCTTCCTATATATATTTCTCCTTTCCACAGCAATAAGCTTGAAAATTGGCTGAACTGGGCTGTCTTGTTTATGCACTTGGCAGAAGAGAATGATGATGATGCTGGTCAGACTGCATCATGCATGTACAAACAGCATCTGAATACTACCCCACCGGTCATTACATCACCAGTCATCTGGGGAATCCTACAAAGGAAAAAAATCCCTGCTCCTCCATACCTCCCAACTTTCTAAAATGATAAAGAGGGAAACCTTCCAATACAATGAAGGGAATTTATTAAAACTGGAGCAGACAAAAACTGGAGCAGCTGTGCAAGGCAACCATTCAGCTTCTCTCTTTCATTTTCAAATGTTAACTGAACAAACTGGAGATATAAGCTGATTGGTTGCCATGTACAGTTGCTCCAGTTTTTGTCTGCTCCAGTTTTGATAAATTCCCCCCTACCATTTTGCAAGACCAAATACGGATACTTGTCTTCACAGATACCAATTACTGATACCGTTTTGTTTATTGTCATGTGACAGTTTTTCTACAGCAATACAGACTAATGATTTCAGGACAGTGGTGGAACACCAGTCGCAGCTGCAACCCTGGTAAATGCCAAGTATCAGCACTGGTATCTGAACTGGTATCTGTGCATCCTTAGTTTTAAGGTATACTCCTCCATCAAGACTGTTCATTTAGAAAGAAACACACTTTGAAACAAGGCTTGGTAAGTTAGAAATTGGGAAAAGATCAGCTGCACAGAGCTGACAGGCAATACTAGTGACCTATGTCATTTGATTGGCTTCTTTGGGTACAGCTTCTACAGTTTTGCCCCTAAGTGGTCCCTAACTGGACAAACAACCTCCAACCCCAGAGGTAAATACTTACTTTCCCTTCACTCGCCTGCTGCTCCATTTAGTGGCAGGAACCAAAGGAAATACCTGGTACGAAGAAGCATGCAAATGATTAATTATTCAGAGAATCACGTCCACATTTTAGGTTTAAAGACAGTATTTGTTTACTATTCACCTGTAGATCATCACATCATCTCTGAATTGGTGCTCACACTGTCCTTCCTTCTGGAAAGTGGCTACTTTGGTTCCCCATGGTCCCTGTGTGTGTTGTAAAGTAGTCACCGCTCCAAGGTCACTCCCATGATGGATTATAATCTCATGTTTAGTTTACTAATTTGTATTGAGATTGTAGTTCGTCACAGGAGTTAGCTTGGAGCGGTGACTACTTTACAACACACACAGGGACCATCGGGAACAAAAGTAGTCACCCTCCAGAAGGAAGGACAGCACCAATTCTGAGATGATTTGAGGATCTATAGCCGAGTGATACACAAATAAGATACATTTCTGTTAATAGTTATGGTACTTGAATGTATTTTTAAGATTTAACTCCTGAGTTTAGTGTCAGTTTACATCTTAAATATTTAACTAATGTTATTGATGCTTCTCAAACCTATGATAAAATGACAAAACTTTGAAATGTTTTAAGCCTGTGCCATGACAACCTGTGTGTTTAAAATGTCAACAGATTAAATATGTATCATTGCATAAAGAGGATTGTCTCTTTTTGGGGGTATCGGATAACAGATTTTCAAGTAGCATTCATTACAAAAATAGACAACCTGTAATGAAGCCTGTAGGAAGACTTTGGGCCTTTGTCATTAGTCTGACAAGCAACTAATTAACCAGTACTTGTCCACTGTCCCTTAGATTCCTGCCCTGACACTTCTAAGATTACAGCGTGTGACAGAGGGAAAGGGTGTTAGCCTTTTTAAGCTGACAGTTAAATGTATAGATTGCTGCTGTTGCCACAAGGCATTGAACACAATCACAACCCTCCGAAGACATGTCAGAAAATTTAGACATTTCTGCAGTGACCAGGACTTCCAACTAACCCTGATATAAAGAGTTTCAGTCCCTAATTGTACATGTGACCATACATAACTAAGTCTAATGCATCACTAATATTTATGCTTTAACAAAGTGGTAACATATTCTGCAACGCCTCACAGATTCCACAGAACCAGAGTAGAATACATTTTACCTTGCAAAAGTAAAGTGCACATGTACAGGGCAGACCAATGCATCTATATATTATGCCACATTGCTGCGCCACGGCACCTCTTCAACATGTGATCGTTAACTCCAGTCTACAGAGCTCCTACCTAAGGGTACATATAACAATAACTTATTTTTGCCCTGGACTCATTTAATGGCAGTTGAATTCCTCCAGTGTGTATTTGCACAAAACTAAGCAACACAGTCAAAATGGCACCCACTTGCATAGAACCATTCCTGTCGGTCTGTCCCAGGAACAAATGTGGTTACAACCTTCATAAAAGCACATGCATATAAGCACCAATTTGATCAGATGCCAATTATTCTAACACTGTTTGTAGGTTATGAAAGGAAATGAAGAGCCTTAGCAACACGTATGCATACATTGGAAGGTCATATGAACTCCAAAAGTGGTAAAGGAACGTTGTGCAACACTACATATCTATGCATATTTACTGCATTTACAGATTCAAGCCTATAGAACAGGTGTTTTTAACCCTTTTATGATTACAGGCCCCCAGGGGGTTGCCCATACCCCCCCCCCCCCCCCAACCCCCCTTCACGA
>NW_017306448.1:1841721-1846992 GCF_000935625.1 Nanorana parkeri | reverse complement strand
CCATACCCCCTTTGCCAGATTATTAAAAACATTATCACCACCAGTCCTATTGAATGCCAGTATGAATTCAAAAGATGTCAATAGCTTTACATATGTATAGCTAGGAACAGATCAGCTAAACAAATAGGGATTTCTTTATCTATAGTTTAAATAAAAATGGCAAACCACAAATTCACAAGCTAGCTACCACCACTGAGCTTTTGCTGTGCATTTAAACCAAGGTACAGTTATTGAAAATTTTACTTGCATGCCCTCTTAAAGATCAAGTGGTGCTCTCCACTTTTATTTAAGGTTCAATAATGCAGCAAGTGCATGTTTTTACTTATTCCGAGGTCCAGTACTAGCCCCCTTTATTTGGTTCCATTAACTGCAAGGGATATGGATACGGTGAAGGACCTCTGCTATACAAAATTAGCTTGCTGGGAGTCACATAAAAGTTACATCAAGCAGGATGAAAACATTAACCACTCAAAAACTCATAGATTCAAATTATGCTATTTAAAATAGTGTTACAGGTTTCTCCATGTACTTTGGGGGCAATTAGGTAAATGTAATTGACCAAATATGTCCATACGGCAATATAAAGTCAATGGATATAAAGTCAAGCATCCAGTCCCTTCATTTATGTGCAGCTGTGGGGTGGGTGCCCAATCCACAGCTGATTGGGTCAGCACTGACAGCTTCCTTCTGGGCTCAGATTTGCTAGTGTTTGTTCTGAACTAAAACTCATGCCTAGCTGCCTTCCTCTAAAGCCACTTATAAAGACACCTCCAATATGTAGTACATTTTACCACTGTTTAAAATGAGTTTGGGTCAGTGGTAGGAGCCACCAAGCTCAGTAGAGGACACTTGAGATTGACACCCCCAAAAGTGTTGACTTCAGACAGTATTTCCTCTTCAATGGAATGGTTTTCAGAGATGCAAGGAGGGGAAGAAATGCTAAAAAGCAGATGAGCTCCTTTTTAAGATGTACATCTGCTACTTTTAATTTTTGAGACCAAGTCACTTTAAAGCCCAGTGAGTGGACTTGTCGAGCACCCATCTAAAGCATCCTGCATTCATTTTCTTCTTAGAAGTACATGCTACTATTGCAAGACACATGTGTGTATAATACACGTTGTGCACAATAAGTGACAAAAGAAATGGCTTGGTGGTAGCATAACAGGATGCAAGCATATAAATCTGCTATTGAGCACTACCCCTGAGACTTATGTACACATATACAATACCATAATAAAGTACAAACATTTGCAATATAATCGATTCAAATGTCCTGTGTCGCTGAATTATTCATATTTATAACTTTCAGAGGTGCAGGGAGGATTGATCTCTATGGAGAGCATAAAATGGAGAGACAGAGCAGGGATCAATAATATAATGTACAGAGAGGAAGTTAATTTATGCTTTAGTCATGTCTCTGGTTGCTTCCAGTTCTCTTCAGTGCACAGCTGAATGGTATGAAGCTTCTTCATGTTTATAATTACTATTTAACACCACAGTAAGTGTAAGAGTCTAATTCTATATTCTACCTTAGACACTGAGTATCAACAATAAACTGTTTGTTCTCGCTTAGTCTATGTTAGGCTTAAGGCACATAAGTACATACCTTATTCTTCCACACTTCAAGACTGGCCCCATGAAGCTGCTCCTCTTCACTCATCATGAGTCTTCTCCTATCCGACACCATCACATTTCATTCAGGACATTGAAGGTCCCCCCATATTTGAGGAGCGCAAGGGTGCCAGCTGTCAGGTTTGGGGAAGCAACCTAGTGATGGTTTATGACACACTGGAGTTCAGCTTTAATTATTTTTTATGGATCTGTTTTGATGTTTTCCTCAAAGTGTGGGACATGTGGTGGATACCTGTGCTGTGGGTGCCCGTATGTATGTTAATTACATCATAGAGGGAGCAGCTACCAAGCACTGGAGGGATCATATCAATCCACTGGTAAACTCTCTCATCTTTTTTTCTGCAATCTGATCTATGAGTATGCCTTTTTCCTACCATGCAGATGCCAGTCAATGTAGCCTTCAGCATAAGAATCCTAATAAAGCCTTGGGGTTCAGAGTTAAAATTATTTAATTTACTAATCGATAGATCATGCAGCCCAGACCAATAAATCGTAACTTGTATTCAAAAGTTAATAAAGCAGCTATGGAAAATTCAGCACATTTCATCTAATTTCTTGCCATTTGTCATTTGTACTAACAAGAAGGAGGGGAGTGGGGATAGGGTTATTATAGGGTCATATTGTCCTTACAGTGTGCTCTCTTATTGCTTATTATTGACTTTGACCTTAAATGTCTCCTAAATTGATCTACTGGCAATATCTTGCCCTAATTTCTTGCTCCTGAGCTATAGGGAGGGAAGGGTATGGGAATTTGGTATTTGGAGAGGACTGTACAGTCTCAATGATTGTAATTTGGAGCAAGGGCCAGTTCATAAGGACAGTACAGTGTACTCCAGGTACCTCTTTTCTCCTCTCTCAACTTCTATTGTATATAGCTCAGGGCATCCTGCTGCTGGGGCACTCTTGTACCCCTGCATTGTCCAGCCTGTCCTGCACCCTGTAGGACTAAGCAATCAAACTGACAGCTCAGTCCTGCAGATTACACTGGGAGATATTGGCACTCTGCTCTGCTGTCAGTGTGACAGCCGCCCACTGTGTAAATAGAGCACAGCACCCAACTGTCATAGAGATGTGATGATCACATTTGTAAAGCTGCATTCTCCCTGAGTAATCTGCACTGTCAATCTATTAGTTTGACAGGTCAAATGTAAGCTACTGTTATAATTTACATTCATTAATTACTGATATGTTTTAAAACAACCTTTTTAACAACATTTAACCCCTTAATAGCCCTTGGTAAAGGTTTTTTATTTTTGTATTGTTTTCACATTAGCTTTTTAAATTTGCGTTCCTTTGTAAAGCACCATATTAAAATTACACTAAACTCGGGAGTTCAATGTTAAAAAAATACATTAAAAAACCTGAACAATTAGCAAAACTGTCTTTTATTTGTGTATTACTCAGCTGTAGATCGTCAAATCATCTCTGAATTGGTGCTGACACTGTCCTCCCTTCCTGGAGGGGGCTACTATTGTTCCCCATGGTCCCTATGTGTTGTAAAGTAGCCACCGCTCCAAGCTCACTCCTGTGACGGATTACAATCTCAATACAAATTAGTAAACTAAACCAGAGTACTTGTTTATCATTAAGCTAAAGATACTCAAATCATCTCTGAATTGGTGCTGACATTGTCCTTCTTTCTGGAGGGTGGCTACTTTTGTTCCCCATGGTCCCTGTGTGTTTTAAAGTAGCCACCACCCCTTGCTTGCTCCCGTGATGGACTACAATCTCGCGTTAGTTCACTAATTTGTATTGAGATTGTAGTCCATCCTGGGAGCGAGCTTGAAGCAGGGACTACTTTACAACACACACAGGGAGTTGAGTGTCACTTTAAAAGAGCATGCTTTGTACCAGAAACATTCATTTCTAGTGCCTTTATAAAAGGGACACATCGCAGAATACATTTTGTACCTAACCCCATTTAGTTTATTTAACCCAGAAATTTGTAGCTAATATTTAGTTAACCTTAATTCTTTCAATTTGTCCTGGGTCTGTTCCCATGAGCCAGTCCCGTCCTTCTGATTGGTTAATGACTCCTTCATTCAGCAGCCCCCAGGTTTTGTAGTAGTAAGCTGCCTAGGGACAGCCATTCCCGTACTTGCACACTATAATAACCAATACTTTTGTACTTGTTCTCACAGTTGGAATTCTTTAAACTGTGTGAACACTGGTTAGTCATAAGTTACTACCTTATCTAGTACACATTTCACTGTCAAAATGTCAAGTGTTACAATCCCATAAGTCGTTGTGTCAAGCACATTCACAGACAATTCTCTCCATAGTAATTTTCGCATCATGTCACAAGCTTCTACCACATGAAGGCTGAACTGTAAAGAGATATTGATGCTCAAGCACCATTACAAAAAGAGAGCAGAGTGTCACCCTCTTACATAGCAGGCAATTCAATTCAAGCTATCATGCTTCCAGTGCAGGCTACGGCATCTTGGAAAACCCCCCAAAAATCGGATTTGTTCTACTCTGTGCAAGAGTGTACAATTGTCCATTGATATAAGTGATCCCTGATAACAGAAAACATCAAAACAGCCAATTCTCCCCACCATTCCTGGTTCCTATAAGGTGCTGTGGAATATTTTGAACCATTATGGCTAACATTGTCATTTACTGTGTATAACAAATCATACGAGAAAGCTCAAATGTTACCCAAGTGCAAATCTGATAAAATTATATTTTACAGTTTTTTTTTAAATCAAGATTTACAAGCACATTGTTGTGATGTGTGTGATTCACAGAAAAGCCTATGGCCAGGTTCATACTTACGCAATCCGTGACCGCGCGGCAATCATGCACGGAACCGCACGGATTGCCGTGCAGTCACAGAGTGTCATTATTTTTTATAAAAGCTGTGCGTCATGTGTCGCAAAACCAGGTACATGTACCTTTTTCCCGCAATTGCCGCGCGGATGTAACTCCACTGATATCAATGGGGCTGCGCGGCAACAGCTGTGTCAAACTGCACACGGTCGCACGGTCCCGGGACGCTCGTCCCGGTTCACCCAGGTCTGCACTAGCTCTATTTCCTGTCAGTGTGCTGCAAAGAAGAACCTTTTCTCTCTATGTGAAAGCAATGGTCTGCATGTTGGCAGGGAATAGGCTTTTCTACTCAACTCTTTTCTACTTTCTATCAGGCTGAAGCCTGTACTTCTAAAGACAACAAACTATAAGACTTTGCACACCTTTTGTTTGCAATATATCTGGAAAGTGCACTTAAGCTCTAAACTAAAAGGGGGCCTTTGTCTTTGGCCTACATGACTATATTGTGCTTTGTAAAAAGTTTTTCTTGGGGAAAATATCTAGGGCTGTGCGTTGTGTCTTAAAAGTATCACTAAAAATGTATAGTATATTATTTTCTTATATTGTGTATTTGCTATTGGTTTAAGCCTATACAATGAAAGTACATTTGTCTAGGTCCACCAGCAAATGTAGCAATGTATTATGATACACAATTGATCCTCAAAGCTCTATGACCTACTTTAACCACTTCAAGACCAGGTGTTTAGACCCCCTTCCTGGCCAGGCCATTTTTCAGTATTCAGCGCTGCGGTACTTTGACTGACGTTTATTCCGTCATGCAACGCTGTACTGAAATGAATTTTACACCATTTTTTGACAGATTTTTTT
>NW_017306448.1:1832165-1841664 GCF_000935625.1 Nanorana parkeri | reverse complement strand
CGTATGCGCCCCCGACGCATGTATGCATGCGTGTATGTATGGGTGGGGACTTAAAAAAAAATTTTTTTTTTTATTCTTTTTTATGTGTTAATTAAAAATTTTTTGGGGGGGGCTTTAATTTGTGAGGGAGGGGGGGGGCCGCACCGATCGTCGCTAAATACAAGCGATCCGCCGGCTATCGCATGTATATTAACGGGCATCGTTTTTAAATTGCGGCCATTTCCCGATCGCGCGCGCCCGGTGTCGTGCGCAAGGGGGCGTGTCTGAGCAGACGTCTGAAGACGCCTGCTCAGATCTAGAGAGCTCCTGGCCGGCCGTTTTTTTACTACGGGCGGCCCGGAGGCAGTTAAAGGACAGCTGTACTGATAAATTTAAAGGCTGCCATTTCTGTCCTTGTGCTGAATGTTCTAGTTGCCTGGCTGTCTTTGGTTTCAGTATTTTAAAGTGCCACTAAACTCGGGAGTTAAATCTTAAAAATGCATTCACGTACCTTAGCTATAAACAAAAATGTAGCTTTTTTTCATCAATAGGCAGTAGTCAAATCTGAATTGGTGCTGACAATGTCCTTCTTTCTGGAGGGTAACTACTTTTGTTCCCCATGGTCCCTGTCTGTGTTGTAAAGTAGCCACCGCTCCAAGCTCGGTCCTGTGATGGACTACAATCTCAATACAAATTAGTAAACTAAACATGAGATTGTAGTCACAGGAGTGAGCTTGGAGCTGTGGCTACTTTACAACATACAGGGACCACGGAGAATAAAAGTAGCCACCCTCCAGAAGGAAGGACAGTGTCAGCACCAATTCAGAGATGAGATCTACTGCTGACTGATATACAAATAAGGCTCCAGGTATAAATATACAGGTGAAACTCGAATAATTAGAACATCGTGCAAAAGTTCATTTATTTCACTAATGCAACTTAAAAGGTGAAACTAATATATGAGATAGACTCATTACATGCAAAGCAAGATAATTCAAGCCGTGATTTGTCATAATTGTGATGATTATGGCTTACAGCTCATGAAAACCCCAAGAACCCCAAATCCACAACCTCAAAAAAGTAGATTATTACATGCAATCAATAAAACAAGGATTGTACATAGAACAATATCGGACCTCTGAAAAGTACAAGCATGCATATGTACTCAGTACTTGGTTTGGGCCCCTTTTGCAGCACTTACTGCAATTACTTTTGCACGATATTCTAATTATTCTAGTTTCACCTGTATATATTAGGGATGCCCCGATACCATTTTTCCAAGTACAAGTACTGATACTTGCCCAAGTCCTCACAGATACTAGTACTGATACACTTTTGTTTATTGTCATGTGACAGTTTTTCTAAAAAAATACAGACTAATGATTTCAGGACAGTGGTGGAGCGCCAGAGCCAGGTCCCAGCTGCAACCGCTGCAACCCTGGTAGTTCTCGTGGAAATGCCAAGTATCGGCATTGGTATCTGAACTGGTATCTGGACATCCCTATTTTCTCTGCAAATAAAAAAGTAAGCGGCGACTTTTATTTATTTTTCTTTAAAGTCATGCAATGTGAATGGAAACATGTCTCAAATATAAAGTTTGGCTGTATAAGTGTAAATAAATTTTATAAAACATTTTGTCTGATAGAGTTAGGAAGGTTTAGACTCTCTGTCAAGTTTTGACTGTATGTGTTCCCATAGAGGTTTACCCCTCTATTTGTCCCGGTGACCATTGTTTTAATAAAAAAAGTGAAATCCAAAATGTTAGCGTCGAGGGAAAATCTTCCAGTGGGGACATCATTAGGCCTGGTTCACACGTGTACGTGTTATAGCGCATTCAACGCTCTATGAACGCTCTACAAAAGGCTCAAACATGAAAATCCCATTGTTTTCTATTGGTATTTTAGCCCGTCTGAACGAGCTACAAAACGGCCTACGCCTGAAAAGGTACATGAGCTTCTTTGCGGCGTTTTTGTCTCACGTTTCCATTGGGATACAGCCAAGTAGCCCTCGGAAACGCGCGTCTGTCGCTGTTTTTTTACCGTGAATCGCGGTAAAAACGCGTGTCACGAAACGCGCGACAAACGCGCATATTTGATACGCCTAGGTGTGAACAGAGTTACAGGGACAACTGTTCAAGAGGAGAGACTTTGGGAGATGTCCTCTAACTTCCTGTTGCATCTCTGTGATAGTAAGTGAAGGGAAATGTCCCCAAGGGTATACAGACAGCAAAAAGATAACCTATGAGGTATTTATTTATAAATTGTTCAAGAAATGTTACAAACCATATGTATAAAAGCAGTGCAAAAGAAACAGGAAACAATCATATGTACACGTACAGAAAAGACAAGGAATAACAATTCCAATAATCTAAAAGGTAAAGAGGGACAACAAAAGACTGGTAAGGTGAAATAAGGAAGAAAATGAAAGATTAAAAGAAGGAGAAAGCAGGATAAGAGAGAATCAAGAGAAAAAAAGTGACAGAGTAAAGAGAAGAAGAATAAGAGAGCAGCACAGAAAAATAACCATCAAACAACCATAAAGAGGACAATAACAAAATAGCATTTTGAACCAAGTGACCAGCCGGGAAAACATGCCATCTGGTAGCTGCAGAATTAATGTATGCCTGGAAAAGTGAACACAAGTGGATGAGAGCAGGGGACATACTATCAAAGAAAAGCAAAGGCCAATAGCAAGCCTAGAATAAAGTGGTCACCCAGGAAACAGGAGGCTATCTTATAAAGCAACTCCCTGACCTCCAGACTGAGAGTCTATATCAGACAATTGTGTGGACCTATAGTGAATCCAAGTGGCCCAGGTGTTGTAATATTTGTCATATCTATCCTTACATATATCGCCATCCATTCTCCTTGCCTCCATAATATCTGATACCAGTCTGATCCACTCCTCCCTGGTAGGAACAGAAGTACTCTTCCATTGTTGAGGAATTAAATGTTTAGCAGTGTTGAGCAGGTGCAGGATTGAACTGGATTTATAACCTAGGACGCATTTACCGTATTTTTGCGTCCATAAGACGCCCCATGTATAAGACGCCCCCAACTTTTCTTACCTAAAATTAAGAAATCAATATTTTAAATGATATAATGCATCACACCTACCTCTGAGTCAATCCCGTTATGCTCCGACATTACAGCTCTGGCTACACGCTCTCCCCAGCAACAGCTGACGTCAGGTACAAAAGATTTATGATCGGATTACAGAGACAAGATAAGTTTTCCTCCAGACATAAATCTTTTGTACCTGACGTCAGCTGTTGCTGGGGAGAGCAGATTACAGAGCCACTCTCCCCATCAACAGCTGACGTCAGGTACAAAAGACTTATGATTGGAGGAAAATGTATCTTGTCTCTGCAATCCGAAGTTTCACTCGTGAGGCTAGTTTGCAGTGGTATCGGCACTTTCGGGAGTGTCGCAACCGCGGTTCTCCTCTCGGCCCTGTGTATAAGACACCCCTCTATTTTTAGGTAAACATTTTAATGAAAAAGTAGCATCTTATACACGGAAAAATACGGTAATCCTTCTCTACTCTATCCAAAAATGAAAAAAAAGTTTTTAGCTATACATACACTTTCAAGTACTACACTTCCCAGTATTGGGATGTCTGGACATTATCATTCACACTAAAGTTCCTATATATAATGATGGAAGATCAAGCTACCAAAACAAAGCAATGCAGCTGCTAGACATTTTAAAATAGGACACACAAGGCAATAAGTCAAAGTTCAGTAAAAGTAGAAAACCCCTTTAAGGCTGTACCTAAATCATTTTCCCACCATACTAAGTAGACTGACCAAAGGCAGCAAACTTCTAAATATCCATGTCTACAGGTAACATAACTCATGAGATTGATCCGTTAAACTCGTCATTCTCTGAGAAAGCAGCTAAAATATTTTACTGTCTTTGTGTTATTTGAGTGCTTGTGAGAAAAGCACCTTACAATGTGAACATTTTTGAGACTGATTGCCTCAAAGTTCAGTCAACTGCTTCTCAAACGTTCATTTTTCCAGCCTCTGGCACTTCAGGTGTTAAAGTGCACTGTAAATGATATCATTAGAATGTTCACAGATGTTCTTACTTCCTGGGTGAATTCATTTAGAATGTCAGAAGAGTTCCCATGGCTCACTGTTCTGACAAATAGGTCTTGAAGGTTCACAGTTTCAACCATGAAAAGTGAGCAGGCAAGCTGTAAAACTATTCCCGGTAATATTATTAATATTAATCATTATCATCATGTACTGTATAACAGTTATCAAATATATGCCATTAATTCAAGTATTTCAAAAAGATCCTTCCACATAATATTCTGTTCAAATATATCTTGAATCGGAAAGAACAGAAAGAGAATTCATCCATTTTTGCACCTCCTCCATTAGTTTAGATGCATAACCTTTACAATGTTAATGTAATTATAGGAATCATTTTCAATGTCCTTAAACAAGTATTTTATTTTATTAAATATGCCATTTATATGACTTGTTGCTTTAAACAAAACTAAATGCCACTCTAAATGTATCTCTTTTAAAGCGGACCTTTACCCATATCTTCAAAATAACAACAAAAACACCTTTAGAAATGTTTAGTAATGACAATCTACAAACACATACTTCTAGATAATTGCCGGCTTTTTATTCTTTGCATTCCTATTATTCCTTTTCTCCCCATTCTTCTCACAGTGGCCATTTTACCTGAGGGCAGATTATTCCATCTCCCTGTACTTCATGGAACTCTGGCACATGTGACTAGGACATGTGACCAAGCCCATCATCTCAGGGGAGGAAAAGGCCTTTCCCTGAGATCTCATGAGCTTACAGATGAGATTTCCTAGCAATGCTCTGCTGATGTAACCTTCCCAGGATGCAACAATTGGGCACAATTACATCATGTGTGCATTTAACTAATGATTGTAAGATTCTTTCATATCGGCATGCAGAGCAGCCACCTAGCTGCTGTACATTTGTCACAAGAGCAAACCAAAAAATGTATAGCAGTGTTGGGAATCTAGGATGGTACACTGGGTCTTTTGGTTCAATGACAGAAAAAGATGCCTTTCTCTGCTACACAGTCTTGACCAGGTATAGGCAACCTCACTATTCTATCTGCAGATGAAACTACGAACCTCATGATGCATTGCAAGATTCTGACAACCATAGGCATGATTCCCAGAGGCAGAGACATGATCAGATTTGTAAGGACAACACAGCTGAAGTACCGAACTTGCCTATCCCCTAGTCTAGACTAGCCTTTGCTCATGAGGTTGCTAGTGGTTCTTGAGAAGTGAAAAACAGAAAATTACTCTCCAACCTATGATTAACACCAATGTAAGGAAACTTCTATACTGACTAATTTTGGGGGAAACCACATGATCTGCCCTGGGTGTCAAATATGAGAGGTGTGCCATATTATTTATTCTTGAATTTAAAACTTAATACAACTTATTAATAACAATAATGTATCACGAGCTGCAGGTATAATCATTTGCAGCAGGGTGACTCGAAATTGTTTTCTGTTATTAAAACAGGCCGACAAAACCAGAAAACCATACCGCTATCACATTTGCAAAAAGCTGCATATTTACACAGTGGTTATATTTTGTTTCGAGCTGATCAACAAAGTATAGCAACAGCTGTATAGTGTGAGGGATTGCCTTAATATGTAATTCAAACTATACCTTATTGGTTAGACCCTTGCACTATAGAGTTGCAAGTAAATTCTGTAGTTGAAAGCAATATCTATAGATACTGGGAGTCGAAATCCTAGAGGACAGTTGAATTAGTGTCACCATTTGTGTTTAGCCAATGTAGAGAGAAGGAAGGCATACACATCTGCTACGTCTTATCAGTGGAAAAATGAGACACTGGACAAGGTTTTCTAGCCTGTTCAATTGCCACTGGAAAACCTGAGCAAGTGCTCTGCAATCATCTTTTAGATATTAGATTTTCACACATCCCAACTGTCCCTCTTCTGGAACCAAATCCATTTGCCCCTCTTTCCTCTGCAGTTGCTCCACTTTCTGTTCTGATGTACAGATATCTTTAGCTACGAAAAGTGTTATTATGCATTAAAACCTTCATCCTATTTCTTAATTATCTTGTTTGGAAAAGCCAGTATAAAGGAAAAGTAATGGTGGAAAACAACAATTATTGGTTTATCCAACCATTTTTGGTATGTAAATCCTTAATGGTCCCGGTAACTGGGAGTATGTCAGGGGTATTTCCATTGCCTTAATATTGTTATTTCGGTATCGAGTACCGATATTTGTTTTCTGGTACTCGCCGATACTGAATAAAGATACCAGAAGTCCCATTAAGGAAGCCAGGCAGCGTGTAATAACTCGCCACTTGGCTTCCTGATTAGCCAAGAAGCCAGGCGGTGTGTAAAGTTTTGCCACCCGGCTTCCCGATTAGCAGGAAAGGCATCTCCATGCTCCCTCGTCACCAGGTGACAAGGAAGCTTGGAGCCGGCTTTCTGGCCAATCAGGAAGCTGTGCACCGTGTAATGACTCGTTGCCTGGCTTCTTGATTGGTCGAGAAGCTGGCCAATCAGGAAGCCAGGCAACAAGTCATTACACAATGATGAGGGAGCATAAAACCGGCTTTCTGGCCAATCAGAAAGCTGAGGGGTGGGTAATGACTCGCCGTCCGGCTTCCTGGTAGGCCAGTTTCCCGAACAATCAGGACGCTAGGCGGAGAGTCATTACACGCTGCCCGGCTTCCTTATACTGGAAGCTCAGGCAACAGCCTAGGCATCGGAGCATTTGGGAGAGTACGAGTTTTGGATCAAATACTAGCATCGGCACCGATACTGAAACTAGTATCGCTATCGGTGCATCCCTACTTAATACATGATGCTATAAGGTGTCCCTTTTGCTCGTCTCAGTTGTGAGGTATAGATTGCTGCGTAATAATGGCCAAAAAGGGAGTGTATAGTGATTTTACACACATTATTCCCTTATTTATATCTGATGGAGTAGCAGGAGCAAAAAATATTTTTTTATTTGTATTTGCTATTAGTCAGTTCAATATGAAATATTGTATATAAATACTTAATATTAAACCATTTGCAGCTGGCAGGTAGCCAGCGCCTGGTATTCCAGGGATTCAACTAGATGGCCAAATAACAGGCAGATACACATACACACACAGTCATCTCTCCTTCTCCTAGTAGAAGCAGTGACATCTTCATCTTCAGTATTCAGGACAGTCAACAAGTGCTGGCTGGTCTTTCTTAGTTGACGGCCCACAATACTCTGCATATGCGGAAGCACTCTATATTAAATGCTTGCTTCTCCATAATTGAATTATTGTATTATATAAGGAGATTTGTAGAGCAGCCATTAGATAACTAGCTCAACACAGTTACTTTGTCTCTGTTTTAGCAGCTGTTAAAGTGATATTAAATCAAACATCTTTCAAGCAATTTCAAATGGTGACTAAATCACTTACAATGGATGTTGCTCCTTAATGTTTAAAAGTTTTAGCTTCCTGCAGAATCAGCTGGTCCCCTGAGCTCTGGTCCTGATATCCTGTTTTAGGGTGACTCCTTTCCCTTGCATGTTCCTATGAGGCCACCCTTGTGTGTGCTAGTAAGCTATGTGCGTCTCCACAAACACACAGACACAGCAAGGCAAGCTACTCCTCTCCCCCTTGCACCACTCTCCCTACATCTCCCTTCTCCAAGATAGTAGATGGACAGCTGCCAGAGATTGCTCTGTCCCTTGTGATCTTGTACTAGACTGGAAGTTCAGTGAAGTCAAGCTGAGAGAACTGGAGCTGTTTGGAAACAGGATGACTGTAAGTATTTTGGCAAAAATATAAACAAAATAAACTTTGCTGGGCAATGTATATTTGTTTGATCCGGATTCATCATTGGAATAAAGTTTGAGAGTTTAATACTACTCTAGCAAATCACACAGAGGGAGTGCATTGTTTTCAAAAAGGTCACCTGCAAGCTCAAAAAAAGCTCTACATTACTAAGTGGTGCTCAAGCAGGGGCGCCCCGAGGCCGGGTGTCACCCGGTCTCCAGACCGGGTGACACCCCGCCATGTCATCATCGTGCGTGACGTCACCTCGCGCATGCACTACCATCTGATTGACGCCTGCCGGCGCCATCTTGGTGATGGACACCGGCAGAGAGAGGAGGGGACGTCCACCCGGCAGAATGAGGTATGCCGCCGGGTCCCCTCCTCTCTCCTGACACTGTCGTGCTCTCGGTCCATGACCGAGCGCCCGACTTTTTAGAGGGGGTGACACAAAAATGACTGTCAGTCATTTTGGTTTCACCCCTGCAATGGTGTCACCCGGGTGCAGGCCGCACCCCCCACACCCCCCCTTGTGACGCCACTGTGCTCAAGTCCATGTGCAGCTTTATAGTTGGTGCTGGACGAGACACGAAGAGGCTTGTGCAGTGCTGGGAGTGCCACTCTCTCTGATTGTAGGGATAATACTTGCAAATGTAACTAGTAAACAGAAAATATGTTTTAATTTAAGCTTTTGTATGCGGGAAAAAAAGAGACTTTTGAGACGTGGATGATTTACTAAATTAATGGTACTTGTGCTAATCATGCTATCATATGTAAGTTGAAAGACCATTAGATGAACAAAACTCTGAAAATATAACTGCAGTCGCGACTTACCATGCATATTATTAAGATCATCAAAATGTACAGGTATTTCTAGGGTGAAGCAGATTCAGTTTTCACTCCTACAATATTAATCGTGCATACATCCAATAGAAGAAAAATAAAATAAATAACGTATTGATTATTTTGTATACTCTTTAGAAATGGGCAGAGGTTAGCTTGGTCGGTATGAAAATTACTTTTTCACAGTCAGCATTTAAGATTGTTGTCCCACAGTCCACCACATGATATTCATCACCGACCGTCAATGACCAGCTACATCTATCCACCTGTCACCCAAGGCAAAATGTGCTCACACAACAAGGTACATGATACTTTACATTGTGCATACTTGTAGGTCATTCACAATCAATAATTTGAGTTTGAATGCCGCTTTACTGTACATTTAACTTGAGTGGTTAGAAGTAGAAGCATCTGAGATCAAAACAAAAAGCTTTGTAGGTAAACTTTAATGGTTTAGGGACTTTTTTTTTACTTATTTCAAAGCAAGACTGATGTATTCAATATTTCTATAAGATGTAAGATATGTAGAGAATCTTTGTTTTAGAAATAAATTTGATACATTATCTAAAGAGACAGCACAGGGGTAATTGCCTGCCTTGAGGCTGGCTTTGCCTGTTTGAAAGGGATGAGTCAATGCTATAAGTCATTCACTCGTGAGTGTAAACTGAGCAACTGAGCTCTGTAAACAACAAGCTTTTTTTACAGCAAAGCCGATAAGGAGAGAGGGAAAGCAAGTGAAAATCTCAACCTGTTGGCTGCATAGAAGACAACAGGTAATAACCATTATTTTTCACCATAGAATAAAACAAGCAGTTACCCTTGCAGTGCAGGGGTAGCCTACCCCCCCCCCCCCCCCTTTTA
>NW_017306448.1:1787390-1832007 GCF_000935625.1 Nanorana parkeri | reverse complement strand
GGCAGGGGTTGCCTCCCCCCCCCCCCCCCTCCTTTTAAATGAGTAAGGGGTAGTTGTTACCACTACTCATTCACCAAATACAGTAAAACTAGTAAATAAACACAACACACCATAAAAAAGTCCTTTATTTAAAAAGAAACGCAACACAGTTTTTTGTTAATTCTTTTATTAAAAGAAAAAAAAAAGATGTCCATCGACGTAATCTACATGTCAATCACATTGTCTAGCAATGTAGATTCACATCAATCACAATGGACGACTACCACCGACACGGCTGGAAAAAATCGCCGCTGCCCACCACCACGACTGATCCTGACGAACACCAGCTGCAAAATGGCAGCTCTGACCCGAATGTCAACAAAGGGGCAGAGCGAGTTGTGATGGCATGGGACTTGTGAGGAAGAAGCCCTTGTCCTCATCGACATGGGGACGAGGTGGTTTCCCAGGGGGGTCCCCACTGGTAAAGCACCCTCCCCATGTTGAATGTTTGTGGCCTGGAATGGTGCAAGAGGGGGGAGGGCACACACTACTCCCCCCTTTTTTGCTGATCAAGGGTCTGGTAAGGGATTTTGGGTCCTAAAGGGTCTGGTAAGAATTGAGGGGGGGGGGGCTGCAAACTGGGGTTTTTCTTATTGTTCCTGTTGAGTATCAAAAGCTAAAAAGGAAACATTTAATGTCACTTTTCTGCAACGAACGTTCATTTGTAATTATCGTTTAACTCATTCTAAATTAACAAAAATTCGGATTCGTCCGATTCCGAATAACGAAAGGAATTGACTTTCGGATTTGAATCCCGAAAAACGAAATTAACGAAAAATCTGAAACGAACCGAAACAATTTTTTTGCTGGCTTACATGTCTAATGATGTCATAAGTTTGCATTTCCTTAGCCTCTTCTCCCCCAGTGATCAGACTGGGTCACAAGTCACAAGGTGAAGGGCTGAACTGTGTTAAAAATTTGTGACCAATTGCACATACACCAGGATTTACATTTTTAATAAACTACATGGCCTTAAATGCACCCCCCCCAAAAAAATTCACACACAGCCTAATATGCTGAGAGTTACCATTTTGGAAAGATTTTGCTTATGGTGAAATTGGTCCTGATAATCACTAACTAATGAAACCAACGAAATGTAAATCCACAGAGCAGGTAAACTCTATTCCCTGTGATTAACTTACAGGGTTATTCACAAAAGGGTGGAGAGTTTGGAGAAAGCAGGAGAAGTGAACAATCTAGGCCAAAATAGCTGATTTGGAAAAATTTCCCCAATTCAGCTTACTTTCCAGTTCAGCTATTTTGTCCTAGATTGTTCACTTCTCCTGCTTTCTCCAAACTCTCCACCCTTTTGTGAATAGCCCTGTAATTGTTATTTCCCTGACTTCTTGCCTAGTTGGTGCACTTACAAGAACGACTTTGCCCCGGTCCGGAGAGAGTGAACTTGAAAACATATTCTCATGAGGAACAAAATTTAGACTGAATTTCACACGGTTTGCTAGTTACAATACAATTTCAGTGGGAAAAAATATCTGTAGTGAACATTTTGCTTTAAGGCAAATTGCTGTCACTTGTCGAATTGTTGTTCAACCTAACCTGGTCCTGAGTACCTTGTTATTAATGCAGCATATGTTACAGTGTAACATTCTCTTTGTTTAGTTTTGTTCTATCCATGAAATACAGGAATTTTGTATTACCCTTTCATACGATGTGCATGTGATTCGATCACTGCTTTATTCATATGTCTTCTCAGAGCCTGAGATAAAATTTCAGTCCTCCCAGGCACTGTTCTTAGATTTAATGCAGTAAGGCTTTTACCAACTATTGTAAAATATTTCAAGTGGGGCAATCATTTCCTAAGCCCTAAAACTATGGGTTGAATAGCTGGTTTGTCTTCACAGACACAGCAAGTTTATGATTCAATTTTTGAAGCTTCTATAGTGAAACAGTGCATCCATTAAAGTCACAATGAGGCAGTATAAAAGGGTTAGAAAGGAATGATTTTTACCCACTAATCCACAAGTTGAGACTAAGCTCGTTGTTTTGGGGTTTTGTGCTGGAAGTGTGGATGTTTTTAATACTAGAGGTGCACCAAAATGAAAATTTCAAAAACCAAAATGAAACCGAAATGATAAAAATTGTCAGGCAGAAATCAAAACCAAAAATGTTTTTTTTCTAACTTTTTCAAATCTTTCAAATTTATATTTTATAAAATTTAAAAAAAATGTATTCATTTATTTTTATTAAATATTTTTATTTTGTACTTTTCTTTTAGGGGCTTTGGGGAAATATGATATTTTCCTTTTAAAATAGAAAAAGAGATTGAAAACACAGACTCCTCAATCTTTTTCTCTGCAGACCCCGTTATAAATGAACAGCAATTCTCTATACTGACTGTTCCTGTTCATTCATAACTTCTGGAGATAGTATGTTTACCATGTCCACAATCATGAATGATCAGGAAGTAATGCAGATCACTTCCCATTAATTCATAATTGAGGACACAGTAAACATACTCTGTCCTCAATGATTTACAAACACTCAGCAATCGCTGATCGCTGAGTGTTTGTACCCCCTCTCCATCCTGGATCGGCTGTCACAGGAGGCTGAGCGAGCGGTGCGAAGAGGAGATCTCGATCTGACAGCTGACTCCTCCCTCCCGCACCTGTCACAGCTTGCCAGCTGTCACCGCCCACACACCGCTCTCCTGATCTTTTACCCACTATTTCTGCTGAAAATTGCACTTTTGGCAAAATGCCAAAAGTGCCATTTTTTGGGCTGAAATATCAGTGCATCCCTAGTAAATACCTTCTATTTTAGCAAGGCAATGCCATTTCAAGGTGCATCTATAGTTTAGCAAAATTAGCACTGGTGTTAGAAGCTAATGAACTGCCTTCAAACCAAAATTCCAACCTGTGAAATGTGAGCGAAAAGTCAAGCAATTGGTAGAAATTGCCCTTGTCGTGGTATTTTTGGAGCATCTAGAAGGCTAACATTAGGCAAGGAGCATTTGTTACCACAACTTCTACTATTGAGTGCAGTGAATGCTGCAAACAAATCTTTTGATGTTACAAAGAAAAAATAATCCTTTTATCCGGTTAACTGCTTGTTTTCACAGGGTTCTCAGCCAAGATAGCAAGCAATTGAGCTGTAAGTTTGAAAATGACTTGCTAAACTATTGCAGTCTCCAGATCAACGTGCTTTGCAAAAGTGCTGTACAGTTGCAGAGCTCTTGCTAAGACCTGCAGGACTGTTGCTGTAGACTTGCCAAGCAAATATGCTACAAATTCAAAAAGTGTCAACTAGAACTTGTGCTGCAAGTGTTCTGCAAGTCTACAACTTGCCAGGAATGTGTGCAGCAAGTTAACAAGAATTACAATTTACCCTGCCACAAGTTTGTGGCAAGTTATGCTCGCGATCTGGGAGGAGGAAGAGGTAATTTGTACAAATTTGAAAATTGTTCCAATGTAAGCCCTAAAGCAATAACTCAAAATATGTGCCCACTGAAAATTCACTATCTTCCCCTTTCAGTTGGAAAATTGCCAATGGCAAAGTTACTAAATGATGAGCACGATAGACTTAGGATACATGCAGATGTCTATCTGACAGCAGAGCTGCCCTGCACTCCACGGGATAGCTGGCCTACAAGTTATTCTGTTGAGTGTATTATGTAAGGCCACTGTAACCCTAAGGAGGAAGGAAACTTTATATATCAGAGACTGGCAATGGGCGGAGACCTACTTGTAATTCCAAGGAAGAGTTGCAACATAGGACTGATATTTCTATTACACCAGTTTCTCCATGTCTATAACCAACTAACTATCTTCTCTTGTGCAATCAACAATCATATTGGCCTGGATTTTATAATAACCCATCAAACTTATTAACTACCTTCCGCCTATGTACAAAAACGACGATTGCGCCCATTATGCAGCACATGTTACATATCGTCGCAGTGAGAACAATAATTCTAGGGCCATCAATCACTGATGACACTAAACTGATGAGCGGTAAATACGTTTAAAGCGTCGCCTATGGCCAATTTTGGTTGCGGGAAGTTTTCTGCGATTTCGCGGGTGCGCGCAATTTTAAAGGTTGACATGTTTAGTGTCTATTTACCCGACGTGACCCCGTCTTTTATATTATACCAAAAAATTGGGGTGAAAATAAATGTTTCATAACATTTTATAGGGAAACATGTTTTTTTTCAAAATTTAGGGTACTTTTTTTGTTATATAGTAAAAAATAAAAACCCCAGTGGTGATTAAATACCACTAAAAGAAAGCTCTATGTGTCCCCAAAAAATGGTATGAAATTCATTTCAGTGCAGCGTTGCATGATGGAATAAACGTCAGTCAAAGTACCGCAGCGCTGAATATTGAAAAATGGCCTGGCCAGGAAGGGGGTGAAACACCATGGCCTTTAAGTGGTTAAATAATAAAAAATATGTTTTCTCTGTGTGTTGCTTTAAGTGGACCTGTACTGTGCAAACTGTGCAGAGGACAAATGGCTAGTCACCAGCATTGCCTGTAGGCTGACCTCAGCTGATGTTTTTCCCATTGCTGACTTTCCTTGCCTTTTTGCACACTGAATGGATGTGGCCATCTTGGTAGAGACAGTGCTTTGCTTCCTCATATCAGAGATGCCCCCTTGTTGACTAGTGAGCTGATAAATAGTGGTTTAAATTCAAGAATAATCGTCCAAAGTGGTCAATGCACACACCACAAAGTGAATAATGCAGGGAGACCCTTGCTTTGCATATCCTCAGGTACAGCTTTCACAAGCAGGGAGAACAGTAAGCAGCACACTATCAACATCTCCAAACCATACTCCAAATCTCATAAGACTAGCAGTCACAGGCAGCATTTCCTTGGATGATCTCACGCTGCATATTTACAGCTGTGGGGGCTACAAAACAGGGATATCTAGGCAAAGTCACATGTCAGGAAGTGCAATGCTATTTTTTAAGAAGAATTCAAGGTAAAAGGTAAATCTTTTAGGGTATTGCTTTGGCACAATTAACATTTCTAGGAATTCCCTATAACAGAGCAAATATTGACTTTTTGAGTTCAGGGTCATTTTAAAGGGGGTTACCTATCTCAAAGGTTTATGTTAGACAGCTGATGAGTTATCCAATAGATCGATAGATGGTTACAGCCGGGAGCTGATGCTGTCCAAGGAGGCCATTTTTTTTACAGCCCCCCCACGCCCCGTGGAAAAGATAGGCACCTCAGGTGGCAGTAGCGCTGCATGTGTGTGTGTGTGTGTGTATGTGTACAAACCAGCCCAAATAGACAGCCACACATGTCTCTCTGATTAAGCCTTATCAGTGAAACATGTTAGGGAGTTCCATTTGTGTTGGGGAGCATGTTCGTGGTGTATACACACTTGTGGATTACAAATACATTTTGGACTCATTATTGAAAACCAATGGGGTGCAACCCGCTTTTTTTGCAGAATTGACTGATGGTGAAAACGCACCCGTTGGCCTGCACCTGTTGGATCTCCATTACATTGATCTAGCGTGAGAATTGGATTGGTGAGATTTCCCTGTGTACTTTGTATGTGTACAAACACACACTCACGGGCAGTCAGATCAGTGACATGGAGCTTGTTAATGCAGACTCATCATCACTAAGTTAAAGACACTGCCGCCTCACTGTGCCTTTCACACAGGCAGTAACTATATGTAGATGTCACCAGCACACCAAAATCCTTTTGGAATCACCAAGTGTCCATTTATTGAAAAACCATGTCACTAAAACAAGCGCTTTAGGTGCCATGCAGGGTCCCCTTCATCAGGCTCAGAGTTATTTCTGAGCCTGATGAAGGGGACCCAACGTAGAGTTGCCTTGTTGCACTCCTTACCCGAGATCCCCAATTCAACAAGGGGGGGGTGCTTGTAATGACTGTGGATGGTGCCACCAAGCAATGATAGTAGATGAATGTCGCCCAGTAGTGATGGGCTGAACACACCTGAATTCGGTTCGAGTTCGAACTTTAGAACATGGAAAAAGTTTGAACTCGAACTTCAAACTCAATGAAAGTCTATGGGACCAGAACTCAGAAAATCAAATGTCCCCATTTTGAAGGCTTATAAGCAAGTTATTGACCAATAAAAAGGGAAGGGGATTCGGGTGCTGCCCTTTTGTCAGGAAGCAGGGGGTGTTACCTCTACTCAGGGACCACGGGCACGGCGCAGGGCACGGCGCAGGGCACGGGTTCCCCTTCAGCTCGGTAGAACAGCTGGTGCCCGAGGTGCGGGTGCGCATGCACGAGTCACGCGGCAGTACGCAGGCTGCGCACGCATCCCCAGGAGCATAGCGTTCCTGCGTCATCTGGCTATCAGGTGTGAGCCTTGCTGGGGGAGGTTCCCAGTACACACCTTCCATCTTCCTCGCCTACCATTGGTTCCCGGGGAGGGAGGCCTCCTGGTTGCCTCGGTGACCAGGGGGTGGTCCTACCTCCCCTGGCTATAAAAACCTAGCCTGAGCTCTGGCTTATTGCTGAGTTATTCCACCTTATGGTAAACACCTGGCCTCCCTGCTGATCCTCCTATTGCCTGTTGCCCCTTTGTATCCTTCCCGATTACTGACCCTTGGACTGTCTTCCGCCTTTGAACCGCCGCTGCCTGCCTCGACCCGGATTGGACATTGACTACCCCTCTTGGATTATCCCTAAACTTGTACCGCGTTGCTGGACTGTCAGCTGCTTACTGCCAGTGGGTTCCTCATCTCACTACTAGCTCCCTGGGACGTCTGACACCTTTGGGACATGTATTAATGCAAAAAGCAATTTTACTTACATTCTATTATCCTTACCACAGTCATTCACACACACATCTTAGGAGCATGTCAGCCACAATCCAACTAAGCTATCACTACTATTTTGTATTGCAAGTTGAAAAAACACAGAAAGGAAATAACACAAGCTCTTTGCACACAGTGGGGGGGGATTTATCAAAACTGAAGCAGACAAAATCTGGAGCAGTTGCCTATGGCAACCAATCAGCTTCTCTCTTCAGTTTGTTTAGTTAAGCTTTAAAAATTAAAGGTGGATGCTGATTGGTTACCATGCACAGCTGCTCTAGATTTTGTCTGCTCCAGTTTTGATAAATTCCCCTCAGTGTACGTTAATAGAAATCGAACTTCAGAATTTAGTACAGAAAGGCCACAAAGCAATTAGCCAATCACTGGGATCATACACATTCAGAGATAGGAAAATTCTCATACCCTCAATCACCCTCGATCTCCTTAGTTTTGTCAAGCTCCTTTAAAGGAATGGCACACACAGAAACACAGATTAAAATGTAATATTTTATACATGTAGGTGTCAATTCAAGGCAGTGGAGAACTGGATACCTGCAACAATAACTATTTTTTTCCAAAAAGGTTCCATTCTGCTGCATTCTGTCCTGAAACAGTGTTTGGTGGGATTCTTTTTTAATTGCATTAGTTTTTCATTCATACACTTGCTTCTCTCTTATACTTGATTTTTTTTAAAAGCAATGCCTGTCTTGAATGACATCATATTTCTTTTTTTTTTCTTGCTTCCCTGTAATAAAATGTAACAGGACACAGATATCGAAGAGCTTTTAACTCAGTCCTCTGCTGTACACCCCTAATTGCAAAATAAGCATTAATGGGAAAATATGCAATATATTCAATTAAGATGTTTTAAGAAAATGTTAAAACTGTATTATTCCAAACCGAAAGAGCTTTAAGCACAATAAAGAGGTGCCTGGAGACTGCTGATGGGAAATCTGACACGTAAAACTAACAGTGTCCGGTGTCTGTAATAGCTACAGATGAAGCCAATCAATAGCCCGGACAAAATGCTCTTCAGTGTTAGATATCTCTAAATGACTACAGATGCTACATCTTCATTTGAACTTCTTTGATCAGATGGAATATTACAAGCATTTTGGTCCCTTACAAGGCTTGACGCAAAACAAGACAGGAGAGAAGAGCCCTAGGCCAGAAGGTCAAGTTAACCTTGTGGTTTCGCAGCAGAGTGCAGTGGGAGACAGTGCAGGGTCCGATGTTCTGAAGTTTTATACTTGGATAGAGTCAGAAAGTCTGGCTGCTATCTATGATCCAGGCATTAGCAGGCAGAGGAGGAAGCGTTAATGGGGTTTAAGGAAAAGACTGGTAACCTAATATTGGTGAACTGGTGCATCTGTCACTTCTCTGTTCATTACGTTGATTAAACTGTCAAAATGCAAGCAGACTGAATCCTGGAAATCAAGGTTGCAGTTGATATTTAGCAGGAGTCCCAATTCACCTAGTAATCTCTGTCCTGTTTTCCATGATGGTGGTGTACAGTTTAACAAAATGCCTTGGTAGACTTTAGTTGGAGACTATTAATTACATGTAAGTCATCACAGTTAATTGTTAGTTACTGTATTTCTTACACTGTGTTACCTGATTGTCTTGAGCTAGTGTATTCTCCTTTGATAGTATAGTATCAAGATATTACACAGCATATTATAGAGTAAAGGTAAGCATACACATCAGTCTTCACCCCAGAGTAACTTACAAGCTATATTCCCACCACAGTCATGTAAACATATATTAGCGATAAAGGGGCATAGGAACAAGGGTCATAACGGCCACGGTTGCCCTTTACTGCCCCTTAGTAACACTCACAACAAAGAAGGGGATTCAAGGCATTGGGGGGTTCTCCAACAATAAGATCACACACACCAGAGATACTGATTAGTGGCTCAGAGGATAAAGGTCTATGTATCCCCTTCACATGTTATGATCTGGATGATACATGACCAAGGTCAGGGACCTCATGGAGATACAATCACACACTGGCCATCTGAAACTTTCCCACTCTTCTGACTGGAATTTTCTCATTATGGCAGTTCTCAGCCTGATGTTTTATTGAGATCTTTATGCAAGCACATTATACTGTACTGCAAAATGGTAGTTTAACCCTCCATTAGATCACATGTAGTTTTGTACTGCAGGCTTGCCTTTCTTTAAATTTGCACTTGGAGATATGACCAGTAGAAGCCCTCTCTGTAAAAATGTGACCTAGGGTGACAATGCTGCCTTTTAACAGTCAATTCTGGAATGAGCTGCTCATGTTATCACCACAAGTAAACGATTTATTATACTGCAATATTTTGTAACTACTACTACTGTAACTACTATGTATGCATGTTGTTGTTATGATTAATATGATAACAGTATCACCATCTTCTATAACGTGGTAATGAAGACATAGTTACATAGTATTTGAGGGTGAATAAAGACATTAGTCCATCAAGTCCAACCTATTAGGATCTCATTCTCATACCTGTACCCCTGTATATTATGGTCCCTTAACCCAACCCCCCCCCCCCTTCTCCCACATCTGTCCCTCCTAAACAGGTTATACCCCCTCTATATTAGTAGCCCAGTCATGCGTGCTGTCCAGCCAGGTTTAAATACATGTTATGTATTTAAATCCTAAATGGTCCGGGAAATGTGTAGAGAATATCCCATCTGAGAATATTTTGTTATTTCGTGAGTGCAAGATTAGCACAACAAATAAATGTCTTGTTATAATACTCAGAGAAAGGCAAAGAATCACCAGCACTCAGTAGTCAAAAGCAAACATGTCCTTTTATTGGACAAAAGGTGTCATAGAGATTTAAAAAAACGACGTTTCGGGAACCGCGCAGGGTCCCTTTCTCAAGGCAGAAAGCATGACAACACGTTTTTATCTCTATGACACCTTTTGTCCAATAAAAGGACATGTTTGCTTTTGACTACTGAGTGCTGGTGATTCTTTGCCTTTCTCTGTGTTTTGCACGGCGCCATCCGTGAACCAAATCACTGCGAGCACCATCGTTTCTTAAATCGGCCGGGACTGCTGTGAGGTGTGCGGAGGGCTCTCTCCAACGATCTACATTTGTTATAATACTCACACGGGATAAAAGTGATATGTTTTGATGTGCATAGGACCAACAATGGATATTATCATGATTTATATGTTTTTTTTAAATCTTATTGATTTCATGGGAGGATATGTGTATTTAAACCACAAAGAGAAATTCATTTTATATAAAGGCATTTTGTGGTAAAAGTAAAAAAAATTTTCATTGTGGATATTTATACTGCCTTACTGCTAGTCTCTAAAGGCACAGCGTTATGACTTTTAGGCTCCATTCACACCTGTGCTTTTTCCTTAATGTGCCCCAAACGTAGGAAACATTTGCATTTTTACATGCTTTAGCAAAACGCACAAATTAAAAGAAACACGCTTATGGTGCCATTATTATTAATGGCACCCCAAACGCGGCATGGAAGATGTGCATTTTCAGGGAATGCATGTTGCAGATTTTGCTACATGCACTTTTTTTCCCCGCGTTTGCCGTACGTTCAGAACCCCATTGAAGTCAATGGGGATGCATGGCAAACACGGAAAACAAACACGCACGAACGTGCACAAATGCGTGTGAACGTGAAGTGTGTTCTCGCTATGCCTAGGTGTGATTGGGGCCTAAGGCACATGCTCCAACTGCAGTACAGATGGAGTTCTGTGTGTCAACACGTTCAGCTTGCTTTCAACAACCAAGACACAGCCAGATTGTCAAGACCAGCCACAGAGTCTTAATTTTCAGGGGTTTCAGCAAAGAAGGAGTTAGGTCCAGTTGTGCATGCAGGTCCCTCAAAACATTGCTACAACACTGCAATATAAACTAGAGGCTATTGAACCTACAAGTATGTTTTGAAGAGTTATCCCTAACTACCAGGAGCAACTCCACATCTTTAAGATTGAGATTCAATTAATTAGAACAGCACCAGAAGCGACAGTATATGGTTGGATGGGGTATTAGTGCAGTGTGATTTGTGTATAGATAAGAACATAAAATGTCCATTCTGGGTTTTCCTGGTGACAGGTAAGAACTGAGCCCAGAATACGAGTGCTGAAAGAGTACTAACTATCCTAACAGTTAAAGTATAAACCCAAACACTAAATCACTAAAATCATAAATGTTTAGCTTTAGGATGTTAATTTAATTTTAAAGTGTGTTTTCAATATTTTAAAATTTGCAGCTTTTATTAAAATAATACTTGGTGATCCGGTAGGGCACTGTTATGGGGTGACAATGCTCTGTCACCGTAATCTGCTCCTGCATTGTCACCATGTCACATAGCATCCAATGCACATGTGGCTATTTCAGCACAGGCATAGTCCATTGTTGTCACCATCAGAAAAAAACACCCAGAGAAATGCCATGCAGCCATTGCTGGAGTGCATGTAGACAGTAAGTGACTTCAAAGAGGCTGCAGGAGGTCAGCAGCTCTACAATGCAACAAAGTGTGACAAATAGGTAAAGACAAGTATTTTATTTTAAAAGGTGCAATTAATAATAATCCAAGCTTTAGCAAATTAATGTCATAAAGTTAGGGTGTGCAGCTACTTTGATGACCAGGTAACCCTGTGAATTACTGTATCTTGTCTTCTAAATCTTCAAAACTTTAGATAAACTACCACTGGCAGAACTAACAGGGTCGCAGTGGTCGAATTTGCGACCGGACGCCAATCGGGGTCTAGAGCCAGCCCTCCTGTACCAGGTCGGCAGAAAAGGGAATCGGCCGCCCAGGTGCAAAGAAGGGGCTCTTTCACTTTCGCAGCAGCCAGTCCCAGGGCCCCAGTCAAATTAATATTGATATAGTCCCCTCTCTCCCTGGTTCCCTCGCTGAACTGACAGCAGAAGAGAGGGGGCTATTTTACAATTTTCGATTGTCGCGGAGGAATGCCAAGAGCTGCAGCAGCCGACAACTAAGTCTTAGTGCCGGCCTGCACAGGATCATCTCTGTGCTGAGGATGTCAATCCGCCTCAGCGTGATATCAGGAGGCGGAGAAGCTGGTGAGCTGGAACAGGTGAGATGAAAGTCAGTAAAAAGCCATATTTAAATTTGTAGTAATTAAAATAAGTATGGGCTATTCATAATTAATGGTAATCTCAGCCCAGGCAGCAGTATTAATCTACCCCAAGGATAACTTAATATTGCTCCAGGGAAGGGGAGTGATTATTATTGCTGCCTGTGCAGAGATTACTATTAATTATGAATAGCCAATAATTATTTTAATTATTAAAAAATTATTATTATAAACCATTCTGTCTAAGGCAGCAATAATAATTACCCCAAAACCCTGCAGCAATTATAGATTATTATTGCTGCGGTGAAGACGGGGGTTATTATTGTGTTGTGCAGTAACGTGCGTTATTCACATGGGAACATGTGAATAACACACAGGGGGCCCTGTCTGGGGGAGGGGGCCCTGAGGTTTCTAGTTGCATCTCTGCATACTACATTGTATTTGCATATAAGAAAAGCTCTCTGAGCACTATCTAGACTCAACTGGCCACATAGCAAATCCCCTCAACTTCAGAAAAATAGTAACCCTTTTATTTTATTTTAAAAAAGCTTTCTTTTTCTGGGATCCACATGCCTCTAATAGTCAGGTGCATTTCTAAGAACTGGTAGCTGAGCAAACATGTGTAACTGACTTCACATATCTTTGTATTTTCTAATGAGTTCATTAAATTGTAGAGAAGCATGACATTTTAGTTGTTGGCAAGAAATATGGATTGCAGCTGTAAATAGGTCAGGGACTGGATAAAGTGTGAGCTGCAAAAACATTAGTCACAAGTGGAGGGATGGAAATTTTACAAATTGTTGGGTATCTTTTTAAGACACCTGCTATAATGTGTAGATGTCACTAAGTCGTTTTTGTTCCTAAAATTGGCCACACGTGTTAAAATCTGATTTTACTATCTGCTTTAGATTTACCAACACCTATGTTCTTAGAAGGCCTTCCTAAACATTCACTAAATTGATACACAATGGGATAGACTCTGATCTGTTTATTAAAAATCCTTCTGAGTTTCTCAGACACCCCAGCTACATATGGGATGACCATATTCTTCTCTTTGCCATGCTTTTCACCCTCAATGGTAGTCTTGGTGTTCTTTCCTTTTCTTTCTGTTTTGACAAAGGCCCAGTCTGGCAAGTTTTAAGGGCCTCTCTGAGGAGTTTGAATTCCTTCGTCTTGGCCTATGTGCTGTCGGGAATTTTCTTTGCCCGGTGGTGTAGAGTCCTGATGACTCCATGTTTGTTGTCTAGAAGGTGGTGGGAGTCAAATGGCAGGTACTGGTCCGTGTGTTGGTTTTCAGTAGACCTCTATTTCCAGCCTCCTTCCCTCTTCTATTGTTACTAAACAGTCCAAGAAAGTCAGTTTCTTGTTTTTGATTTAGATTTTAGAATTTTTCCCACTCTATCCAAAACTTAAAAAAAAAATGTCTGGAGTTAGGTTTAAAAATACACTTTTGTTTGTTCATAGCTCTCTTTACTTATGAAGTACTTTTTCTGCCTAATGACCTTTCACCCATCTGCAAGTACTGTCCAAGGAAGGTGAACAGAAACATGAACGTTTTGCTAGTATGCATTTAATTTTATGACTATAGTACAAAATACCAAGCATATCTAAAATATGAAGTCTGACTTTTAATAAACCTATTTAAACCTACTGGGGTTCCTTGGGCAACAAATATGTAATGGTCATGATTGCAGAGCTTGGATTGGGTCTCTGCCACATCATATACATCTGTGCTCTCTAGTAAAGAAAGCTCCTCTAGGACAGAGAAGCCTGTTATCACATCTGCCTTTCGTTTCCTCAGCCCCAGGCAGAGTATGTTCAGCAAGGATAATCTTTTCCTGTTTTTACCTGTTAATCCCCTCTTCATTTCCTGTTGTCCTCCTCAATAACGTCGACACAAAGCAATATTCTTATGTGGTTGCACTATCCCCATAATGAGCATCGTTCTTATATAGTCCCATTTACTTACGAGGAAAAATGATAGCTGAGGAATGATGGGCTTTAGTCAGTCTGCTGATTTTTCATAATGCCTCTATTTAGATGTCATTGAAAAATGTTATAACTATAAGTCGTATAAACTGCCTTGAACAACTATTACAGACTATCCCAGAGGCTTTTTCTGATGTGCTTGCTATGTCAAATGTAATAATAAGAGTGTATTTTAGTCATTCCAGAAGTTGGACAACATATTTCAACATTTTATATTTTTACATTTATTTTTGGTAATCTGGCCCTTTCTCATTGATTCCCATGCAATATTAGAATAGTAAAAAAACATATTTTTAAAATATATCCAGCCAAAACTTCTCAGGCCGAATCTCTGTGAAGCGTATCTTGTAATTTATATTTTTCAGCACTTAGAGTGAATGTACAGCCACATCTTTTTTTCTTTGTTTTTTTTTTTGGATAGAGAAGGGAACAATTAGATCCCATGTGAGATTTTAACAGCTCTCTGAGGCTTTAGTGTTCATCATTCAACTGAACTGGTGGAGTAGTAATGTTCAGTGTTCACAGTAATTGTTTATTGGAGAGGAAGTTTCTTAAAGCCTCAGAGAGGAAGTAGCAATTTTTTTTTTGCTTATGTCTGTTGGATGTGCAATCGCTCCTGGAGAAAGAATCTACTAGTTGCAAAACAAAACTCAGAGTAATGCCCCATTCACACTGAGCGACACTTACCTCGAGCGGATTTCCGCACGGTTGGGATAGCGCGACTGTTCTGGCGACGATCGCGCGGCCTTCACTGTCGGGCTGCATGCAAAAAGAGAAAAATCGTACAACATCTGCGGGAAAAAAGGGTCCTGCACAAGCGACGCGCGACAGGCGACAGGCGACATGGAGCTGTAAAATAGAACAGCTCCATTGAAAATCATTGGACGAGCGACTTCTCGCAATATAGCGCGGAAAATATGCGCGATATGGCGGCAGAAATCGTGTGATTAAACGCTCAGTGTGAATGGGCACTTAAGGTGGCCATATACTGGTAGATTTGACCGTTCATACAAAAAAACGTCACCAGCACATTTAATAAAGGCATCAGAGACTTGAAAAATATTGTTTGAAATGTTGTTTGATTTTAGCTGCTCCAACTTAACCACCTGTACTAAACATCACCTCCCATTGCTCAAAATCCATATCAGTCCCCCCTTCACCATAACCATTTTCTCGATTGCTCCACACACCTCCCTGTTTATTAGTCCACACTGCTGGACACATTTCAATGCTTCAGTACAACTCTCTGCCATCTGCCTTCCCCACTCAGAAACAGCTCCTCTGCCCATTGTGACTTGGCTCTCTCTGGCACCTCTTACCCCTCTGAAACAGGAAGGGTGTCTGCAGACCCAGCCAAAGAAGAATCTAGTCCACTGGCAGGTCATTTACTGCTCTTCACTTTCCACCACTACTGCACCTTACAACAAATGCCCCATAACAACAACTTCCCGCTCACTCTATTGCACCTTCTTTCAGGCACCATCCTCTCCACTACACAGAAGCTGGACTCCTGACCCCCCTGCATGCTCACCCTACACCGACACTTTAAGGCTCTCTATTGCACAATTTCTGTTTTCCACCTCATTAGAGTCAGAGACATATGACACAGAGTGCTGTGTTCTTGATCCTTAGTGTGCCCAGTTTCCCACTGTTTTTCAAGAAAATCTGCCCCCACCCCTGGTCACTTTGTGAGGTTGAGGCTGCAGGGCACTCAAGGTAAAAGACTCAGGTGTGCCTAACCACTCCTGCACATCTCTTAGCTGATATGAATCCCTCCCTGACCACCTCACACCAATCCTCTGACAGCATCCCTCAATCACCTTTAACCTCACTGACATATTACCCCCTATAACAGTTTACATTTCCAAAACCATGTTTTAGAATTGGCACATGCTGATTAGTAAATTTCCAAATTTGTATGAATACATTTCTGTCAAGACATACAACAACCGGGGTGGCTGTAACCACAAAAAATGGGGCAGCTATTCTTGGCTCATCAGGTTAGGTGAGGTCTAGTACAATAGGTGACTATGCCCCACATAAATCGCTCTGCCTGTCACTGTAATCCTACAGGATGACATAGGTGGAGGTACAAAGTTCCTATCAAACTCAGCCTGTTTCACTATGTAGGTAATGCTGTGCCAATTATGGGGGAATGAATGCAAGCAGATGTGCATGAGCCACATATAACTGCATCTTTCGCCCACGGTTTTGCATATCCATCCTTTTTTTTAAAACCCTTCTGAAACATAGCAGTATAATTCCTGACAAGCAACTATGCCTAGGTACCACTAGTTGGCTAGAAGATAGATATTAGAGTGTGGTTGTAATTGGTGTTCAATAAGAAGAGACTAGTGGCGTACCACAAGGCTCTGCACTAGTTACTCTTCTATTTAATCTATTTGTAAGTGGCATAACTGAAGGTTTGGTGGGCAAGGTATGCCTTTTTGCTGATGACACAAAAGTGTACAGTAGGGTCAATTTTTCTGAAAGTGTTTGTAATATGTATCATGATTTGGTATTGCTGGAAGATTGGGCAAAGCAATGGAAACTGCAGATCAACATTTCTAAATGTAAAATAATGGATATAGGCAAAATAATCCTCCGATAGAGCACAATATTAAAGGTGCAGTGTTGGCCAGAACTACAGATTAACTATGAGAACTATGAGATGAGTGATTTCCACTCACCTCATAGTTCTAGCCGACCTGTGACAATGAGACTGTCACAGGTCGGCTCAGTAGATTGGGAGGTGAGCGAACACATACCGGGTTCGTTCACCTCTCGATCCTGTCACGGCTCTTTGCCGTGACAGGGGGAGGGGCTGGATTCCCCTCTCCCCGCTCCGATCTGCCAGCGCTGACTGGCGGAACGGACGGGGGAGGGGGCGGGTACAGCTGGCTCTGCCTCTAGATAGGCAGAGTCAGCTGTCACTCACGCAGCTGGGCTGATCTCGATGTCGATGTCGGAATCCACTCCGGCTGCGGCGTCTCAGTATACCGTGAGCTGTAGCTCGCGGTATACTGAGCTTAGGGTAACGGGAGGACGCTAGTTTGTGTCCTCCCGTTACCCTAAGCAGAACTATGGGGAAAAACACTGACCCCATAGTTCTCCTTTAAACAGATTTGGGGTGCTTACTTCAGATGATTGCAAAATGAGCAGTGTGTGATCAGGCCGTGGGGAAAACAAATAGAATTCTAGGTTGCACCACTAGAGAAATTATCCGCACGGAGGTCTTGATTGCCCTATACAGATCTTCAATGAGTACTGTGTCCAGTTCTAGAGGCTTCGCTTATAAAACGATATTGATAAGATAGAACGAGTCCAGAAATAGGGAACAAAAATGGTGAAAGGTCTCGGGAATAAAATACATTTTTAAACTTGCAGGAACATAATATATACAGTTTTAAGGAAAGTTAAGGAAAAGGGAAGCATTACTGAACTACATTAGGGTGTGAATAGGGTTTAGGAGGGCAGTATTTTCAATATGAAGCTAAGATTAAAAAATATATATTATTTTACTGAAAGAGTAGTTGATTCTTGCAAAAAAGTCAGTCAATGGTTAGTGAATTTAAACATGCTTGGGGCAAAAATAGATCTTTACTCAGACAAAAAAAAAGTTTAAAAAAAACAGGCAGGCAAGATGGACCACTTAATCTTGTTCTGTGTTTCTATATTATATCAAAAGCAAGAAAGATTTTTGTTGGACCCTTATTACAGAGCTATTGACAGTTAAAACAGTTGCTATGAACACAATGACCTATTTAATGTGTATATGACATCTGGAAAAAGCCCCATCACGGTAGTCATCTTGCAAGCTTGGCAATCCGTATGTGTCATTTTATGTGCCAATTTGGCACTTTATTTAAGTGGAAGGCAAGGGAATACAGTAGACTACATGGGCAGCAATTAAACCTCAACTGTGAAACGATCTCAAACTGTTCTAAAAGATAATATTGAGCTCTCCAAAGTCTGTTTATGGTCATCAGCAATTAAGAGAGCTGCCAACACTGCTGTGATAAAAAAAATTTAAAAAAATGGAAAGCTGACTAAAAGCATTATATTTAAAGACAAACTCTAATTTATACTATATAGTGCAAGATAATGTATATTGTAATATATTTTTTAAAGTAATATACTTTTTTCAGCATGTAAATTTTTATTGAAGAAAAACAATCGTCAGTAGTGACACAGCAATAGGAAGACAATAAATGTCGACAGCAATATGTTTTGTTACCTACAATTCAGTCACAAAAGGAAACCATATGTAGGCAGAACTCAGAGTGTGGATATGCATATAGCTGTTTCCTGACATCTTACGCCAAAGTAATCAACTCTAATTTGTAGGTGGTATGGTAGTGAGTAATATACTTTTAACAGATACATTATATTAACAATACTAAAATGGAGAGGGATGTAGAAAGTAAATAAAACTTAAAGTAGACCTTACCCCTTTTCAGTAAAAATCGCATCTGTATTCTGATATGAAATCATCCGGCACTTATCAGTTAAACAAAAAATATTTGCTTTAATTTACCACTACTGTTTTTCCAATTCCTGGTTGGGTGAGGGTCTGGTGACGTATCCCTTGCCTCACAGATGCATTCTGATAAAACTACATCACCAGTGCCTTCTTGGGAAATTACATCTGTAAACTGCAAAATCTCACAAGATCTGGGGGTGAAATGGACTCATCTGCCCTTAATGAAAACAGACACTGCGATAAGACTAGGGAGGAAAAGGAAAAAAGGTAAGCAAAGAATAAAAAGTTTGCATTTATCTATAAGCATCTGTGTGTAAATTGCCATTATTAAACATTTCTAAAGGTGCCTTTGTTGTCAAGAAAAGGGTGAGGTTCCTCTTTAAACTCAGGAGTTAAATCTTAGAAATGCCCCATTCATATGTTGACATCTTTGGTCTTTTTCCAGGCTTTTTTTTTCAAGTTTTTTTTTTAAGTTTAGATGATACCCTTTATTGGCTAACTTAAAGTGAAACTCAAACTCGAAAGTTAAACCTTAAAAATGCATTCAAGTACCTTAACTATTAACAAAAAAAGTAGCCACCCTCCAGAAGGAAGGACAGTGTCAGCACCAATTCAGAGATGATTTGATGAGTGAAATGGATTGTTGGTGGCATATTCAATAAAGCCATTTTATTCACCCTTTACCACAGCCTATGTGTGAATGAAATGAATTGAATCCGCTAGAATCCATATTTGCCTCTACACTACCCCCTTCAAAGTGTATTCCAAAGCTGTATAAAATGCTTACTTCTCCTAATAGTGCAGAATACCAAATTATAATTTTTTTTGTCTAAGTGGGAGTGGGATTTGGGCAGTGTCATTTCAGAGGAACAAATGCAGCTCACTAATTTCTCCTCTCTTGCTAATGCAATAGAGGAAATAAATTATAAGTAGGATGCATCGATATCGATACTAGTATCAGTATAGGTGCTGATACTGAGTATTTGGGCGAGTACTCATACTCGCCCAAATGCTCTGATATATACCTCCGATACTGGAACTTCCATAATGGGAGATCTCCCTCTGACCGACAGTGCTGAGGGAGCATGGAGCCCACTTCTTTTCCAATCAGAAAGCTGGGCGGTGGGTTATGACCCGCCTCCCGGCTTCCTGAGTGGCTAGGAAGCCGGCTTCACGTGTTGCTGAGCAGCCTGGCTTCCTAACCAAACAGGAAGCTGGGCGGCATGTAATGAACCACCTCCCGGCTTCCTGATTAGTCAGGAAGCCAGGCTGCCTAGGAACAAGTGGCCAATCAGGAAGCCGAGAGGCGGATCATGACATGCCACCTGGCTTCCTGATTGGCTAGGAAGCCGGCTTCACGTGTTTCTAAGCAGCCTGGCTTTCTAACCAATCAGAAAGCCAGGTGGCACGTCATGCTCTCCCATCCTTCCCCTCTGCCCCTTCCCCTCAGGAAGTATTCTGACCTACCCAGGCAGCAGAAGGGGCCAACCAATTAGGCAAGACCACCACTGGAAGGTGACTCCAGACCCTTGGGGCCAGTGTATAATGTACGTCTCCCTTGTGCGCAGCCGGAATGCTGACAATTAGAACTGTTGTGTTTCCTGAGAGAACTTAGGGTGTTGCATATCTAAAGCTAAAACATTTTTCATTATTTTGGATTGAATTGGAAAGGTTGAATGGATTTTTGCCACCTGTGTTTCATTGAAAAGATTTCTCTTCACCTCCTGTCCCATAGACACAGGGACATTTCTCAGTTGTCACATGAACAAATGTCCCCATTGGAATATATCAGGGGCTGACTGGCAACTTTTAGCCCAGGGGGCAAGTACAACCCAGAGGCCCATGGTGCAGCCACTTGGCCCCCTCCCACTTTGCCTTTTCCCCCGCCCCACGTGCCACTTTTGCCATCCATGTAATGGTAGTGTGAATGGTTGGGTGATGTAAGGATTCACTAGGAAGTCCATGAAAGGGATGACTAACTGGGGGTTGGTGCTCTCCTCCCACTGGGCTCCATACATAGTTCTGGCCTAACTCCGCTACATGTCCGGTACTTAGGCACTCTCGCCTACTGTAGGTCGCCAGACTTCTAGGCTGTGAGCTGTTACACCAATACTGGTATAAGTGCATCCCTAGTTTCAAGGCCTTTGTAGGTGTCAAAAATCATGCAGAACAACACTAGCAAACACTAGCTAGGACTCTGTCACCCAGCATGCTTGGCCAGTCTTGCTTTGCTCCCCTTCTGCTTTTTCTGTGAAGAGTTTATAACGCAGAGTGTAGAGGTCAGTGGTGTCATGCAGAGTGCAGAAGTCAGTGTTGTAACACAGGATGCAGAGATCAGTGGTGGCATGTGGGGTGCAGAGGTCAGTGTTGTAACACAGAGTTTAGAGGCTAGCTGTGTCATGCAGAGTGCATAGGTCAGCGGTATCATGCCGAGTGCAGAAGTCAGCGGTAGAGATTTTTTAAATGTGATTACCGCTGCGGGGGCCGTTTTTAAAGTCATCAGAGAGGCAATTGCCACCCTGACCCCCGGCCCAGTCCGCCCCTGGAAGATATCCTCTCTATTCCTGCTATGGAAACAACTCAAACTTTTGGATTTCACAATACTGTCAGTCCCAGTGACAGAACAAAAAAAAGAAACTGACTCTCCCTAGAGAGAACACAGACATCAATAAAAACTTTACACATCACCTCTCTATTCAATACTTAAAAACTAAATACAATACTCAATATAATACTGAAAATATATTTTAAAGCACTTTAAATAACTCTTTTTGTCCCTTTTTTGTTTTTCTTGTCAGTATTTATAAAAGGTGTAATGTGTTCTAATGCAAATTTTCCACTGTATTCTGACATCTTTGTTCTAGAAATTGACTAGAAGTCTTCTGCATTACAGCTGACAATTGTTGCAAGTGTAAAGTGACCTATAAAGCACAAAACATTGCACAATAGGGTTTGAACGTTCTTTTTTTATCTTCAAACCAGAAGTGTTGTTACACTATACCAGAGCTATAAACTCCTTTGTACCCACAGGCTTTAAGAAGTATCGCTTAAAATATGCAAAGTGTTAAGATCTTAAAACAGCACGGAATCATTTCAATGTAAAAACGTGAATCATACAAAGTCTTCGTGTCCAATGATGTGACTGTCATGGTAATGATGACCTTTCCCATGTAACATGATACTTGCTTTCAGAGTAAGTTTGAATAAACTCTGCCCTAAGCAGAATTACATGAAAACTCATTTGTTAAGCGGAATTTCTCTTAGGGTGAGATCTCACAAAGCCACTGAAGCATTCTGTAAAGTATTACTGGGAAACTAAAATCACCTTCATAAGTTCAACCTGATTGATCAAACTTCATTTGGATTGTACCAAGGGTTTGTTTCTACGAAGGAAACTATTCGTTTTGAGTTACTTGATTAAAAAAGCATTCGATATGAAAGGAGAAAATCATTTTATGCGTTATTTTCTCAATTCATTCATTCATAGGTTTGTAGAATGAAAGTTTTGACCAAAAAGTTTTAACCTTGCCACACAACCAAGATCCAGTTGATGATTTAAAAAAATCAACATGGTGAAAACTCATATAATCTCTAAAAGATAAGTTCAGACAGTAAGTTCAGGCTTTTCTTTAGAAACAAAGATCACATGAGTAACATGAACAAGCAGACACCTTGATACATTTTACAACATAGTGCTATGGCGTGAAATGTATTAAGCGTCCATTCACTCGTGTTACTCATGTGATCCTTCCTCCTGGTATTCATATATATTGGGGTTGATTGCCAAAGGCAAAGGAACTGTTCACTGTGCAAGGGAATTTGCACTTTGCAGGGGAAGTTTCCATTACCTTAGTGAATGTGGTGAAAAGTGCACTGTCACTGTTCCAGAAAGCAGATCCAGAGTTCCAGGAAGAAAAGGAAGATGGATTCATGTGTCCATAATGAAAATGGCTAATATGAGAAGAATGGAGAGGAAAAGAAAAATAAGGTGCACAAACAATAAAAAATCGGCAATTATCTAGAAGTATCATTTTGTAAATTGTCATCACTGAACATTTCTAAAGATGCCTTTGTTGTCATATGTAAGATAAGGGTAACGTTCCTCTATTAGTCTGCAAGGTTTTGAAAATTATTGTGATCCAAAAAAAAAAAAACTACTGGATTGTTTTCTTTGTGAAACAGCTTGAACTTTATCATTTTTTCCCCATAGTAGGTAGGTCTCCTTTGCGTCCAAGGCCACAAAGGTGGTATGAGCCTTTCTCAGCTGGATTTCCCACCTGTTTATTCTATAGAAAATGTATTAACCCCTTGCCGTCCGCCCATCGTAAAATTACGGGCGGACGGCGGATCCTTCCCGGCGGGGTCACGTAAATGTATGTCTTTTTTGATTTTGCTCTAGCGGGCGCGTGCAAGTAGAAAACCGCCGGGAAGGATAACAGCCATTACCGGCTGTCTCATACAAGCTTTCGGCCGGCTCTATAGCCGGCCGATCGCTTGTATAACCCTGATATGTGCGGCGCCTCCCCCTCCGTAGCCGCTGCCGGTTATCCCGGTCACCGCTGTCCCCCCTGCGGTTCCCGGGACTGACAGGACCGACACAGCGGCTGCTCAAAGAAAGAAGGAGGAGAGATCAGCATTTCCCACCGCTGATCTCTCCCCCTTCTCTCTCTTCAAAGTCGGAAACTCTTCCGCCTTTAGCTGTCATTTCTCTGGCTGGGAGCCAGAGAAGAAGCTGATCAAGCAGATCTCTGCTTCATCAGCTTCTTTGGGGGTCCCTAGGTGACATTAGGGGCCTTGGGGACCCCTGATGTCTCCATTAAGAGGACCTATCATTGTTTTCTAGCTATCACATTGGGGGATTTTTAGCCCCCAATGTGATAGCAATCAAGACTTATAAGTGCAAAAACAACAATTGCGCCCCACATGTTACATGGCCCATATAATTTTAGGGCCATCAGTCACTGATAACACTGAAATGATGAGCGGTAAAAGCTTTTAAAGAGTCGCCTATGGACAATTTTAGGCATGGTAGTTTTTTGTGATTTTGTGGGCGCACGTAATTTTAAAGCTTGACATGTTTGGTGACTATTTACCCGACGTGACCCCGTCTTTTATATTTTACCAAAAATATGGGTAAAAATAAATGTTTTATAACATCACATAGGGAAAACAGTTTGTTTTTTTCAAAATGTACGGTACTTTTTTCGTTATATAGTAAAAAATAAAAACCCCTGTGGTGATTAAATACCACCAAAAGAAAGCTCTATCTGTCCCTAAAAAATGGTATAAAATTTATTTCAGTACAATGTTGCATGACGGAATAAATTTCAGTCAAAGTCCCACAGCGCTGAATACTGAAAAATGGCCTGGATGGGAAGGAGGTTTAACACCCCGGTCAGCAAGTGGTTAAGGAAAACTGACACTTGGCATCCCAATGTCATAGGATTTGGGCAGAACAGAAAATTCTAATAGAGATATGTTGTATGTCAGCCCACCCCTGCTTTGCATTAATTTATGAGCGACAGTCTAAATTAGTTTGTGCTATGTCCTCCCTTCAGAAGAAAACAAATTATGTACAGTGACACCCATGTCCTGAGCGCAGCTGCATGAAATGTTTATTTGTAAAAATGTCAAACTCTTTAAAATACAGTCATTTTTTTAAAATCCTTAAATAAACCCTTTTTAAGTCCATAGGGCCCCTCTCTGCAACAGTGACCTTTGAAAAGTATAAATCTGTCCAAGTCGTCACCAACAATGGTCACTACTTGTAATGACAAGTTTCTAGATTATGGTCAGTAATGAAATGTTCAGGATTCTTCTGCTAATTAAACTAATCCCAGCGACCACCCTGTTTCTATTCAGAAAGGAAAAAAAGAATAAACTCATAAGACCAAAACTTTTGTTTTAGGCAAACAGAAAAAAGTATAATTCTGATATGCTTTAAAAAAATATATATGGTTGTATAAGTATATTCTTGTCCAAGTCGTCACCAACAATGGTCACTACTTGTAATGACAAGTTTCTAGATTATGGTCAGTAATGAAATGTTCAGGATTCTTCTGCTAATTAAACTAATCCCAGCGACCACCCTGTTTCTATTCAGAAAGGAAAAAAAGAATAAACTCATAAGACCAAAACTTTTGTTTTAGGCAAACAGAAAAAAGTATAATTTTGATATGCTTTAAAAAAATATATATGGTTGTATAAATATATTCTTAATAAAAATATTAAATAAAAGAATAGATAAAATAATAATAATAAATATATATATATATACTGTGTGTAGATATATATACACATATATACACAGTTTATATGTTTTGTGGGATCCTTTTTTATTTAGGATGTTCTGTTTTTTATTGCTTAATACGTGTATATGTTTTGTTCTTTTTGTGCTATTTTTGTTCTTTAGACACATAACCATACCATTCCAAGTGAAATTTACATGTGTATGCATGTGCATGTGTTTACACGCGTTACATGAGTACACATGTAGAAATAAATACACTTACGTTCATATCTGTTAAAAAAGTAAACACTGTACTGAATATACTTACCAAATTTAAAGTGACATTAAAGGAGAACTATGGGGTTAGGGTTTTTCCCCATAGTTCTCCTAAGGGTAACGGGAGGACACAAACTAGCGTCCTCCCGTCACCCTAGGCTCAGTATACCGCGAGCTACACTGAGACGCCACAGCCAGAACGGATCCCGACAATTATGTCTGCATCCGCCCAGCTATCTAGAGGCAGAGCCAGCTGTACCCGCCCCCTCCCCCATCCATTCCGCCAGTCAGCGCTGGAGGATCGGACGGGGGGGAATCCAGTCCCTCCCCTGTCACGGCTCTCTGCCGACACAGGATCGAGAAGCGAGCAAGCGCCGGTATGTGTTCGCTCACTTCCCGATCTACTGAGCCGACCTATGACAGTTTCATCGGCTCAGATTATGAGTCTGAGTGAAAATCACTCACCTCATAATTTTCCTTTAAAGTAAAAAATGTTTAAGCTATTTCAGATGCTGAATGATCCTTTGGCTAGCTTTGGCCGCCAGAGCCCTTCGGTTTAGTAGAACCGAAGGGCTTCTGTACGGGCTATTCACTAGCGGCCAGCTCCGCCCAGTTGTTATTCATTGGTTGAGACCTGCTAGCAGGTCCTGGCCAATAGGAAACAGTTGGGTGGAGCTAGCTTTCACTTTTTTCAATAATCTTTATTTTTTTTATTTTTTTCATCGGCGACATTCGGCTATTTACTTACTGCCATTCGGCCCCTATGAGAATAGGGACGAATGGCAGCAAGTTACCTGTCGGAGCCTCGGCGTTCGGCTCTATTCACTTCGGCTCAGTTATTCACTCGGGTGCCTTCGGCAGCTTTGTGAATAACCCTTTTAGTTTCCTGCAGAATCAGCTGGCTCTCTGAGCACTGGACCTAATATTCTGTTTTAGGGCGGCTCCTTTCCCTTGCAGGGTCCTATGGAGCCACCTTGTTTGTGCTAGTAAGTTGTGTGTGTCTCCACAAACAAACAATAAGTACTATCCTTGTCGCACTCCTTACCGATATGTCCCTTGTAGTGGGGGGTGCTCGCAGTAACCGCGGATGGTGCCGCGAATGTCAGCAATTGTAGAAATGTCACCAACACATCAATCCTTTTAAGATAGCAAAAGCTTCATTTATTGAAGTTTTTTGTCATATGACAAAAAACTTCAATAAATGAAGCTTTTGCTATCTTAAAAGGATTGATGTGTTGGTGACATTTCCACAAACAAACAGGCACAGCAAGGCAAGACACTACCGTGCTCTCCGCTCCTCCCTTCTGCAAGCTAGTAGATGGATATCTGCTGGAGACTGCTCTGTCCCTTGTGATCTTATATTGAACCGGAAGTTCAGGGAAGCCACAGTGGGGGAGTTGGAGCTGTTTGGAAACATAATGACTGTAAGTGCTTGGGCAAAAATGTAAAGAAATGTTTTGCTGAGCAATGAATATTTGTTTGATGTGGACTCATTATTGAAAACAAAGGCAAACGTGATCAGCTACAGTTGGTCCCATTTTATTCTTTCAAGCCCTGATAAAGGGGAAGTGTTGTTGCCCCCAAAAGCCATTGGATGTTCTTCCTTTCTAATTGAATATTTAAAGACTCTTTAGTCTTGTTGTACCCATGTGGTCTGGTGCCAATCCTACACTATATATGTCTATACTCTAAGCTTCTTTGGGGTTAAGTAAGACCTGCTATGCTGTTGAAGCCACATTTGGGGGTGGATGCTAGGTAGACTTGAAAAGAAAAAGGATAGATGGGGACGCCACCACAATTTCGGTCCAAAACAATGGTTTGTTTGGTAAAGTCATCATTCTGGCCTTTTCAAATAAACAATTGTTTGGGACTCAGATTGCTGTGGTGCCCCCGTTTGTGCTTTTTCCATTGGAACAGGTCATTCATGGCTCTCATCGAACACATATAACATATATTTTCAATTGTATATTTAACACATCAAAAGGGAGCAAATAAGAGAAGTTCATTATTAGTGTTTCCATACATTTGCATACACTTTAATCTTTAAAAGAGTACAAGGGCTCCTTAAATGGCCTGGGTGTATGAGCTAATACATTTTGCATTTAAGGCTTTGCTCTTTACATTTTCATTAAATAAGAACATCTTTATCCTTCAGACTTTTTTAAAATATTAATTAAAATGTATGTTTCACTTTCTTTCACAAAAGATTTATTGATTTTTAACAGGGTCACAAAATAACAAGAACAATAACAAGTACGAGTCCCGCCAAACCAGCAGTAAGATATGAATGTAAACAATACAGTGCAGTGTGTAACATAAATAGATCATAGTAATTATCATAGCTTAACAAAAGTGGTCATCAAAACATAACCCATAGACCAGCATGTCTCTCCCCTGCCTTACATAAGAACAAAATATTAGGTCATTAGGATGTACAAAATGTACAGAGGGCCTGCACAAAACCTTGTCAAACGGGATAGTGCACAGCGGGACCATAAAAAATACTAAAGAACAGGGGTAACAAAAAAGAACAGCACAAAGAAACACACAAAAAAGATGAAAAAGACGAGGGAAGGAGAGTAAAGAATGGAAAAGACAAGAAAGAAAAGAAGAGAGATCTCACCACCACGGGAGCTCCACCAACAAAAGGGGAAGGTAAGAGAATAAAAGCTGCAGTACAGCAGGATTGTTAATCCATGAAGACCATATTTTAAGAAGTAAGGTATTTTTTACTTTTAATAAATCTTTTATAAACTTTTAAAACAAGATAAACAAGTAGAAGTAGATAAGACTATTAATGCACCCAATGTTTCCAACAAAACAGACACTGCAGATACTGTACCTAAGTCAAATAATCAAGATACAAATATCAAGCAATACAAAAGGTATGTCAGCAATCCCTAGCCATTAAAGTTGGCATAACCAATATATAAAATAGGAGGGATTTCTGCTATCTACAAGAAAACACTGTCAACAATAACAAGAACTAGAAGGAAGAGAAAAAGAGGAGAAAGTATTTGCAACAAAAATGTGAAAAAGCAAAAGTAGAAAAAAGAAATTAAAAAAGGTGGTGAGAAAGAGAGGGAGGGGATAGAGAAGAAGAAGAAGAAAGGTAAAAGAAAGAAAAAAAGAGAAGGAAGGGGAGGGCAATGAAGTTTGCACCAAGCCACCTGCCAGACAAGAGGAGCACTTTTCAGGGATAATATACAGTCCAATGTTATAGAGGTGTGGGCCAATTGGATCCTTGGGGTCCAGATCTTAAGGAAGGTCTTATATCCATACGAATATTTGTAAGCTCTTCATTCATGAAAAAAAGCCTCTATACATTGCTTGACCACTGCAAATCAAATACATTGTCTATTCCATGCCTCTGCTATAGTTTGCTTGGTGCAATCAAAACAAAGGTAGTTATCCTAAATTAAGACTTGGTGAGAAAAGAAGGCTTAAGGTGGAGAAGTGCAAGCCAAGGATTTCTTTTGATGGAACAATGAAATAGTTTTTGTAGGAGTTTAAAGTGACACTAGATACAGGAGTTAAATCTTAAAAATGCATTCAAGTACCTTAACTATTAACAAAAATGTATCTTATCTGTGTATCACTAGGCTGTAGATCCTCAAATCATCTCTGAATTGGTGCTGACACTGTCCTTCATTCTGGAGGGTGACTACTTTTGTTCCCCATGGTCCCTGTGTGTGTTGTAAAGTAGCCACCGCTCCAAGCTCCCTCCCGTGATGGACTACAATCTCCATACAAATCAGTAAACTAAACATGAGATTGTAATCCATGATGGGAGTGAGTTTGGAGTGGTGGCTACTTTACAATACACACAGAGACCATGGGGAACAAAAGTAGTCACCCTCCAGAATGAAGGACAGTGTCAGCACCAATTCAGAGATGATTTGAGGATCTACAGCCGAGTGGTATACACATAAGATACATTTTTGCTTATAGTTGGGGTACCTGAATGCATTTTTGAGATTTAACTCCTGAGTTTAGTGTCACTTTAAATACTTTAGACCAAAACCTGATAATCATAGAACAGGACATATAAAATATTTTTCTTTCTACAGAGAACTGTAAGTAAAAGACATTTGACCCAAATTATAGTTTGATTCTTCAGCAACAACTGGTTACCATAAGTCAGACTCATAACATTTAGAAACAATTAAGATGCCATTATGGGCGGGCATGTTGGCTGGGCATGTTGTCTGCACACTCTGAAAGGTGTTGATAAAGTTCCAGTATCTTTATTCATTGTTTCATAAAAGATCCTCATAATTGGATATGTGAGGCCAATACTAAAGATATGTCTCTGGGCCCCAAGAGGAAAATGCGCCTCTTACACTGAAATAACAGCAGAATAAAAGATTTTCTTTTCTTTTTTTTTTTAATGCTGAGAATGAAGGATTGTAGAATGACCAATTATAAGCTGTGTTGTTTTTAGATGAAAGAACCTTTTTGTGGTCGTCTTCAATCTCTTGTTTGGGCTGTCAACAGCAATTTGACAAAGAATGTCCCATTGACTGACCTGTTTTTTCAACATAGTAACCTATATTGTACACTACTTAAGCTCCACAGACTATACTAAGCTGCAAATATTGAACTCTTGTCCGTTCCTGCTCCTGATTTCCAGCCGGAATTTGCAAACCTATAACCAGTTTTTTTTTTTTTTTCCAAATATCACTTCTTTGTATCTTCTTTAATCTTTCATGATAACTGTTTTGTGGTGAATGGTCAATTGTTACAAAATTCTAATTGGTTCTGGGTCATTCTCTTTGAAAACATTGCTGTGCTCTAGTAATTTTGTCAATTAATTCCTAACAATTAACAACTGACAAAACTTTGGATCTTTTCAAAAAATGTTCTGATTTTTACATTAAACTCTTCACCCCCAAGAGCAATTCTTGGAGATCAGCTTTCACATGATCTGTCTTTCCTGATCTTTTGAAGCTAAACGTTCAGAAATGCTGCATGTGGTTTGAACAGTAATGGGATACCGAGCTGCTCTTTTCATATTTTGCACACCTGGGTAACTGTACGGTAGCCATTGGGAGACAACTATATAAAGCAATTGTTATGCATATTGTGCTTTTAATTGGAATATGTTGGAAAAAGAACTTTCAAATAATGTTTTTCTTCTGCCCAAATCTCCTGAAGACTTTTGTCCTTGGTTTAGATGTGATGCTTCAATTTGTCAGATCATTTTCAAATGTTGGGCCTTGTGTGGGCCATACCTTGACAGATGTTTCAGAAAGAAGAATGGCAGTGGGAGATCTTCCCAGGCTAGTTTGCAGTGCTGCACTGCCACGACCCATTGACCTATACACTTGACTGATGTTCCGTGATGCTTCTCTCCTTAAAGTAGATATTAACCCTGCTGTTAGACACAAACAAACAATTGTGCTGGCATGCACTATTGTTAGCATTGTGTATCTGTTGCTTTAAAGCAGAACTCCAGTTATTTAAAAAAGTTAACCCTTACAGTTGGGTTACACCCTGCTGGTTTTTCTGTAGCTGTGGTTTGTCTCTCAGCATCCTCATGTCTAATGCAGGTGAATGGACTGCATTAGATGTGCTGGTGTCCAGGGGAGAAGAGGCTTGCTGACATGGGTGTTCCTTCACTATTCTTCACCTGGGCAGGTGATAAAAGCTAGCCCTGCATAGTCCAGGGGGGTGCTGGCTCTGCAAGTTCCGGGGGTAGTGGGTGCAGGTGTTGCTGATGCTGCAAGATCCAAGTGGGTGTCTGGGGGGGTTCTGTGGCATTGCTTGGTCCAGGGGGGCGCTGCATGGTACCTCTTTCAAGCATACCACATCACTAATGCCAGTGGTTGTCAGGAGATTTCCCACTCAGCTCTTGGTAACCAGTGGCATGAGATAGTTGTGTGGGGTGCTGGCCAGAGTGTCCCAGGTTTCTAAGAGCTAGTGGTTTGTCTCTCAGCATCCTCATGTCTAATGCAGGTGAATGGACTGCATTAGACGTCCTGGTGTCCAGGGGAGAAGAGGCTTGCTGACATGGGTGTTCCTTCACTATTCTTCACCTGGGCAGGTGATAAAAGCTAGCCCTGCATAGTCCAGGGGGGTGCTGGCTCTGCAAGTTCCGGGGGTAGTGGGTGCAGGTGTTGCTGATGCTGCAAGATCCAAGTGGGTGTCTGGGGGGGTTCTGTGGCATTGCTTGGTCCAGGGGGGCGCTGCATGGTACCTCTTTCAAGCATACCACATCACTAATGCCAGTGGTTGTCAGGAGATTTCCCACTCAGCTCTTGGTAACCAGTGGCATGAGATAGTTGTGTGGGGTGCTGGCCAGAGTGTCCCAGGTTTCTAAGAGCTAGTGGTTTGTCTCTCAGCATCCTCATGTCTAATGCAGGTGAATGGACTGCATTAGATGTGCTGGTGTCCAGGGGAGAAGAGGCTTGCTGACATGGGTGTTCCTTCACTATTCTTCACCTGGGCAGGTGATAAAAGCTAGCCCTGCATGGTCCAGGGGGGTGCTGGCTCTGCAAGTTCCGGGGGTAGTGGGTGCAGGTGTTGCTGATGCTGCAAGATCCAAGTGGGTGTCTGGGGGGGTTCTGTGGCATTGCTTGGTCCAGGGGGGCGCTGCATGGTACCTCTTTCAAGCATACCACATCACTAATGCCAGTGGTTGTCAGGAGATTTCCCACTCAGCTCTTGGTAACCAGTGGCATGAGATAGTTGTGTGGGGTGCTGGCCAGAGTGTCCCAGGTTTCTAAGAGCTAGTGGTTTGTCTCTCAGCATCCTCATGTCTAATGCAGGTGAATGGACTGCATTAGATGTGCTGGTGTCCAGGGGAGAAGAGGCTTGCTGACATGGGTGTTCCTTCACTATTCTTCACCTGGGCAGGTGATAAAAGCTAGCCCTGCATAGTCCAGGGGGGTGCTGGCTCTGCAAGTTCCGGGGGTAGTGGGTGCAGGTGTTGCTGATGCTGCAAGATCCAAGTGGGTGTCTGGGGGGGTTCTGTGGCATTGCTTGGTCCAGGGGGGCGCTGCATGGTACCTCTTTCAAGCATACCACATCACTAATGCCAGTGGTTGTCAGGAGATTTCCCACTCAGCTCTTGGTAACCAGTGGCATGAGATAGTTGTGTGGGGTGCTGGCCAGAGTGTCCCAGGTTTCTAAGAGCTAGTGTCCCAGGTTTCTAAGAGCTAGTGACCCAGTGAGATGCTGTCTGAGGCAACCGCCCCACTTTGCTTCACTAGAGGCACAGCACTGACAGTGGGACCAGTCAGGCAGCCAGGCAGGGCCAAAGATCAGGAGAGTGTGTTTTGTTTTGTTTTTTATTTGAGACTCGAGACCAAAACAAGCAGCTAACCCTTGCAGTGTGGGGGTAGCCCCTCTGCAAAGGTTAACTTTTTAGATTACGTTAGTTCCTCTTTAAACAACAGTCTAAATACCTCAAATGTCTTTGTTTTCTAGCAGTTCAAGTGGTTGAGCTTTCTCTCTTTCAGCATCTGCAAGGTTGGGGCTTTGGGCATGCAAACACTAGCACTTCCTGTGACATCGCTATAGTCACAGGAAGACCTCTTTGTTGCCCAAACACTGGTGGGCAGTGTGGGGAACATGGCCCTGGGCTGACAGTGGGGTTTATGAAACAAGTTAGCACAGTTGCCTATAGTTCCCCCTGCAGGGGTGCGCACAAAGCTGACAATGCTGCTGCTGCAAAAGAGGTCTATGGCTGGTGTTGACACCCTATCACAGGAAGCTCATAGAGGTTTAAGGAACTGGCAGGCGTAACAAGTCATTACCATGGCTTTACAACTAAAAAACAAAAGCTTGCACAACTATATACAGTATATTTGTTAAAAAGGGGGCTATTTAACAAACCACTTTTTGGGTCTACATATACTTTAAAAAAAGACAACAGTTGTTTAATGCAGCATTTCTCAACGTTTTTTCATTCATGGCACCCTTTAAAGGTATGGAAAATCTTGAGGCACCCAGTCAAAAATGTAATTCATTTTAAGGGGGGAACCCATGCAAGCACCCCCCACCAAAAAAAAGAAAAATTTATCCCGGCCCCTCTCCTGGACAATTTCAGTCCAGGAGAGGGGCTGGTATAACTTCGCAAGACTGATGGGCAATTTCAGCTTATTCTGATTTCACTGCTTATAATGCCTGCTGGAAGATGCCTGGAGGATGTCAAACATACCAGCCATATTCTGCCGTCACTGGATAGAGAAGCACAGAGGCGCGGTTCCTGATATCACTAGATGTAAAATAAGGATGGAAAGGTTTTGTTTAAAAATATCATAAGAATGTTGTTGAGAGGGAAAGGAGGAACCAGGGAAGGCAAAACATAAGTAGATTAAACGTCAACCCTGCTCTGAAAAATGCTGACAATACACAAGGTAGTTCTGAAAGTATCTTGGCCCATGGTCACCTTCAGCTAAGGTATACGTGTCATGGACCACCTATGCCTGTGTCCACATCATCATCTGTTAACAAACTGTTTAACATAGCTAATACTGAGTTTTATTTCGTGACAAGTACTTACATTTTTGCAAACCAAATAACATCATTTTTTCACTCACTCCACTTAGCCAATTTTTACTCTGTGCAGCTGCTTTCACTTTTTTACTGTCTGCCAAGCTGATTCAGTTTTTTGTATTACTATTTTTTTCTATGGAACATATTCCATCGTTATGTTCTCACTGCCACCAGTTAATGTGTGTTAAATAACTGATGGCTGTGGACCACTGAACACACACACATTGTCTACAGGCCACATTATGAGAATCACAGTCATTTAACAAACTCTGTACTCCAATGGTCCACTATTTAAAGGAGGAATATGGAGTGAGTTCTACATTCCTAAGGCAGTTGCATAGGCATTGTCAAGATAGAGCTCACTGGACCAGATAAAGACAAGGGATAATGAAATGCCATGCAAATTAAATACTTTGTTGTGTTTTAAAATGTAGATCAGAGAACATGAAGCCTAGCTCGTTATGAAATGTTCTTGTGCAACTCACTGATGCAGGGGTATTCACATTCCTGCACATATGGAATCTTAACAATAGAGGTGTAGGGTTGAATCTCCAAGTAATTATAAAAAAACTACTGAACACACGCCAATGGTCAAAAGGTCACTGGCATTACATAAACACTGTACTCCAATGGTCCACCATTTGAAGGAGGAATGTGAATTGAGTTTAAATACCTGGAGTAAAGAAAATTAATATTGTTTTTATGCAAAGATAATAAAAGCTGTATGATTTTTTTTTCCAGTTGCCATGTTCCTAGCTATCTAATTGTAAAGTACAACTAAGCTATTGACATTTTTTGGTACCTAATAGGACTGGTGATGATATTTGGATGGTTTCAAATGGTTAACAAACCATGCAAATTGGCCAACTATCAATCATTTTATTTGCCTTTAGATTTGACTGATTTATCTGCTGTTTCTGATTAAATTATCACCACGTATTACCATAGGCCCAGTGGAAATATCCTGCACGGTCACAAGCAACTCTTGAAATGAGAAGCATTATTTCCTCTTATTGAGCCATCTCTGGGCAGTTTTTTTTACTGGGGACGAGCAGAAAATGGGGGATGAGAGTGGAGCAAACTTACCGATTCCACTATGTGCAAAATGTCTTTAACGCAAAAACTTTCACTTTCGCTTATTGGGCTGCTAATAGGAAATTGTTCCTTCTTTATTTAAAGTTTGTTATTTTTGTTTAGTTTTCTGTGTATTTGCAGGGTTTTTTGCCCAATGTTTTTATGTTTTAAACCTTATTAGTGAACTTTTACTTACATTTTTTATTGTACAATAATGAGGCAAATGACAGGCTGTGTTTTGGTTCAACAGATTCAGGATAACTGAAAGGAGCTCTTGTAACTCTCAGGAGCCTTGTAAAGTCCATTATACCATTAAAAACCACCTTAGTTTTTCCTTACCCATTCACTCCAATACATTTCCCCAAAATGGTGAAATTTTCCTGAAATCTCCCAATTTTCATCAAACTATTTGGGAAATAACTAATTTACTTATCCCTGTTTTTACTATATGGCTATAGCACTGGCTTGGTTACATATTTAGTCAGGGTCAAAAAAGACAAAAGCCTTTACAGTTCAACCTATAGAGAGAAGAGAAAAAAACTCCTAAAACAGAACACTATGCCAAGAAATACCCACCGTTGATTCAGAGGAAGGCAAAATAAAACCCCTACAAAGCATGGTACAATTTGCTGCAACAGGGGAAAGAAAGGCATAAGGCACTCGGGCATCAGTTAATAGTTATTTGGGTGTGGCTGAATCACTCTGGCTGCAGATAATAAGAAATACTTTTATCAAAATGCAATGCCTTTGGAAAAGCAGGATCCCATTCTCATCATACGTGGAAGTTTAGGTTATCTATGGGGGCTGTAGTGTTGTATTGCAGTGTAGGTGAATTGTCTGGATAAAAGTGTGTTATGATACCTTGTGATGCTTGCTGAACAGCCACACCCTTAATTTATATTATTTGAGGGTTTAGACGAGTTCCAAGCTGAGGTTTCCAATCTGCTTCTCGCCAATCGGTATAGTAGCAAAAACATACCCCACTTCCCCAACATCATTCTACTACTATTGTTTACAGATGGAAAAACCCTCATCCAATGTCCTTGATAAAAAAAAGTAATTGCATCTGCAGGGATGCATTGCCTAATATCACCAGCAGAGGTTAAATCTAAAACTGCACCTACAGTTCCTTTTTAGGGGAATCTGCCACAATAAAACTGCTGACTTGTTTACTAATTTGCATACTCCTGAGCTTCCATCCTTTTTTTTTTATTCACTAATTAATGAAACATTAATCCATATGAATATCACGTGTTGAGACACCTAAAATATTTATATAGTTACACAGTTCAAATTGTTGAAAAAGACCTGGGTCCACTTAGTTCAACTTATATTTATGCAAGTCATAAAGAATGCCCATACTCCTGAATATTATGTTTACTGAGGAAGAGATCTATAAGACTTTTTAATTTATCAACACTCTTAGCAGATATCCCTTCATGGGGGTTCCACATTTTCACTGTTGTCCCCATGCGGTCCCGGGACTGGGATGGCGGGTCTCCCCTTGTTGATTGGAGGGAGATCAGCAAACTTCTAGTTTCTGATCTCTCCTCCGATCACTGTATTACATCATTTCCAGAGAAGTGTTCACATTCTCCGGCTCCTAGAGCCAGGAGAAGAAGCTGTTGAAGCAGATTGCTGCTTCATCAGCTTCTTTGGGGTCCCTAGGTGGCTGAATGTCTAACTACTAAAGTTAAAAACAGAGATCTTAGTTGCACGTCTTCTGCAGAATATGTTGAAGCCACCATTTTGGAGCATATATAGCAGAGGATGAATTGGGTGGAGGCTCTCAGAAATTAGAGTCAGGACTAAACTATACAGAGGGGCATTAACGAGGCAGTGCGGCTTCCATATATTCTGCAGAAGACGTGCAACTAAAACCTCTGTTTTTGACCTTTTGTAGTTAGAGTTTTTTGCAGACTGGCTGATGAGTGTGCTGGGAATTTTTTTGCTGTTGTACTGTTTAAAGCCCTACCATATGCACCTTGCTTTAAAGCTGGTTATGAATTGATGAGTACATTTGTCGTTCGTTTTGCATAAAGAGGTCCTGTCACATCATATTTGCTATTAGATTAGCCCCCTATGTGATAGCAGTAAAGTAAAAGTAAAAAATAAAAAATAAATTAAAGTAACACATAAAACAAAAATGTTTAAGGTCCCCCGCCCCAGCATGCACGCACATATAAATGCAAACATGCATCGGGTAAACCTACATGCAAAAACGAAAATTCCGCCACACATGTTACATATGGCCCCAAATGTCAGAGTGAGAGCAATAATTTCAGGGATATCAGTCACTGTTAACATTAAACTGATGAGCAGGTCTTGTAGTTTTATGCGGTTTCACGGATGCACGCAAATTTAAGGCTTGACATGTTTGGTATATATTTACCCGGCGTGACCCCATATTTTATATTTTACCAAAAAATTGGGTATTATATTCTGTTTCTGTGCACTAAATTTCACTTTGGTGCATTTTATCCTTAAAATACTGGTTTTATAAATATTTGCGCAAACGCCATGCCATACAAGAAATTGCAACTAGCACTTTTTAATCTACAGGGCCTCTGCTTTTAGAATATATATAATTGTTGGGGGTTCAAAGCTGTTTTCTAGACAAAAAATCAGATTTTATCATGTGTGTGCAAATAGTAAGAAATTGCTCCGGATGGCAAGTGGTTAAGCAATCATTTTCTGCATATTCTTTGTGGGCTCCATAATTGGGGACATGGTGGGGGTGTCTCCATTGCCTACATGCTTTGTTCTGACTGGTGTCCCTCTTTCTCGTGTCAGAAAGTTGGGTGATAGGCAGGGCCGAATTTCCCACAAGGCCAACCGAGGCCCGGCCTTGGGGCAGCAGGGGTGTGGAATTCCTATCCCCGACACCCGGGACATGTGGTTCCGGTGCCAGGCAGGTAGTTGTTTTCTACATGTAGCCCTGCTTTGTGTAAGCAGGATTAAATGTACAGCGGGGAAGCCACCAATTGTTTTTTACAAGTGATCTCAGCGATGTCGCAGCCTGCATACAGGGGGGGCACATTGAGGAACCTGCATTGGGGCAGCAGAGAGAGTAAATCCAGCACATGCTTGTTCAATACCAAGTAGAAAGGATCAAGATGGCAGCCCTGAAACATGAACATTGATAAAAAAGTCAGCCATGGCAGCTCCCTTTTTCTATCTTGATGTTTTCTTTTTTAAACCAATATGGAAAGGAGAGCTCTTGTTACTACACAGGGGGTCAGAAGCATAGGAGTTCAAACTCTGGATCGTTTTAATTATTTTGCTATGTTGTGTGATAGGGATAGAAAGTGACAGAGTTTCTCGGAATCAATGACACCTCAATATCATTAACATGTGTGGGCCAATATATACTGGAATTCTTTTCTCCAACATTGTACAAATGAGAACCAGCACCATTGCAGCCAGACATTGCAGGTTAAAAGTCTTCATATGTGGCAATTTGTGACAGCGCTGTGCTAATCTCTTATTAGAAAGATCTGACTGCTGGACCTCAGAAGACACTTTGGAGTATCAATAACATTTTTGTTCACCGTTGGGAAGATTCCCAGTTCTCGCACCCTTTGTGTATCTTACATTCAAATATTTGTTTTGGGTTTTTAATTTTTTTTTCCCCTCCATGTCCGAAGTTGTTGTGGTTATGAAGCAGAAGTCAGTTAATTGAACTTTGCCTGATCAAAGCGAGACTCGTGATAATAGCCCTCGTCCTTATCAAACTAATTAAAGGTTTATATAACACGACACGTTTTAACCATTATAAGCTCGCCCGTAGAATACTGGAATCAGCATCTGCGACTAATATTTGTAAAAAATGTGCTCTCTGAAAATAGAAAAATAAAAACCATCTGGGAGCGACACACCAAGATTTAAAATGTATGAAAACTCAAAGAACAAATGTTAGCAATGAGTTTTATGGCCTGTTCAAAGGTACGCTAATCTTTTATTAATAGCAGCGATAACCCGCATTGCTTTTAGGTTATTGTTTTGTTGGAAGCACAATTTCAATTTTAAATGTTTTGTTTTTTTCAATCAGTAGGCCAGCAATTATAGAATTAAACAAAAACGCAGCTCCAGCTATAATAATCACCTCCTCCCCAGCGCTGCCCCCCTCAAACACACTGCTATTAAAAGTCAGCCCTTTTCTGGGTTAAAGTGAGATTAAAGTCAATAGGTTTTCAAGTGTTTTAAATGCTGATTAAGTCACTTACAATGGATGTTGCTCCTTGATGTTTAACTATTTCCTGCAGAATCAGCTAATCCCCTGAGCACTGGCATCCTGGTTTCCCTTTCCCTTTCAGGGTCCTATAGAGCAGGGGCATCCGAAAGCTGAGTGTCACCCGGAGCGCAGAAGGGGTGACACCCTGCCGTGACGTTGCCGAGCGTGTGTTCGATGAGGTCATCACGCATGCGCGGTCATCACATTGATGCCTGCCGGCGGCCATCTTGGTGATGGATGCCGGCAGAGAGAGGACTTTTCATAGGGGGTGACACCAAAATGACTGTCAGTCATTCTGGTGTCACCCCTCCAATGGTGGCACCCGGGTGCGGGCCGCACCCCCTTGTGACCCCCCTTGTGACGCCACTGCTATAGAGCCACCCTTGTGTGTGCTAGTTATTGGAAATACAACAGCTTATGATAATGTGCTGTTATGTCTTTTGGGCACTAGATGGCGGTGTGGTGCAGTGTTAGTCTTATGTATGCTTGTCCGTGATACAGAGGAAGTTATATTTGTATGCATGTTTTCCTCTCTATGATCTATATGTTTCCTGTTGATGCTGTAATCCTGTATACATGAATGTGTAGCGCTCACCCCGGAAGGAGCCGCTGGATGAACAGGTCCATATCTAGTCAGTCTAGGGATAGATTTCCAACTGCTCCATTAGCATAAATTGAAGTCCGCTCCAGTTGTGAGATGCTGGTTAAACAGTTTATTCACTTCTAATTAGGGAGAGAGGGTATATGGTCTAGGTGCACAAGCCTCCTTAGCTCCAGACTCACCGGATTCTATTCTTTAGGGAGTACATCTCCACCTTTATGAAAGAACACTGACCCCACTCAGAAGCCCATGAAATCCAAGGCACTTCAAGGTCACTGATCCTGGTTCTTCCATCTTTCAGGCATTCTCCTGACTGTAAGCTTTTAAGGAAACCTCTCCTTCAGCAGCTCGGCCAACTACCACCCCCAGGCCTCGGCCTAGCCTGGGGGCAGGCTGAACAGGACCCAACCTTAGTCCATGGCTGGTCCAGGCAAGAGAGAGAGCACATGGCCTCCCACCAATATATATATGCCCTTGTCAGCAGACATCACTGGCTACAAGAAGCCCAGTAACTGGCTGCTGCCCTGTACACATATCACAGTGTCACCCATTGGCTGTCCCATAATGTGACAGAGTCTCACTCCGCCCTAGGGGGTACAGACAAGGTTGGACACCTGGGATTAACCATGTGCTGACGGCTACAAACTCAACCAGGCTGCCTACAGCCCTGGCTATCACTAAATATAGTAAGCAATTCACAAAAGGTGACGGGCGCTACAAATGCAATGTTCTTCTAAGCAAGTAAAACTTAATTCAGCGTTCCTCAACATCTCAATGCTTCATCTAAACACATAACCAACACCAGTAAGCTGTGTGAGTCTACATAAAAACACAGACACGGTAAGGCAGACACTCCCCTACCCCCTGCTTCCATCTCCTCCTTCCTCCCTTCTCCCTGCTAGTGAATATAAAGCTGCAGGAGACTGCTCTGTCTCTTGTGATCTTGTACTGGACAGGAGGTTCGGGGAAGCCGAGGTGAGAGTGTTGGAGCTGTTCCGAAACATGATGACTGTAAGCGCTTGGGAAAAATTTACAGAAATACTGTGCCGGACAAAGTATATTTATTTCTTTTAGATTCATTATTAATAAAACATTTGAGAGTTTAATAATGCTTTATTTGATTCCCAGTGCCATCGACCCTTCTTGTGGGGACCACCCTGCATTCACAGTACAATGATGCAGTCCAAGTGGGTCTCTACATTATTGAGGACCACCCAGTGCCATAGAGGAGGTTGAGAGGAAGAGGAATGACTAGTAGGCACATGAAAATTGAAATGCTAAAAAAAAAAGGGAAAATACACGTTTGGGTCCCTAGTAAGGGGAGGAGGAGGCTGGAATTGGGATTAAACTATAAAACGCCATACTAATCTTTTTCTTTAGTTTTGGATTTTTTTTTTTACTGATTTTGTATTTTAGTTTTTTATTGCTATTTGTTTGCTCCTTAAACAATAAGTTTACTTTTCTGATACTGTTTCTTGTTAAACCCATATTTAGGGTATAACATGAAACATGGTCACATAACCCAGACGACCCCCAAACAAGATCTGTGATTGCAGAGATTACTAGTCAGGTCTGCTACTGCGGCAGAGGGAGTAGTAGTTCTTAATGGAGTGATGTCACTCCACTTGTAGTACATTCATTCTTCCTCCCATTTCTGTAACAGAAAGTTCATACAGCAGCTGAAGGAAAAGTTTGCAGGAGCCATGGCATTGGATCCGCGACCCACTGATCACAGTTGCAATGTTTTACTGGCTCCAATGCAAAAAAATGTAAAAAATGCTCATTAATTTTTTTTAAAGGTGGAGTATTGTGCGCTCATAGGAAACAAGGCGGACTAGGCCTCCCCAACCTTACTAGATACTATCAAGGGGCTCAAATAGCCCCCATGACCAACTTGTTCCAATCCTCCCGGGCCCCGCTCTGGACCACCATTGAAGGCTCCTATTGTAACCCAACTTCCATCCAGGCATTACCATGGCTCCCATGCCAATTACGCCCCAAGTCCCTGAGCCCTCCCATGAGACACACCCTCACGTTTGGGACTCCGTCAAATACTCTAGCAAGTTGATCTCGCCCCACCTCCCCCTGCTTCCCATCCTGGGTAACCCCTTGTTCAACCCAGGGTTGGAGGCGGCGGGGTCCTTTGGATGGTGGTCATCCCACAACTTTCGCTACCTATATAACTTTCTGCATGGTGGAGAGCTCAGCAGCTGGTCTGACCTTAGAGTCCAATTACAAGTTCCTCTCAGGGAACATTTCCGATACCTACAAATTAGACACTGGGCCTCCTCCATGATCACTAATAGATCTCCCTCCCCTACACTAACAACCTTTGAACACATATGTTACCACTCACCTATGCAACCTAAACTGATCTTCATACTGTACTCGCACCTCAACTCAGTACCCTCCCCAATGGATCATGCCTATGCTCGTAGATGGGAGCTAGACCGAGCAGATGTGGAAACTGACGGCCTCCTGTACAATTAATATCACTTCCCTGGAGACTGCTTACAAATCCATGATGAGATGGTATATGGTCCCCTCACGGTTGACCCATCTGAACCTCTCATTTTCCGAACTGTGCTTCAGAGGTTGCTCTGTTAAAGGGGACGTTCTTCACACCTGGTTGACATGCCCTAGGCTAACTAGACTTTGGTCCAAGACCTTTCTTCTCTTACGATCTCTTTTTCATAAACCTATCGCGAAAGACTCATGGTTTGCACTTCTACACTTCAAGCCACCGTCTCTCACAAACTCCCAATACAAATTGGCCATTTTTATCATTCTAACGGTAAAACAAACCAAAGCCTGGCGGAAGCAATTTGTCTCTTTTGTGGACGTGCGACGCAGAATAGACTCTTTCTTCATAAACGAGAAACTCTCTAGTATCCTCTTGGACACCCAAAATAAATTCCAGAAGGTCTGGCACCCATGGATAACTCACGCACACCCTGAGCTTCCTTTGGAAAGTCTCACATACTTATAGGAATATTGGAGACCCTGGTGCAATTCTCCTTCCCCCTCCCTATTGTGACCCTACTGTCCACCCTCCCCCTTCCTCTTAACTACTCTCATTGTATTAATGTTAATACATTGAACATGACTGTTCTCCCCCCTATGGTCCTGTGGTCGACATTGGAATAACACCTCCTCGAGATAGCTTGTCCTCATAAGATTCCTAGACCTCTTGACATCCCTGCGAGGAAGAGCTCCATGTGTTGAGCGGCAGGCTCTATATGCAACATCCCGACTCTACTCCTCGGCTGTACATCAACTGTGATTACTGGATATGTACTAATGCTATCACTGTAACGCTATGTAAAACCAATAAAATACTTTGGAATTGAAAAAGGTGGAGTATGCCTTTAAGGATATTTCCCCTCGGCACTCCCTGTCCAGTAGGCACAATCTCCCTAAAGTGAAGGGAATCCCTACCTTTCACCAGAACAAGTGTTCCCATTTGGTGACAACTGTAACAGTTGACATTTGGCTTCACGTTCCTGACAACAGTCAGCAGGACAGAATCTCCCCAACAGGAGCACAGACAGCAATATAAACTTGATCAAGGTTCTACCCCTTTCACACCCCTTTCCAATACCTGGGACTAATAAACCTTTGTGAATAGAAACATTTAGCAGGCTTGTCTAGATTGCTTAAAGTGTATTTCCACTTTTGCAGCCACATTCGGATAACGCTTATTTTATATGTGTTACATGCTCCCATTCACATCGCAGAAGCTAATAAAAAATGCTTCTTGATGTTTAAATTGCTTTTACTTTGGTTACGATTTCTTGGCTTCTTCAGGGTTAAAATGTCTACTTGTTTCTCCTGCTTTGTAATGCTAGGAGGAGCTGTGAGTGGTGAGGGGACTTTTTCATTGTATGTTAATGAAGCTAATGAGAGAAAAACAACCCTCAAATTTCAGTTTTTAGTCTTTCTACATGGACAGATCACAGTGAAGGTGCTCAGAAAAAAAAATGGATTCAGCCATGTTGCCTGCTGCAGCAAAACATCTAAAAGCAAAATAATATATATATATATATATTCATTTTTTGTTTCATCTTTTTTTTTTTGGTATCCTGTGTGAATGGGAACACAGAACAAACATAGAAGGGTTTTCTCAAATTTGACTGCAAACGTGGAAATACACTTTAATCATGCATACTTAAAGCTTAATCTTTTTTTATTTGGGTTACCTGGTTCCACCCACCCCCCTACCCACATCAACATGTTAATCATTTTTTTTAAATAAAAACATTTTCATTTTTCAAGTCAACGCTGGGTCTCTGCTTCTTTATACAGGCAGATCAAAGCAAATGACCAGACCAGACGAGCTCTGACTTGCAGCAAGTCAGAGCCCACCCCGTTTCCTGGCTGGAAAACCTCCAGTATCATTTATAAATTTGCTACCCAGCCTGACTATCCTTGGCCCCTCCCTTTTATTCATTGGATTTAATTTCTTTTAGTCATGGAAGGTCAGCAACACATGTGGACGTTACCTAGGGTGGTCTGCATGCAAATGCAGCCTGCTTCAGAAAACCAACTCCTCCAGATTCATACATCAATGGAGGGGAATTTATCAAAACTAGAGCAGACAAAATCTGGAGCAGTTGCCCATAGTAACCAATCAGCGTCTCTCTTCAGTTTGGTCACAAAATTTGAAAATGAAAGAGAGAAGCTGATTGGTTGCCATGCACAGCTGCTCCAAATTTTGTCTGCTTCACATTTTGTCTGCTCCAGTTTTGATAACTTCCCCCTCCAATGTGTTTTGATATTTGCATGAATCCTCCCAACAGCCAGCCTGCCGCTTGTATCAGGCCTGAGGGTTCTTGAGAAAAGTACTGAGGCAGGGTCCTGTACATAACTTTCTGAATACATCACAGCACCACGTGCGTCCATTGCATCCAAACATTCACAGCACCACAGTCGTCTGTACCCCAGTTACCCTCACCTCCTATTCTGGTGACACTTATCACTGGGACAGGAAGCAAGACAAAAATAAATATTTATCAAAGCTGGAGAAGGCAGAATCAGCTTCTCTCTTCAGTTTGTTCAGGTAAGATTTAAAAATGAAAGAGAGAAGCTGATTGGTTGACATAGGCAACTGCTCCAGATTTTGTCTGCTCCAGTTTTGATAACTTCCCCTCAAAGTCTCCCCATTTAGAAAGCAAATAAAATGTAATAGTGGACCTAACTCTTCCCCATGCTATCCACAAGTTAAACAAATAAAGTTTGGCTAGTCTTACTTTACTTGAACAAAAATCCCAACCTGCAGGCTATTACAATACCAGTTCTGATATGTACAGGGGGGGGGGGGGGGTTTTCTTAAAACGGGAGACGAAA
>NW_017306448.1:1776802-1787361 GCF_000935625.1 Nanorana parkeri | reverse complement strand
GGGGGGGGGGGGGGGATTTATCAAAACTGGAGCAGACAAAATCTGGAGCTGTGGTGCATGGCAACCAATTAGTTTCTTTTTTTCAAATCTTACTGAATAAACTGAAGAGAGAAGCTGATTGGTTGCCATGGGCAGCTGGACTAGATTGTGTCTGCTCCAGTTTTGATAAATTCCCCTAGGTATGTTACTGGCTGATATAACTCTAAAATTTTAGGAATTAATAATTTAATTGGGTGATTGGTTTTGTTCCTTATTTTATAGTAGCCTTCCGAACTTTTATCTTATCTTTATCAATAGACACAATTTTAAAAAGACTCGGCTCTCAGCTGAAAAAGTATATAAGGAAGTTTAGCTGTAATGACCTATATCGCAATTTCAATTAAATTAAAATTCTTAAACTGCCCAAGGCCTGTGAGGAAGGAGTGAGAGAGTTGTGCGTCTCAGAAAGCTCCCCTTTTATTATCTTGCATTGTAGTAATAAGGGATTTTTCGATTTCACTTTATACTATATAATAGTACAAGGAACCACAAACGGTAGTGATGTGGTTCCTTGTATTGTAATGTATAAATAGGGGTGAGGCTTCAGACCACATGGAGATAATTGATCTGGGTGGTAAATATTAAATTTAGAAGGATTCACTTTATACTAGGAAGCCACGAAATAGCCACATGTAGTGGGGGGATTTACTAAAAAGAATAGAGCTTGGTCACTTAGTAAAGTGAATGCTAAGTTAAAGTGACACTAAACTCAGGGGTTCAATTTTATAAATGCATTCAAGTACCTTAAAGGAGAACTATGGGGTCAGGGCTTTTCCCGCCACAGCCGGGACGGATCCCGACATTACTGTCTGGATCCGCCCAGCTGCGTGAGTGACAGCTGGCTCTGCCTATCTAGAGGCAGAGCCAGCTGTACCCTCCCCTGTCCGTTCCGCTAGTCAGCGCTGGAGGGTCGGAGAGGGGAGAATCCCTGCAGGGAGCCGTGAGTGACAGTCAAGGCTCTCTGCAGTGACAGGATCGAGAAGTGAGCAGGCGACGGTATGTGTTCGCTCACTTCCCGATATATTGAGCCGACCTGTGACAGTTTAATTGTCACAGGTCGGCTAGAACTATGAGGCTGAGTGATTTTCACTCACCTCATAATTCTCCTTTAACTATTAACAAAAATGTATCTTATTTGTGTATCACTTGTCTGTAGATCCTCAAATCATCTCTAAATTGTTGCTGACACTGTCCTTCCTTCTGGAGGGTGACTACTTTTGTTCCTCATGGTCCCTGTGTGTGTTGTAAAGTAGCCACCGCTCAAAGCTCGCCCCTGTGATGGACTACAATCCCAATACAAATTAGTAAACTAAATAATTTTTTGAGATTTAACTCCTGAGTTTAATGTCACTTTAAGTTAATGTTAAGAAGATGAATCATATGTATTTTCAATTCCAGTTTTTTAATTTCCTCATGAAATGAATCAATCCCAGTGTAGCAGTCTCTTTCACCATTGCTGATTATACTAGATTACTTAGATTAGACTGGATTGGGTTATACAGGGGTCTATTTATAAACCTTTCACACAGTGAAAAGCTCTGTGAATGAGATTTGCAGCTTATTATGGACACTAGATGGAGCAAAGGAACAGGAAATTCATATGCTCCTCATCTCTGTCTAGTGGCCATAATGTGATGCTACTCTCATTTGCAGAGCTGTTCACTGTGTGACCGGTGTATAAATAGACCCCTTAGATTGCCTAAATATTAAACAGGATGGAAAACCTGCTTGTACCACGACCACATTTATATATGTATACTGTCACCAGCCACCATTTTCCCTGTTCTTCTGACAAATCAGACTTCAGTGTGAGTGCGGAATGCCCAGGGGCATAACTTTACATCATGGGACCCAATAGCAAAATTTTAATGGTGTCCCTCGGTGAGCTCCCTACTGTCAATAAAAGTCGGGTAACAGGAGAACTGTCTGTATTGTCTCCTGTACATTTTATGTTAGCTCTTCTTGATAGGAAATGTCACAGGGGGTACAGGGTCAGTGTCAACATCAACTTCTGCAATCCTTAATGGACAGATCTACTAATGAATGGGACATCAAAGTTCAAGTCATAGCCTGAAGGAGCAGCCAACAGAGATTTGCCCATCTCACTTAGTTCAACATACCCCATTCAGTGATATAACTAGGGCGAAATGTAAGCTACATTTTAAATTGAGAGAAGATTTAAAATTGACTGCTCTATATAAACTTGTGGGAAAATTTCAAGTCATAAAAATACTTTTGACGCTTACATCCTCGTTTTTCCACAGGTGATGTTGTAATGTTGCATGCAATGCATAAAATAATCATATGTCTTGTTAAAGACAACACGTGTGAGCATCCTGGAGGTGGATCGGTTAGGTTGTAAAAACTGGATAAGCTGAAGTACTTACCTTGCTGTATGTGTTTCTTTTTTATATATACACATAAAATATAGAAATGGATAATTTTTTTGAGTAGAACTTCATTAAAATATCTGGGGACTACAACTGTTGAAATGAAGGAACACTTTGGTCATGGAATGCATTCTACAGTACAACAATCATAAATAAGTAACCCATTATACCTTACAATGGTGCCTAGGAGGAAGACTGTCCCCTGGATAAATATTAAATAACTGTTTTGTTTCTTAGATTATTATGCTTTCTTTCCCCAGTGGCAAGAACACTATCTTTTCGTACACCGCAGCAAGTCAACACTGAACCTTCTCTTGTATTTCTAGACTCACCATCTTCCTACTAAAACACCCTTAGATTAACCTACCCCTATTACCCCCAAACTCATCCTCCTCTTACATATTTCCATAGACATACTCTTATCACAATACGGCCAAATTTATATACCTGTTAAAGCAATGCTCCTAAACTCTCCCTCCCAATTTTTCAATATGCCAAGACAAACCCTCCTCTTGTTCAGATATAAATTATTATTTTTCATGCCCAGTGAATCCAGGTTCACATTATGCTTAATACAATACCTCCAAACCCATACCCACAGTGACCCACCTCTTCCTCTTGCACTTACCTCCTGTTGGCATGACACAGGCCCCACTGGTAGTGGTGGCACAGAAGCACAAACTCTTTAGCAGTACTGCTGGTCCTCCACAGCTCTCAAACTCAGGTTGCCAAATCACCTGGGCCTGGTGGAAGCTGCTCCCTTCTCCAGTTCCTGTACTACGCTTTCCCTGGCCTCTTTGCATCTGATAAAACCAAGCAGACATGTGCTCAGTATTGTTTTAGCAGTATATCATGAGCAGTATTGTCAGAAACACAGGACTTGCTTTAAAGATTATCAAGGGTACCTGCAGGTAACGCAAGTGCCTGCACCAAAAGCAGAACTCCAGCCAACAATAACAATATAAAAAAGGATAGCCAATTAAAAGAATTAAAAAAACCAAAACCAGTTTTGCAGCAATGTGTACCTTCAATCCAAGCATTCCTTCATTTGTAAAAACAAAAAACAGAGGCCCAAGCAGCATTTGCCCCTTTGTCTTTCAGGTGGTTATCTGTAAAATTAAAAAATCCCTACACCGCTAAGCACATGTAGAGACCATCAAAGGACGGAATCCTCTGTTCAGCAGTTTAGAAGGTTTCACAGAGCGGCAGTTTATTTATTAGCTGCACTCTGATTTTGCTTTGCACAAAGCAGTCCGGCTGATGTACAGAAACTCCATAGAATGCTGCCAAGTAAGTGTTATATATGTCTAGAAGCAAACCTATTGCTATATATGACCTTTTCCTATAGACATTCCCTGTTTTTCCCCTGGAAGTTGCATGTTGTCACTAACCCTAAGCAATTTCAACTAAGCATGTGAGCAAAATCCGTAAAAGAAATTACCTTCAGTGAAAACTGGATATCAACTTAATTAGTAGTTTCAGAGATTGAGGTAGTTGACATTGTTTGCCAATCATTACTATTCCTTCTGGAGGGTGGCTACTTTTGTTAACCAGAGCACCCCAGGTTGCTAAGAGCTGGTGGGGAGATCTGTATGGGCCATACACATCTCCCTGCCCAGCTCTCTGGCCGGCGCCACCTCATCTTCTGGGAACCAGTGATATCACTCAGCTGAGCGGACACTCTGCAATGGCATGATGCCCGCCCCCCCCCCGTTAGCATGCACCACCAGCATCCACCCACCCGGCAGAGAAGGCTAGAGATGCTCCTGCTTGTGTGTGTTGTACAGTAGCCACCATTCCAAGCTCAATCCCGTCACGGACTACAATCTCTAACAAATGAGTAAACTAAACGTGAGATTGTAAACCATCACAGTAGTGAACTTGTAGCGGTGGCTACTGGCTACTTTACAACACACTCAGGGACCATGGGGAACAATCAGTTGCTTCTCTGCCACTGTTTTTCCCCCCTTGTTATTCATGATCTCCTCTTCTTCCATTAGTCTATCATTAACTGTCCGTCCTTGCCCCACCGTTCCATATTCAGCTCTCCCTCTGCCTCCTAAAAGAGCAACTTACATTACATCTCCCTCCATCCCTTAATCAATCCAAGTGAGATGGCTCACTTTACCAAATCAAATTTTGTACAGATCAAATATTGTGTGATCGGGCAGGAAAGTATTGTATACCACCATGTTTTTATTAGGTTAGAGGTTATAAACTGTTCTGCCCAAATCAACCTGTTTATGCACATTTGCTATTATTTATTTTACTTTTTAGTCTCCATCTGTTTCGCAACAGAAGTATATTATTATTATATTTTTTTTCCTACTTTTAACAGTTTTTTCCCTTAAACTGATTTTTTAAACATGTGGAATAAATGTCAAATTATAAACACATGTAAAGGATATTAAACTGATATTAGAATATAGTATCTGTTTTATCAATCATAAACTTTTGGTTTTCATTTTCTCTTTTGTTTAAAATAAAACAACATTGCAGCGATGCAAACTGCATATGAAAATGTAATCACTTAACGTGAAAAAAATATACTGGTACATGGAGAAGGTAAATATAGGATACTTAATGTCCCTTCTATAAAGCTGCTTGACAGCCAACAGGGAGTGTTCATGTAACCCAGGCAGTGATATCAGCACTCAAGAAAGGACGCCCCACTCTGTTGTAGGAATAGGAGAAGACTCAGGACCTGGTGCTTCACGAGACCAGGTACGGTAAGTAAAAGGGGCTTTTAGGGAGCTTTACTTTTTTAAGCCAGGCATTAGTTAGAGGGGGTTGGGTCCTGGGGCTTTAACTCAGTTTAATGACACATTTATAAATAAGTTACAGTAATTTGGGAAATATTCACTGTTAAAACTCCATGTAAAAATATAATCATTTTTTAAAGCAGAACTGTGGCGAGGCTTTGGACAATGAAATATTTGCATATTCTTAACAAGTAGTAAGACAGATTTAAGACGAGCCTTGAATTGCTATTGTAGCTGCAGTCACTGTGAAGTCACTAATTCTCAACGTTAAGGGCTTGTTCACACCGAAAGAGTGTGCGTTCCAGAGCGGTAGCTGCTGGAACGCAACGCGATCGCTAAGAAACTTCTCCCGGCATTTTGGGGTGGGAGGGGGCGTGACGGTGCGTTGAATTCAATGGCACCGCTTCCACGCCCCACCCCCCCGCCTGCAGTGCAATTGAACGCGTGGCAAAACCTTTCCAGCATTGTGTTCCACTGCAAAAGCAACAAATAGAGCAAGCCCTATTTTTTGCATTTGCAGTGGAACGCAATGCTAGCAAAGTCTTGCCACACGTTTGATCGCGGGCGGGAGGGGGCGTGGAAGCGGTGCCATTGAATTCAATGCTCCGCCAAGTGCCCCTCCCACCCCAAAACGCGGGGAGAAGTTTCTTAGCGATTGCGGTGCATTCCAGCAGCTACTGCTCTGGAACGCACATGCTTTCTGTGTCAACCAGGCCTAACAGCAACACAGCTCATTCTGCTCCCAGTAGAGACTTGGCAGCCTTTCAGCATTCTAATCTCTATTGTAAACACAGAGCAGGTAAACTAGAAGAGGAGAAAGAGAGGACTGATGAGACACAGTTGAAGGACTGCAATGCTTCTAATGTGAACTTAAAAGATAAAGTGCTCCCTAATGCCTGTGGCTACAGAGGACAATAAGGGGTTCTTATTAAAGTGGTTGTAAACCCCCCAAAAATCATTAAAACCTCCCTAATACTTTTTATGGTCTACTTGTCGCCATTTTTTTATTTAATCTTTCCTCTTAAAGAAATGACCTGTTGATCTGGCCAATCACTTTGTAGCAAAGCTCTGCAGGCTTATAGAGTCTCTTTAGCATTGCCACCACAGTGCGCATGCTCCATTTCTGCTGGTAAGTAAACGGTGTCATACTTACTAGGCAAGGCTTCCTTCTTAGGTCATGTGACTGTGTTTCTCTTTAATTGTTCATCATATCCCTAGGTGGAGGCTGTGCTAAACCTTAGCATGCACATGTCTTTCTGACAAACCAAGATTAAAAAATGCATTTATTTTTTATTTTAGAATTTTATTTATTTTATAACCTGTGTCAATATTTAAATATTACTTTTTTTTACAATTTATAAATGGATTTGTGTTTGTAAACTGTGACATGAGTAAACTTCAGCTGTGAAGTAAGTACAATGGTGAGTCCCTATTGCCCTCACTTCAGTTGTATGGATAACCTTGTTTATCTTCAAACCCATTCTTACATTATGAATGAGTCTAAAGACAAACAGATCCACTTATACCAGCAATCCCTGAAGGTTGCTGCTGCGTCTCAGGGAAAGGAGAATGATATTTTGACTGGGGTAGGGGTGCCTGGATAGGAGCAGCTTGTATGAGGGAAGGACATGGCTGTGAGTGGAGCAACTTGATACAGTGGACAGGAGAGAAGCAGCTTACCAAAGGAGAGGTTGCCAGGAGAGGAGTGATCTGATGGAGAGAAGTGACGGAAAAGGAGCTGCTTGACTAGGAGGAAGAGGGGAAAGGATGTCCAGTAGAGCAGCAGGGGAAAATTGAGCAGGGGAATGGATGCAGAAAGAGCGGATTGAGAGGTAAACAAATCTGCAATCTATTTGTCTGCAGAGTTTGGCTTATACAGGAGCAAGTCCTAATGTGTCAGTGCTCCTAAAGTAACAAACTTACAACTTTTTAGCACATTTGTATAGGAGCACCAACAGCAGCTTTTGTATAAATATAGACTGGAACTGGAGCGGAGAGCAACCGACCACTTCTCTCTATCAGATCACTTCTCTCCCATGCATGGTTCATATTGAGCACCAGTAGGTCACGTGCTGAGTACCAGGACCTTAGTATAATAGGCTCCGTGGATTGACTTGCTCTTTGCTGACCTCTCACACAGTGTACACCCCCTATGGACCAGAGCAAATTTTACATTTCTTTATAGGCCTACTGATAGTAATAGTAACATCTGTATCATTACGTATTTTTCAAATTAACCCTTGCAGTGGTGCTCCCCCCTACACTGCAAGTGTTAAAGGATCTTCAGATTAATTAAATAATGTTACTTTATATCTCTCTATCTTGTCTGAACCATATTAATAAACACAGGTTACACGCCATCTATTATTTTTATTAAATCTAACAATTAAAAAGAAAAAGACTTTCTATGCGATATTATCACATTAGGCTTATTAAGATTTCAGTGGTTGGGTTTACAGCTACTTTAACAAACTATGTTTGCGTTCTTTGAATTGCAATACTGATGTACAATTTCTTATGTGCCCTGCCTGTGTGCACAGATTAATACACCCAAAAATTATTTTAAGGACTAATGTCTGTCGACAACAACTGATTGTTAGTTCAACTATCAACACCTTAGCTATTTTTTTATGTTAATTGGGGTCTTTTCCCTTTTTTTTAGAATATAAAATTTAGCCTGTGGATTGAAGTGCATCAGGCAGTTGTTTCTGACAGTCCGTTCAAGAGCTCCTCACTACATCATTTAAAAGAAAAATTAAAAACATGTAAATATGTAAAAAGTAGGGATGCACCAATACGGGTTTTTCTGTATTGAGTACGAGTACCGATATTTTTTTTCCGTTACTCGACGATACCGATTACCAGTACCGGAAGTCCCTTTAAGGAAGCCAGGAGGCATGTAAGGACTCACTGCCCAGGTTTCCAATTAGCCAGGAAGCTGTCTCCATGCTCCCTATCACTTGGTCAGCTTGCTTTCTTGCCAATTAGAAAGTTGGGCGGCGAGTCATTACACAGTGCCCGGTTCCTGATTGGCCAATCAGGAAGACCGGGGGCAAGTCAATCCACCAAATGTGATAGCCCTACAAATATCAGTTGGGTCCCCCCCCAGAGCCTCTCCTCGTATGATAATCAAGCTGGAGAAGAAAGAGGTGGAGTAGGGGGAGTAGAGGGAGAAAGGAGTGAAGGCGGCCTAACCAATTGGCCACCTACTACCTCCATGCGGTTGACTGTCTTTTTTTTTTTAACCATCCTTAATTTGTCAAAGGCAGGCCTATGGCCATAGGATTCTACATTAAATTTTTGCTGCTGCCTGCCCTTCCCTGTGTTGTGGAAGGGCCGGCACACTATGGCCACAAGTTTTTCCCCTGCAGCTATGCCTCTGCTGTGTGTAGCCCAACAACCACATTAATACCAAAAAATTGAGAAAAAAATATGTAATACATATAATAATAATAATAATAATAAAAAAAGTAAAACGGAAAAAAACGAATTGCAGTTTAGATCCTACCACTCTTGGGCAACCCAGGCCAGGAAATTTGTACTAGAGTATATAAGGGAGGCGTGTTGCAGGGCAAAGAGTTTGGACAAAGTGGGTCTCAGACCACTGGATTAGGGGGTGGTCATAGTGTAGCTTTTTTTGCTGTTGAAACAGAATATGGTGTTGCTGATGCACTTTGTGAGAATCGCACTGTTCTGTAATGCCACATACAATTTAAAGAACTCCGAGCAACATTTGTATTAACCCTTGCAGTGGGGCTACCCCTGCACTGTAAGAGTTAAGTGCTTGGTCTACGGCAGAAAATATAAAACTTATACTCAACTGATTCTTGGAGCCGGCTGGCTCTTAAACTGGTCCTTCCAGCCTCGCTCCCCCTCGGCTGCAGTGGTTAAAGGTACCTGAGTCATCACATCCAATGCACTGTGTATAAGACGTAAGGATGCGGAGGGTTATTCCATCCCCGCAGTGATAGAGGAGATAGGCAGGAGGGAGCGCTTCACAGCTGGCCATCTCAGTGGATCGGGTGAGTATTGCTTTAATACATTTGTTATTCTCCTCCCTTTAACCCTTTCTCTGCCAGAGCATTTAAAAAAAATTTGCACACATGCTATAATACCCATTTTAGGCTTGAAAATGACTTAAGACTCCTGAGAGTTATACATTTCCTGAAAGCACAGATCCTGTAGAATAAAATGGTGGCAGTTGAAAAATTTTGCATCCCATGATATTAGCACAACTCTTTATGAAATATAAAATTTCAGTAAAAAATACATTTAAGTTCCTTTAGTGCACACAAATACAATAAAATTCCCAATCTTTTTCTAAAATATAAAAGATGAGGTTGTGTCGAGTAAATAGATACCCAACATGGCAAGCTTAAAAATTGCGTGCGTTCATGAAACTGCGGAAAAAATAAGGTACCCCAAATTATCCATAGGCAACATATTAGAAACATGTACATGCCATTGGTTTAGAGTTATCCATGAATATGACCCTAGAATTATTGTTCTCACTCTGGCACATACCTAACATGTGTAGCGCGATTGTCGTTTTCGTACGTAGGTGAACCCGACGAGTGTTTATGTTAGTATGTGTGCGTTCATGGGTGCAGGGAGCTTTACAACATTTATTGGTATTTTTAAATGTATGGGGGCTCACAAGCCTCCTATGTGATAACATCTCAATGGTGACAAATTCTCTTTAAGGTGACAGGAGTTTGGTAGACTAATAGACCCTGTCACCTAATAGATCCCTAATAGACCCCTAATGTCACCTTTGCACTTCAAGAAAGCTATTCCAGCAGAGAGAGTGCTTGAAGAACTTCTTCCTCAGCTTTTCTAGCCGGGAAATGACAGCTGAAAAGATTGGTGAATAGAGGCTCACTGGTCTTTCTCCCGGCTTCCCGCTGACACCCATGATGCCAGGCCATGGCCCGCAGGAGGTGCAGCAGAGCCTGGGAAGCAAGACAGGGGGTGTCAGGCAGTGGGGGACCAGTTTACAGGCCCATGGAAGTTATCTGGCAGCAAGTCAGCCACGAGAATTGCTTCCAGTGTAAAGTCAACAGACGGCTATACACAGGTAAACAGAGTCTGGGTGGCTATAGCTGTCGGGAGTCCGTTTATAGGGGCCCACAGCCAGTGCCATAAAGGATACGGTCAGGCCCGGATTTCCCACAAGGCCACCGAGGCCAGGCCTCGGGGCGGCAGAGCGCAGAGGGCGGCAGCGGTGACCTTGTGGGAAGTTGCGGGCTCCAGTGTAAGGTGTCCGCCGGGCCGCAAACTACGGAGCCGGTGGGCGGAGCCTCGGGCCGCCCCGTCGTGATTGGACGGTCCGCCGCCGTCCAATCACGACGGGGCGGCCCGAGGCTCC
>NW_017306448.1:1773362-1776789 GCF_000935625.1 Nanorana parkeri | reverse complement strand
GGCAGGGGGAGTAAATCCGGCCCTGGATACGGTGGTGACAGCAAAAGCGTTAAAGGCATCTCTAAAGCATGTAATTTAAAGGATTGGTGTTTTTCCTGTGTTACCCATGATACTGCATTAAAAGGACCCTCTCCCCAAAGTATGATTTTTTTTACTTTGCATTGTTAAATGTCCCCCAGGCCTTTTTTGAAAATATCTTGCCTATTAGCCATTACAATGGCTATAATTTAGTATCAAGTATTCATCCCATAGACTAAAATCAGGTCAAGATTTGCCCCCATAAACAGCTTTCTCTCAGATTTCAAGCACGAGTTAACTAACTCCCCATAAATCAAACCCGGGCAGATTTGCTCATCCCCACAGGGTTATTCACAAAAGGGGTGAAGAGTTTGGAGAAGGCCGGAGGAGTGAACAATCTAGGACAAAATAGCTGATTTGGACAAAATTCTCCAATTCAGCTCACTTTCCAGTTCAGCTTTATTGTCCTAGATTGTTCACTTCTCCTGCCTTCCCCAAACTCTTCACCCTTTTGTGTATAGCCCTGCCAGTGTCTACAGGTGCCTCACTGACATAAGATCAGGTGACAATCATCCTGTGTTCATGGGAACCTTTAACACTACATGCACATGGCCGTATGAAATTTACTGATCATATGCATATGTTTTTTTTGGCCAAAAAGTTCTGGCATTAATTATCAGTAAAACGCTTGTGTTTAGATGTGTTTAAACATGTAAACAAGTATGCATGCAAATGTGTAAAGTTTGTAATGTAATTTCTTTGTGTGGACTTCATTTACATGCATAAAATCTGCCACAGGCGGTGATTTCAGCAAATAATGTGGAATTGTTCAAGAGACTTTTGGACGATTTCTTAAGGGACCGTAATATACAGGGGTACAGGTACTCCTAGAATGAGATCATGCTCAGCATGTTCGGCCGACCCGAAGTGCAGAAGGAGTTCGACTCAGCCGATCCAACATCTGGATCGGCTGAGCCGAACTTCCGGCAGTCTAATCGCTGCTGTTCGGCCTATTCTCATACATGCCAAACAGCAGTGAGTGAATAGCCGATCGGCTCGGCTGTTCTGCTCGGTACCTCTGTGGTACTTTCTAGGGGGAAAAAAAATCACTTCTACCTTTGATGTGACTGCTATGAAGTTCTTGACTCTTTCAACAGATTACAATCAACAGAATAAAATCGCCCATGTAGTTTAGCCTTTATTGGCAACCACTACTAAAGCAAAAAATGTTATCGCCATTACTGCTACAATATTACTACAAACAACGAAAATAAATAAATCATGAAATACTAATAAAAAACAATCAAAAATAATCTGATAACCATTCTAATTAATGCTGTTATTATTATTGTTGTTGTTTTGATATTACGCATTGTTTTTGTTGATAGAAATAATAATAATTATTATTATTTTTATTATTATGTCGATGTTATGTAGTGTTCATGATGATGATAATTATTATTATTCTCATCATTATTCATTATTATTATTATTATTATTATTATCATCAAGAACACTACATAATTTCGAAATAAAAATAATCATAATGATGATAATAGTAATATTTATTATCTAGAAAAGTTAATAATAACATAATAATGACAAAATAATTAACTACAAAAAAAATACACAACAAAAATAAAACTTAAGAAACAAAATAGACAAATTAAACATTTTCATTTCTCTGGACACAGCGAGCTTGTTGATGGTGGAAATCCTCAGCACTCTTCCTTTCAGCATTCTTTCAGCAATCCCTCTTGACCTGGGAACCTCCTTTTGCCTGTCTAGCCTGAGGAAAAAAGAATTGTTTTCCTCGCCTGTCTGCTGATCCAATTAAGAATGGAGACAATTACTTCTAATAATGTGCTAATTTTGTTTTCACAAAAGCAAGAGGGCTGAGGTGCTACCATCACTCAGCACGGGGGAAGGGGACGCTTGTCTGCTATAGAAGCCTTCATAGAACAAGTCTTGGAAGAAGTAAAGAAACTCGGGCTCAGTTTTCTGAGATGTTCTCCCACTTTGTATTGTGTTTCCGGGAATTTTCTGGAAATGGACACAAACCACTAGAACAGCACCCAGCTAAATTCACATTACTGTCTGCAGTCTCCCCAGCACAGACTCCTAGACTGCGGTCCACATACCTTTTACATGGCCAGATAATAATGTATGGACAACAACTTAAGGGGATCGATTAATGTAGATTTACTTCTGCATCATCAACATGTCTTCACTGTTGTAATTAAGGTTGGCATTAATGACAGCAGAACTCTCTCTCTCTCTCTCTCTCTCTCCTGGGACGAGGTCTGTGTGCTGCAAGATGCCTGGCCTAGGCCTCAGCATGTGGCAGGTGCTGGGGGCCCAGAGGCCTAAGATGTTACTGAGAAAAATAGAGATATATTTCTTTAGCATTTAAAAATATCAAAAGTATTTTAATCATTCAAAGAAAAAAGTATAGTTCTATGAAATAGTTTTATATATATATATATCATTTTATGTATTATTTTATTATTCATTTTATTTATTAATTATATTCATTTATTTTAAGTATTTTAATCACACAAAGAAAAAAGTATAGTTCTATGAAATTGTTCTTTATATATATATATATCATAATTTCATAGGACTCTTCTTTTATTATTATTATTCTCTGTCAATAAAATGCAGTGGAATTCGACGCATTTTAGTGCGCTAGATACAATAGTAAATTGCCCATTGACTCGGGAGATTCTAGTTTGGTTTTGCACATAAAAAAACATATGCTTATCCTTATAAAATCCCGTGTAAATAAGCTGATGATAGGAGGTTGAGTCCTTGATGTCTATATGGGCACAAGGACCGGTACCGGCTCAGTGTAGGATCAGCTCTGTGACTGCGGGCAATGGGCAACAAGCGATATGTAAATAAATACCATGATGATGATCACACCGCTGAATTAAATATAGACGATCAGACAAGTGGCAGCTAACGTGTAATTTGACTGTGATTATGTGAAAAGTATGAGTGGGAAAATACAAGCAAGAGGTCAATAGTTTGATGAGAGGGTTTGATGAATTGCATGCACCTGCCTGTAGTGAAGGTGTGACATTTCAGTAATTAGCTAACACATTCTCCTGTCTAAGTAAATTATGGCACCATAGTCAGTAGACTGAGAACAGGCGGGGATAGAGTGCAGACCTAGAAGAACATGTACCTCACCCTGCACTGCAATTTCATCAGAGAGTGCATTTTACTTTATGTGAGAGGGAGAAGTATAGGGCATCTCTTATTATCTAGCTGATCTATCTGATCTAATTGTGTCTCTCTTCCCTTAATATATTATCTATCCATCTATCTATCTATCTAATATCTTATCTAATAATCATCTCTCTCTCTCTCTCTCTCTCTCTCTCTCTCTCTCTCTCTCTCTCAT
>NW_017306448.1:1772850-1773318 GCF_000935625.1 Nanorana parkeri | reverse complement strand
AATATACATGTCCTATCATTAACATATCACCCTTTCTTTTCCTCTTTAAAAAGAGATGTGAATAAATGTCGTCTTTATGTGTATGAAGACAATTCTGACACAGCTTTGTGCGTTGCACCTGAGTGTATTTTTTTACTTAATGCAATTGTATACAGCATTTTATATTCTATAGATTCACCTGTATTTGTTGTAAAGCGTTTTACCGATATTAAAATGTAATGTGCCAATGAAAATGGTGCTATTGTGAGTCCCATGTCTGCTGCACTACACTCAGGAGGAGTTTGTACCGTAAAGGAGATGTCAGGCAGTCTGCAATAGTTGTGCTGTGTTTCCTCTCGCAGTGCTAATTGTACAGATGAGCCGCAGTGCATTGCTCCAGAGATATCAATGTCTTTATCTGCATTTAGGATCGGACCTTTCCATCTTAGCACTGGAGACAGATGTCAATTAAATATGTATAATTGTCTG
>NW_017306448.1:1770403-1772816 GCF_000935625.1 Nanorana parkeri | reverse complement strand
TTCTTTTAATTTCAAAATTACCATCGCTACTTCACATCAACCTTCAATTCACTTACATGGTTTTACGATTTCCCTTCCATCGGATCGGTTCATAAATCTGGTTGCACTTATACCGATGTGTCTTTGGGACTTTGATTCCATTCATGAATTTCTGTGCAACTAACATTTCACCCACCCAAAGTAAACTGTTCTTCTATGCATTACACGGACTTCCAGTGAAGTCGAATGTATATTTTATTTCACTGTATGGTATCCAAAAAAAGAGTCTTGTTTTTTTACTTTACAGACATTATAAAAAAAACTGCATATGTTTCAGTGCTTCTTAAGGGCTCCCTCTCTTTCACACTGGTCGTACCCCAGAGATAGAAAGTCTTTGGTTATTCATAACTAACAGAAGCATCTCATTACAGTAGAAAAGAGAAGATGATTTGTTGCCCATAGCAACCAGATCCTTTCGTGTTTTTTTTTAAACTGCAGCTGAAATCTGATTGGCTGCTCTGGCCAACGCCTCTCCTCTCTTCCCTCTGCCTGTGTAGTAGGTCCCCTGATAGTGATGAGCACAATCTTAATAAATGAACGAACCGAACGAATTTAAAACCACCACAGCAACCGAATCTCTCTACAAAAATGCTCATCTAGGGGGAGAAAATAGTTAATACTGAAATATGAATCTATTGTCAACCCAAGCTCTTTCACATAGAAGGCTCAAGTCACAAAACTAACACACCAGGATTAAAAAATAAATAAAAATCCATTGAATTTTTAAGATTTCATAGCATGGCTACAATTAAAATCGTTATCCTCCCGATGAAGCTTTGTGAATTGAGCATGTTAGTGATCTAGAAGGAAAGAAGCACTGTATGGGACAGGAAAGTGCACATATACAGGACCATTGGACCAAGAATCCCTTTTGTAAAGTATCTTTGCATAGGACGTATTTAAATTAGATATATGATGTGGGTTCAAGTTATTGTTTTTTCTTTCTTTTTTTTTTTAGAAAAAGTACAAAAATAAGTACATGCTGTAGGCAGATAATAATAGAAAGGTATATCATAATAATTAAAAAAAATCCCTCCCATTCCCTTACAGTGATCATAGGTCGCAAAATTGACAACTTATTCATTCCTTGAAGTGGCTTTGTGATATGGAGGAAGAAGTAGGTCGCCTTAGTCCCTAGCAATATGCTGCATTCTATACGTCCCCGTCTGTAAGGCTGTAATATTTGCCCGGGTTGGAGAAGCACAGGTAAGGGATGGTGCTCCCAGGGTAGAGGACAGGGAAGGGCATTGGCAAGACGCACCTATTCAAGAAAGAGTTGTCTTTGTAGAGGACTGATAAATCCCCAGCAGTTTCCCCTGATCCCGGACCCTCCAGTTCTGCTGACATTTGTCTTTTCAGCTTATTCCTTCGGTTCTGGAACCAGATTTTCACTTGGGTCTCAGTCAATTGCAAGGAGTTCGCTAAGCAGGCTCGCTCGGCGCTGCTGAGATAGCGCTTCATGTCGAAGGTGGACTCCAGCTGGAAGATCTGGCTCTTGGAGAAGATGGTCCGGGTCTTCTTCTTGGCCAGGAGCTTGTTTTTCTTACTGAGCTGATCGGGCGACGGCGAGGGGCCATCCACCAAGCTGTCAGCGATGTCTGCCCTGTAAGGTAAGTCTCTGTGCTTTGGGGACTGCTCGGTGCAGTAGTTAAGGCTTTGGGTGGAGGTCAGGAGGCATCTGGTGTCTGCAAAAGAAGACAAATCATTAAAACTGATATCATTATATTAAATAATGCAAAGATGGGACAATAGTTATCACACTGGTGATGCAGATCTGATAAATGTACTAAGACATTTTATTTTAGGATATCATTTCTACATTACAATCTCTATAGAATGTATTTTTCTGGAATTCTCAGATGACTTCCCCAGCACCTCCATAAAACTTTGCAAGTCACGTGCTTCTATAAACTCTACTGAACTTTCCACCCCAGGTCAGTGATGGTTGGGACCCTTATCATCAAGATTATTGTATCATAAAAACTGATGTTCTATATACTATATTATATTTATTATAGGTAATGAATGTATCCACTAGATGAATCCCCTTTTATGTTATTATTATTATTATTATTATATTAAATGAAGTACAGATGGGAAAATAGCGATCACACTGGTTATACAGATCTGATCAAACTTACTAAGGATTTTTATTTTAAGGTAAAATTTCTGCATTACAATCTCTATAGAATGTCTTTTTCTGGAATTCACAGATGATTTCCCCAGCTCCTCAGATAAAACTTTGCAGGTCACGTGCTTCTATAAACTCTACTGAACTTTCCACCCCAGGGTAATGATGGTAAAGGACCATTATAACCAAGAATTTTGTATCATAAAAATGATTATACATTATATTTTATCATATGTATTATAT
>NW_017306448.1:1753878-1770335 GCF_000935625.1 Nanorana parkeri | reverse complement strand
ATGCACCCTTGATAGTTTTTAGAAAGGTGTATCCATGTGAAATGTTACATACACCCCTGGTAGTTTTTTTAGGAAAATGTATCCATGTGATATTGTTACATGCACCCCTGGTTAGTGTTTAGGAAGATGTATCCATGTGATATTGTTGCATGCGCCCCTGGTAGTTTTTAGAAGAATATATCCATGTGATATTGTTACATGCACCCCTGATCGCTTATAGGAAGATGTATCCATGTGATATTGTTACATGCACCCCTGGTAGTTTTCAGAAGAATGTATCCATGTGATATTGTTACATGCACCCCTGATTAGTTTAGTTTGTCTCAGTCACTGTCACTTTTGCTGCAGAGCTTTGCCTATACATTTTATCTATACATATACATACAAGAAATGCAACTAAGGGCATGCAAAAAAAAAGAGGTGTTCAAATATTAAATTCTATCATTACATGTATCAGCTACATACTGTTACCAGAATAGCTTCCACAATAGTGGACCTCTGAAACCTCCGCAGAACATAGGAACTTCATAAGAAATCTCAATACAAACACTCATTTTAACTCTTGAAATATACGGATATAAATAAGGATATGAAGAGAAGGATATAAGAAGCGGCATGGTATCTTACACGGTGCCAGCTGCATTATTTCCATTTACAGTAACACTATAGATATAACATTATCCAAGCCGATCCATTTTCGCGATCAATTTTAGAACACAGAGACCAGTTAATACAATTATAATGAATTACTATAGAGTTCTAGTTCAAGGAGTTGGGTCCATGTTCAATATTTTACACTCTGTGCTGACCTGAGGTTTATGAGCTCAGCCTGCTTGAGCTGGGACCAGTAGTTCCCCAGCAGCTGTAGGGCCGCAGGCTGGCTAATCCAGGATTAGTGTACAGGGTGAGAGTCCCCCATATGGTTATTAGTATATATGGTCCTATATTCCGGGGCCCAGCTGTACTGATTCCCAGCCGTCAGATGCTCTGTCCTGGGGACACCAAAGTTAACCCGATAGCTGCCGGGGAGATGAGACCATGACATTGTGGATTACATTATCAGCAGCTGTAATCTCAGCTCAGGACAACAACTTGTAAATCATAAAATTAGGGGATGCTTGTTGTCACAAAGAAGTCATATCTGGTATATCTCCAGTAAGATTACAACCTCAAATTAATCAAATCTACACAATTACAATTAAAGCAATGTAAAAGCAAACCTTTTATAAACTTTATACAGCATACAACACACAAGTATAGATATACTTTATATGTTTACATGTCCTGCTAATAAATAAGCGGGCATTGCATTGAACTGACAGAGGCATGGTCGTGGCATAAAATTAACTGCAAACATAAGTTATAATTTATGACAATATAGAAGAATAATAGATAAATGGTGGGAGTAAAGTATTATATAAGGATATATCGTTATATAAGCTTTTATATTGTATGTACAGTGACTGTAGAAGACCTTATAGCACACTATGATGCAGACGTCGCTGACAGCACCTGTGTATACAAGAATCGGTGTGATGCAGAAGTATTTAACGCACGGTAATGCGTTAATTGAGCTGAATGTGCTCCCTGCTCCTATAGAAGGAACCTGGCAGCACCTCCTTCATATTTTCTACAATAATATTAGGGGTTAGGTCAGATATGTACCTTGTGCAGTTAATAAGGGGTTCCTCTTGTCTTCTATCGCCCTTTGCTCCTCATCTGGCTCCGCTGAGTGTTTGCGCAGCTCTCTGCTGTCATCTATGGACCTCTCAATGAAGTCTCTCTGCGGCTTGCTGGACTTTAACTTCAGGATACTGTCGATGGTGAAGTTTAAGGACAGAGGTTTGCAGGCATCTTGGCTTTTACTCATGATGGAGCGGCTGTGGTGCGCTCAGCAAGGAAGACGCCGGGGCTCCGCTGGACCTACACAGCGCCGTGCCGCGCCAGATGAAGCAGCATCGCTCGCACAGCGCTATGGACTAGGGGAGCGCCGCACACAGGGAGCATGTAGAGTCCCAGCTAGACACAGACAGGAAGGCAGATCAGCCTGCTCTCCCATTGCATGACACAGAGTGGAGGAGGGGCATGCACTGCACACTCTGCTCTCTGCCCTGACACTCCACAGCACACTGGGATTATTTGGGGTGAAAGGAAAGAGGACACAGACGCGAATGTGAGAAAAGCGTGTATTATCCGCCTTTTATTCAGCCAAAAGCTCTTCTGATTGTTTAATAAGCGTTTAAGTGGTCAGATGTAGAATCATTAATGCAACATACTACTGAGCAATGCAATTAATGCAACACACTACTCAGCAATGCAATGAATGCGACACACTACTCATCAATTAATACAACACACTACTCAGCAATGCAATTAATGCAACACGCTACTTAGCAATTAATGCAACACACTACTCAGCAATGCAATTAATGCAACACGCTACTCAGTAATTAATACAACACACTACTCAGCAATGCAATTAATGCAACACACTCCTCAGCAATTAATACAACACACTACTCAGCAATGCAATTAATGCAACACGCTAGCAATTAATGCAACACACTACTCAGCAATTAATGCAATGCACTATTCAGCAATTAATGCAACACACTACTCAGCAATTAATACAACACACTACTCAGCAATTAATGTGACACTACTCAGCAATGCAATTAATGCGACACACTACTCGGCAATTAATGCAACACACTACTCTGCAATGCAAAACACTACTCATCAATTGATACAACATATTACTCAGCAGTGCATTTAATGCAACCCACTACTCAGTAATTAATGCAAATGACTACTAAGCAATGTAATTCCTGTGACACACTACTCAGCAATTAATGCAACACACTACTCAGCAATGCAATTAATGCAACACACTACTCAGCTATGCAATTATTTAGAGGTGTACCGAAATGAAAATGTAAAAACTGAAACAAAACCAAAATTTAAAAAAATGTCAGGCCAAAACCGAAACCAAAAATGTTTTTTATTCTAGCTTTTTAACATTTTAAAAAAATATTTTATTTTTATTTATTTATTCATTTCTGTTAAATATTTTTATTTTTTACTTTACTTTTAGGACCTTTTGGGGAAATATTGGGGGTCTAAACAGACTCCTGATATTTCCTTTTAAAATAGAAAAAGAGGTTGAGGACACAAAGTCCTCAATCTCTTTTTTCTGCAGCCCTTGTTATAAATGAACAGGAATCCTGTATACTGAGTGGTCCTGTTCATTCATATCTTGAGGACAGAGTATTTTTAATATATCCACAATCATGAACGAACAGGAAGTGATGTAGATCACTTCCCATTCATTCATAATTGAGGCTATAGTAAACATACTATGTCCTCAATTATTTACAAACAGTCAGTGATCACTGATCACTGACTGCATGTACCCACTCACTATACTGACAGCTGTCACAGGAGGCTGGGTGGGGTGGTGCAGGAGGAGAGCTCAGCCTCCTATGACAGCATTGAAAGCTGTATCCACCCACACCGCCGCTCTCCATCCTGGATTGGTTGTCTCAGGAGGCTGGGTGGGGCAGTGCGGGAGGAGAGCTAAGCCTCCTGTGACAGCAATGGCTGTCTCTGCCCCACACCGCTCTCCCGATCTGTGACATGAGGCAGCGGGGAGGAGAGATGCTGGCCGCTCACCGCGCTCTCTTCTCGCAGTGCTCGGCCTCCTGTGACAGTTTCTTTCCTCCCCACTGGGAGTCAGAGCTGTGCCCAGCGGGGAGGAGAGAAAGAATGGATGCACCGCTAATTCAGCCAGAAAATGGTACAATTAATGCAACACACTACTCAGCAATTATTGCAACACACTACTCAGCATTGTAATTGATGCATCACACTACTCAGAAATGTAATCGCTTGAATCCGAACTTTTGTGGAACGATTGGTGGGGGGTATGTGTCACATGATGCCTCACTCTTATCTTTGGCATTAGCCACGTAACCAGTGCAAGCATGTCCACTCAGATTTAATAATTACCAAGTGGTGGCCACAAGGGAGTTCAATTCTGTTATATGCTTAGCTATCTTAGTGTATCAAGAATGGAGGAGTGGGAGTGAGTGTAATGACGTTATGTTTAGACAATTCTAACATAACCACAGGAAAATAAGAATACTAATACATTTTCACTTCTGTAATTTTTGTTTTGGTAATAACATATAATGCCACCTTTGATATCCCAAAATGGGACAGAAAAAGCTTAATTTACATGTAGCTCTGTACTATGCAGGGGGCAGAGGGGGTTAACAACGATTCTACTGACCACTAATGTGGGAGGTTAAATAACACTGCCACTGACCACCAATGTGGTCATAGAACATGGGCCCCCGGTAACCTGTCTATTGCCACTGATAGTATTATAATATCAATATTATTATAAAGTATATCTAAATTTAGGACAGGTAGCCAGAGAGCTGTCAGCATAGTCAGTACACTTGTAGTGAGCAGTGGTGTATGCTGAAGTTGTCAGGGAAGAGAGAGACCTCAGTGCAGGGAATTACATTTAAACATTCATTTTCCAGCTAACTGCTCTGTCCTCAGTAGTTTCCCAGTCTTTTTCAGCATCTCAGATCTCAGGACCGTCGTAGTGTAAATTCTAAGCCCTCCCACCCCATCCACTGCCACAGAAAGCAAGTGCTTAAAGAGGTGGTCTAGCATTAAGTTAAACATACAAAGAGTTGTAGCAGCAATAATAATGACCATCACAATATTAAATATTATAACGTAATTCCTATTACCCCTGCACACAATTACTCTATAAACTCAATACAAACTTTAAACTTTTTTTGTTTTACAGAACTACAATCTTGCTAGTGTTTAGCTGCCGAAGATTGTGTTAGGCATACAGTGTTCCTTTCAGTGCTGGCTGGGATGACCAGAAGCTCTGGAAATAAATCTACACCACTACACTACTAAGTCATTTAAACAGATTCTTCTTAATGCACAGCCTGCAAAGATTATCTGTGACTAGCAACAATAATTCTTACGTATGACTGACATCGGACCAGAAACATCACAGGGAGTACAGAATCAGTGTCCACAGTAACCCCTGCAGTCCTTTATGATACAGTACTTAATATTTTCACATGCACATAGATTTTCTCTTATTTAAATTGCCTCAAAAGCCCTCTGATGGGGTCCTTTCCCATCCCTAGGCCGCATAGCAGTAGCAAAAGAAGAGGTATTATGTTTACCTCTGCGGTAGTCTGTGTGTCATACCTTAATTCAATTTATTTGCTGCAGCCTCCATAAGACTTAGAATTCAACACTTTCAGGAGTGTTAGATGTTGGTGTCCCCTGCTGCGGGCTGTGGTTCCATCCTCTGATACTTATATCACTATAGGATACAGCAGTGACAAAGGGCTTGGCTATGGAACTTCAGCACATGGCAGGGGACACAGGCATTAGACACTCCAAGAAGTGTTGAATGCTGAAGAGTCTTATGGAGACTGCAGCGCTTGAATGGGGAGAAGGGCCACTGGAGATCTAACTTTAGAACCTCATTTTTTTGCAATGACCTGCTGTTAAGATTTAAGGGTTGGGTAGATGATACTTAATGATATCATTGCACTAATCATAAATGAAAGTACACTTGGTTGCCCACGTACCCAACCTGTAAATATGACTATCCAGACACACTACTGTCCAGCAAAGTGGTCACATCTGCTCTTGTTTACAGGACTTACAGCACATGGATTCAGGATGATGTAGCTCCCTTGTAGCTCTAGGCTGTGCTCTGACTGGCTTTGCAGAACTCACTTGGAAGCATCACTAAGCGCCCTTTGAGGCCAAGCATTTGGCACCAATGTGTAAAAAGCCTACATATGCCCATAAGGCCTTGTCTGCTCATGGCTTTCATGTCTCCCCTCGAACAATAACACCCACAGATGATTAATGTCCAACTAGATATTATTATATGTGATGAATATGCAGTAATATAATAACTGCGTCTGCGTCAGTACCTCAGGCTGAAAAAACTTACATCAAATTGCATACATTTGCAAATACATGTATAGCCACATTGCTGCATCAACGCACCTCTTAAAAGTGTGGTCAATAACTCGAAACTATTTGAGTTCCCAACTATGGGACATACGGTATATAGCAACGTACATACTAAAAGCAGGGTCACCACTTGTCTTGCTTGAAAGTGTTCTGCGCAATGTTTTTATTATTTTGTATATCGCTCTGCCCATGTGTACCTTTCACCTTTTTTTTTGCTAGATTCAAACTAATCAGAGAAGCTGCCATTGTTCTTTTCTTGGGATTGCTGCAGACACACACTGGGCATCATCAGCTACCTTGGGGGTGATGTCTGCATACCTCTCAACTGTCCATTTTTAGAGGGACTTTCCCTTTTTTGGCACCAAATCCTCATTCCTCCTTAGGGGTCTATTCACTAAGCTGCCGTAGGCAGCCAAGTGAACGACCGACCTGAAGCGAAGTGAGCCGAACGCTGTTCGGCTATTCACTTCATGCTGGTACGGTGAGATCTAACTTTAGAACCTCATTTTTTTGCAATGACCTGCTGTTAAGATTTAAGGGTTGGGTAGATGATACTTAATGATATCATTGCACTAATCATAAATGAAAGTACACTTGGTTGCCCACGTACCCAACCTGTAAATATGACTATCCAGACACACTACTGTCCAGCAAAGTGGTCACATCTGCTCTTGTTTACAGGACTTACAGCACATGGATTCAGGATGATGTAGCTCCCTTGTAGCTCTAGGCTGTGCTCTGACTGGCTTTGCAGAACTCACTTGGAAGCATCACTAAGCGCCCTTTGAGGCCAAGCATTTGGCACCAATGTGTAAAAAGCCTACATATGCCCATAAGGCCTTGTCTGCTCATGGCTTTCATGTCTCCCCTCGAACAATAACACCCACAGATGATTAATGTCCAACTAGATATTATTATATGTGATGAATATGCAGTAATATAATAACTGCGTCTGCGTCAGTACCTCAGGCTGAAAAAACTTACATCAAATTGCATACATTTGCAAATACATGTATAGCCACATTGCTGCATCAACGCACCTCTTAAAAGTGTGGTCAATAACTCGAAACTATTTGAGTTCCCAACTATGGGACATACGGTATATAGCAACGTACATACTAAAAGCAGGGTCACCACTTGTCTTGCTTGAAAGTGTTCTGCGCAATGTTTTTATTATTTTGTATATCGCTCTGCCCATGTGTACCTTTCACCTTTTTTTTTGCTAGATTCAAACTAATCAGAGAAGCTGCCATTGTTCTTTTCTTGGGATTGCTGCAGACACACACTGGGCATCATCAGCTACCTTGGGGGTGATGTCTGCATACCTCTCAACTGTCCATTTTTAGAGGGACTTTCCCTTTTTTGGCACCAAATCCTCATTCCTCCTTAGGGGTCTATTCACTAAGCTGCCGTAGGCAGCCAAGTGAACGACCGACCTGAAGCGAAGTGAGCCGAACGCTGTTCGGCTATTCACTTCATGCTGGTACGGCTGATTCCACCCGTATAGCGGCTTGAAAAAGAGGACTACCTCGAAACGCGTAGCCGTTAGCACTGCCAATTCAACCCCCAGAGTTGCCTCACCACACAGCACAACTCGTTCAGACCCACGAGCACCGATCCACTTACTGGGTCGGACCCTTCAAAGTTCGCGACACACGCCGCACTGATACACACTACAGTGCGGTTTCCTATTGCCGGGCAAGATCTTTCCCCCTCCTTTCTCCAAGTGCCGCGGCTCGGCCAGGCCAGCCGAGGACACGGGCTGGGGATACCCTGGACATCCTAATCGGTAGTTTATCGACTACCTTCGTCACCCGCAAGTGCATGCAGGGATTCTGTTTGCTCACCTGTGACAACACACCCGTAAGTCACACATTTACTTTTTAACCCTAACCATTCAGCTAGTCACAGCAGGCTGTGCAGCATTCACGTATTTATCAATTGTTATGTAGTACCCGTTAATTATCTATTCAGGTAGTTGCACTCTTCCTTGTACTGTTTTGATGAATGTGATTTACCGGGTTCCTCTCCCGGTTTCGAAGAGTTTATGCACACCATCCCCCAACACACCAACAATTAAGAGAGTTGACCATACTACAGTGGAGCACTTTCCATGCATTTTTGTTTTAGATTAGAATAGATAGCAATGGGAATGTAAGGGGCAGCCTGAGGGACAGTTATTTAAAAGTATATTTACATACAGTGTAACACCCAAGCATCTTGCTCTTTAAACTTTTAAACCTTTGTTAGGAGAGACAATGTTCAGATCTAGTTTACAACTAATAATAAAATCTGCCAGCACATTACAGACCGGGTTCATTAGAGTAAAAATTAACTCCACAGCCCCATCCTTAGCTTTGCACAGGGGAAAGCTAAGGAAGATATTTAGGCAAGTGAAAGGCACATAAAAATGTTTACAGCAATTTTTATTTTTTTAAGTTATACAATGTAAATGGGAACCTATATCAAATATAAAGTAGGCGTTATCCCAATTTGGTTGTAAATGTGGAGATGATGTTGTTTTTCATTTTTCGCAGAAAGAGCACCATGCTAAGAACTACTGGCCAGGCTCCTAAGGTCAAATGCATACTGCCTCCTTATAAATTAGCCGGCCCTTTATTGACTAAATTCTCTGGATTGGTGGGGAAATACTGTCAAATCTCAGTCACGCTCTTCTGATTATGCAAACCTATGCCCCAAATCCCACACATCATTACTTATAGCATGCTCACCTGAATAGATAATAAGGTACACATATGCTGCTCTGTCACCATCCATATTTTCCACATTGTAAGGTGTAAATTATGAGCTAATTGATTGTTATTTTAAAAAGTCTCGGATAAATAGTAAGTAAATGAAGAACATGTGATACAAGACCCTGGATAAATATCCCGTCACTAACCCGGCACGTAATGCTGCAGTGTTTTTAAACGGAGAACGTGGATGTTTGAAATTACAGTCTTCAGGTCATATAATCCTGGTTAAATCTCTTTGTCACATTACATGTTGCTGAGTTCCCTGACCTCACACAACCCAACAGAGCTCAATAATCCAAATGACTTGCAGCAATACCACAGCAAAGCCTTCAGTATATTATGGTAGAGCTGCATATAAACCCATTGTTGATATATATCAGCTTCATCCTTTCCTTTCCGTTAAATGAATGTTAGGATGGCAATGCAGGCCAATATATGTACGCAATACCTACCATCTGGCCTCTGCTAGGGGTGGAACAATATCTGACAAAGCCCCATAGTACAACATTATAGGGTCCATTGGCGCTCCAAAGTAAATCTTTAAAGGGAACCAGTCACCACTGACATTTGTAGTAATCTGAATCTCCATGTCTGCACTGTTATAACAGCTCTGAGTCTATCAAAGTGACCCTGTCAGCACTGGGTTTACTGGCACTGGGTGCCAGTTTAAACTGGCACGTTTAAAGAATTACATACCTGTTATTAGCCTGAAGGAGGGATCTAAGGCATCCCAAAAGCTTGCAGATTTAGTCAATTAAAGTGACATTAAACTCAGGAATTAAATCTTAAAAATACATTCAAGTACCCTAACTATTAACAAAAATGTATCTTATTTGTGTATCACTCAACTGTAGATCCTCCAATCATCTCTGAATTCATGCTGACACTGTCCTTCCTTCTGGAGGGTGGCTACTATTTTTTATGATCCCTGTTTGTTGTAAAGTAGCCCCCGCTCCAAACTCACTCCCCTGATGGACTACAATCTCAATACAAATGAGTGAACTAACAGGGTTATTCACAAAAGGGTGAAGAGTTTGGAGAGCAGGAGAAGTGAACAATCTAGGACAACATAGCTGAACTGGAAAGTGAGCTGAATTGGAGAATCTTTCCAAATCAGCTATTTTGGCCTAGATTGTTCACTTCTCCTGCCTTCTCCAAATGCTTCACCCTTTTGTGAATAGCCCTGTAATTGTTATTTCCCTGACTTCTTGCCTAGTTGGTGCACTTACAAGAACGACTTTGCCCCGGTCCGGAGAGAGTGAACTTGAAAACATATTCTCTTCACTCTTTTGTGAATAATCCTGTAAATGTGAGATTGTAGTCCATCATGGGATCGAGCTTGGATCAGTGGCTACTCTACAACACACACACAGAGACCATGGAGAACAAAGTTAGCCACCCTCCAGAAGGTAGGACAGTGTCAGCACCAATTCAGAGATGATTTGAGGATCTACAGCCGAGTGATACACAAAAAAGATGAATTTTTGTTAATAGTTAAGGTGCTTGAATGCATTTATAAGGTTTAACTTCTGAGTTTAGTGTCATTTTAAGTTAGCCAATAAAGGGTATTATCTAAACTCCAAAAAAAAAAAACTTAAAAAAAAAAAAGCCTGGAAAAAGACCAAAGATGTCAACATGTGAATGGGGCCGGAGCACACGGCTACTTGACAAGTTCTTAGTAAATTTAGTTCATGCACCAGATCAAATTAAAACGGAAATCTAATGGTGAATACATATTTTATCATGCAGGCTCACATAATAAGGTATGCGGAAATTTTCTTTTTTTTCCTGTCTTTTTCTTTTCTTAATTTTTCCAAATCATCTAAATTCAAAATAAGGATAGGTTATAGAGAAAATAACTCCCTTAGTAAATGAGGTTCTGTTAGTTCATTTGACTGCTTCACTTAAAAAAAAAGAGGCTAGCCATTTTCCTGACACAAAGGTCATAAATCTGCTCATTTTCACCCCTTCAGTGTAGAGCTGAATTATAATAGCCCTCATTAACCTCTGATAACTGTCAGGTCAGCAGGGCCGCCTGACAAAGCCCTGTGGCAGGTTATGACTTTGAGCGTTGTAAATTTTCTCACTGAAAAGTTAACGTTCGCCCAGACAAGAAATATTTGCTGCATGTAAAAAAAAACAGAATTGTTAAATAATAACAAATGCTTGACGTAAATTTTTGGTAAGTGTGCGGCTTGAAAAACATCTACACCTTTAAATACAATGATTGTCTAAACCCAAACCCCAAAAACAAGTATGTCATTTACAGTTTATCGATCCTTAGATGTGGTGGCTGCCTTAGGTTTCTCTTTAGGTTTTTCTTTCTATATGTTCACCTGGTGATCCGGCCAGTAGGTTTGTTATTTTGCGACTTCCTGTAACAGACCAAACTGTACAGCAAAAGTGGAAGATAGAGGGATGAAACAAACTATTAACACTGTCAGGGGTGCTTAGAATGATCAGCTTTTATTCATCTATGTAAAAACTTTATCCCAAAAGGAAAAAAATTAAACTGTTGCTCTAACTGATAATAAGTGTTAGCCGGAGTGCGGATTCTATTTGTTAGTCAAGTGCATCTAATACAGCCCTCCCCATAGGGTGACAATGTTGCTGTCCAAGGGTGGCTCCTTTGCTCCTCTATAGAGTGGACCCACCTTAAGACAGGAAGTGTGTTACTGGACGAATCACCAGATGAAAATAAAGGGAAAACAAGTCCTAAAATAGAAAACGAATGCAGCCAACACATTTAAGGATTGGGAAGTTGCAATATAAAACATTTTTGTTTTATATACACCTTACGTTTTATTCTTTTAGCCAGGACCCTAGTTGCCTCAGGCAGCCCAGTTGCCTCAGGTGTTATCTCTTTGGGTCACATGGAGCGGAGGTAGGCAGAGCAAGAATGTTTGCAGTGTGCCTGCCGTCCCCTTTCTGACCAAAGCATTCCAAGATGCTAAGAGCTGGGCAAGAAGATGTGTAAGGGCCATACACATCACTCAGCTCTTAGCAACCTGGGATGCTCTGGCCGGCATCCCGCCCAGCTTCTGGCCACTAGTGACAGGAACTTGGCGGGACACCGGCCACAGCATCCCACTTTGCTAAGGACAGGCCTGGACAGGCTAAGACTGCATAGGGTGGCATCCCTTTTCTGTATGGTGGTATTTTTGCCATTGATCTTTTGAGATGCACAAGGACAGGCAGTTTGCCACCCTATAACAGAAAGTGCCTGAGCAAGGATCTTCATGTCAGGATCACCTGGTATTATTTTAATGAATACTCCAGAGTTAAAAAAATATTTAAAAATACATTTAAATAAGACATCAACATTGGGGATGAGCTCAGGTTTGGACCGGACTCCATTCAAATTTGGGCTCATCCGAACATAAAAGCTACATGGGTCTCAGCTGTGGGCCGGGGCTTCCCCATAAACAAAGGGAGGGGATGCTTGTGCTGACATCATTTACCTTATATGACCACCTGGCCATATTAGGTAACTATAATTGACCTAATAAAGCATGTAGCCATATAAGAGCAATGACATAATTCCACCACACCGCTGTGCTTACGTTAAGCTGTGGGCGGTGAATTTCCTGGCTGCAGCTGATTTGCCTGCGAACCTGACAAGGAACAGCCCCCCTGGGTCCCTGACATTGGGTGGCACGGAAAGGAGCTTCCTTCCATGTTGAGGAGGTGCTCCTTCCATGTTCGGAGGAGCTCAAGTTCAGGCAAGGTTCAGTCTGAACCTGAGCTCATCCCTAATTGACATGTCATGAGATTTTAGTGATTGGGTTTACACCTACTTCGTCATTATGAAGTCACGCTCTGTCAAAATGTTTAATATAGGAAAATATTTATATTAGTATATCTGTATCTCTAGAAAAACACTTGCTTCAAGCTATTTTGATGTATCTGTAAGTCTTCCATCACGTTCATTGTTCATGGATGTACCCAGCCTTGCTCTGGAGTATGCATGTGTGCTGACATTCCGATGACTTGCCTGCCAGCCATCACTCATAGGTATTTCTTTGAAGTAGCAAAGGAACAACACAGAGTACTGTATGTGATAGTTCTTTTATTTGCCATTTATTTGTCATTTTTCTGGACGAATTTTTCAGAGATCTACTTCCTTCATTTCAATATAGTACATTTGATTAAGAGGGGAATCTCTTAAAGCTTGAAATGTTAATGCAAATGTAAAAGTACTACATTCAATACGTGACTGTTTTAAGTTTGCAAATACAGCCACAATTACCTTAGTACCAGTACCTTAGTACTAGTACCACCAGTACCACTTAGTACCAGTACCACCATTACCACTTGGTACCAGTACCACCAGTATCAGTATCACCATGTATTAGAGGGAAAGTTCTAAGGGAAAGTTATTTTATTAGAGGGAAAAACACTTTCCCCATAGTTCTCTTTTAAAGAGTATCTATGATCAATAACTAAAAACAAATATGTATTTCTATATTGAATCTCCATAAGTTCTATCCCACTCCTAATAACTGTATTAATCTAGAAGTTTGTAAATTTACTTATTGAAGATGCCCATAGGATGTACTTCCTCAATGAGCTGACACAATTCAACTTCCTGCGTCACCACTTTCACAGTGCCTGCCTTCTGAACTACAACTCAGTGCCTGAATAATGTAACATTATCATTGCTTGCTGGAAGCAATGCATGATGGGCTATGAAGTCTTGAAAAATGGAGATTGCATCACATCAAGCATTCCCTGGTTGCCTCAGGGAAAGAGATGCAAAGCACACTGGGAATCCAGGAAGTTGATGGGCAGACAGAAGGCGGCACTCACTACATAAAAGGGATTTTGTCAAGTAAGCTTTGATTGCATTATCAGAAACCACTCTAGTATGTATTCCTATTGCAATGCTGATGTTATAACAGGAGAGGATATGCTGGGACTTTACAACTCTTTTAAGAAAAATGTCTGAAATCAAATAGACTGGGTGGGAAAAACTCAATTTAATAAGAAAAAAAAGGACATTAAAGCTATTTTATTATTTGTAAGTGTTCCAGTTCATATTCTTATTAAAACACAGAATTTAGAAAATATCTTTACTGTTAATGTGGTGACCAGAAGGAATTGTTTTGGATTTTCTTACTCATTTTGTTATTTTACAGAAGTTTCTTAATGTTCTAAAAATACTTTCAGCACATTTCTATTTTTCCACCTTTGTCAGGCAATGCCTCGTGTTGGAATTCTTTGAGAAATAACGGCGTTATACTCACCTGATCCTCAGAGCCGACCAGCTGTGACAGCGCTCCCTGAAGCTTGTCTCCTCCTCCACTGCAGCAATTCAATGCCCCACAGTGTCTTCACCTACTATACATTGTGTATTGGATGTGATGATTTACAGTACCTTACACTGCTGCAGTGAAGGAGGAGAGAGGCTCCAAGGACCAGTCTAAAAGAAAGCTGGCTCCGAAGATCAGGTGAGTATATCTTTATTATTTTCCTCCCTAGACCAAAATGAGCATTTAACCCTTGCAGTGCTTAGCAACTCAGCTCCAATACAGCAGCCCTTTGTATGGAGAGTAGTGTCTCAATAGACTTCAAATCAGTACACATCCAACATCAAAAAGTTTATCAACTTTAAATTTTTATTATTATTTACATTATAAATGCTGCCTAATTTAGAAATGCCCCAATTAATGAATATTCAAATAATACAGAGTTCCAAACTCAGTAGAGTTAAATCTACAAAGGGGAGCACCTACTTCGTTCCAATAATTGTATAATTGTCCAAAAATTTGGGGGTCTATTCACTAAGCTGCCGTAGTCAGCCGAGTGAACGACCGACCTGAAGCGAAGTGAGCCGAACGCTGTTCAGCTATTCACTTCAGGCTGGTACGGCTGATTTCAGCCGTATATCGGCTGGAATCAGCCGGACATCGGGTGGCTTCGGGTTGACCGAACATGCTCAGCATGTTTGGCCGACCCAAAGTGCAGAAGGAGTTCGACTCAGCCGATCCAACATCTGGATCGGCTAAGCCGAACTTCCGGCAGTGTCCCCTCTGCTGATTGACAGCAGCAGTGGGCGGGTGCAATAGCTAGTTTGCTATTGGCTATTGCAAATTGAAATAGCCAATAGGAATCTAGCAATGCATTCCTATGGTGATCATTTTTTTTTTTTATATTCTGAGACAGCAAACTATATCATAGTGGCCCGGCCGGGTTCTCAGTGTGTAATGACAGCGTCCCTGGTTACCTGGTAACTAGGGATGCTGATCTCTCTGAAAGTGGCCGGAGCCAGCTGTGAGATGGCGGCTGGCTCCGCTCAGGTGTCAGAACCAGGCTGTCGGCCGGCCAGCTTCGGCTTTCACCTCGGCTCAGTCGAGCTGAAGCGTATGCCTTCCACTCGACTGAGCCGCTCGGCCGACTTCGGGAGCTGTACGGTCTATAGTGAATAGCAGTAAATGTTTTCTTTAGTTATGGGGCTTGGGGCCTCGTTTATACTTAAGTCCTTTAAACAGCTGAGGAATGCAAAGAGGGGATGAAAGATCTGTATGCAGCCCAAGAACACAATTTTGGCATGCCTACATTAAGAGATTACAGGAATTTTAAAAAATTTGAGTTGTACAGATTGCTCTGAAAACCAGAGACAGAGATAGAGAGCAATTGTTTTCCAGGGACAAACCTTTAAAACTCAGCAGTGTCCCTACAAAGCCAAAAAGCATGTTATAACACTAGTATGTTTTTTAAAAATAATAAATACTATTTGTTATAATTGTGTAAGCTTTCACTTACGGTGTAACCAGAACATGTGAAATCACAGATCAGTGCTGTTTGTAATCCCCGCTTGTTTATGCTCCGTATTAAAGTGTAAAATAAAGCAAGAGTCAAGAAAACTGGAGCAAAAGTAAAGTTGTTACACATAGCAAGCATTTAGGTATCTTTCATTTACTGGAAACAATCAACAAAGATTCTGATCAAGTGCTGCAGGCTAGTGTTTGTCATCTTGCTTGATGTATGTTACCCTTGATTAAATGTGCTGGTTGCCAGATACCCTCTGATGTAAGTCATTATTGTAAGTCACCCCTTGAGAAGAATACATGTGTAACTATTAACCCTGACTGTGCATAAATGGTTTCCAAACAGCCCTTTAGGATTGACTTATTAAAGGACTAGAGACTGCACACTGCAAATTGAAATAGCCAATAGGAATCTAGCAATGCAATCCTATGGGCAAAATGTATTTTTTTTTCTATTCTGACACGGCTCTGTGTCATAATAAAGAAAAAAAAGAAAAAGCAGTGTTTCTCTCCTGGGCGGCCGGGGGCGGGAGACTCCCAGAGCGCCGGGAGAGTTTTTTTTTCTTCTTTTTTTTTTGACGGCAGCAGAACCGCCGGACAATAGAAAACTATTGGGCGGAGCTAGCTGTCATTGGTTTGCTATTTATTTTTTTGAACTTTTTTTACTATTTTTCTGTTTTGCTCGGGCTCTCTGAGCAGAACAGCCGAGCCGAATGCCGCTCAGCTGCATTCGGCTATTAACTCACTGCTGTTCGGCATCTATAAGAATAGACCGAACAGCAGTGAGTAGCCTGCCGGAGGTTCGGCTTAGATGTTGGATCGGCTGAGATGTCGGATCGGCAGAGTCGAACTCCTTCTGCACTTCGGGTCGGCCGAACATGCTGTGCATGTTCGGCCG
>NW_017306448.1:1743341-1753820 GCF_000935625.1 Nanorana parkeri | reverse complement strand
TTTGTCCCTAGAGCTTTGTCCAGTGCCCTGCCTGCACTTTTACTGTTCTTTCTGCCTGGAAACTTGAGAACGTCCATGGCATCCAAAAAGCGTCCCTTTAGGTAAAAAGCTATTTTAGACCAGGTAGAAAACAGCGATAGTAAATTAGAATCACTTGCAGAATTGAGTGATAGCGATTCTTTGGGAAATTCGTCATCAGACACTGAAAGTGATGAAAGCGACGATTCTGCGACCAAGCTCAGTGGTGCAAACTTGGTACTCTATTCTACCGCTTTGGCATGATAAAATCCTGCATAATCATACCGCCAGGGAGGTTAAGGTGCTAAGCTAAGTCAACATGCACTATGGCAACACAAACAGTCTCCACTCATTTATCTACTGGACTCTTGTTTGGACAGATTTAGGTGAGTTATTCCTAAGATTTACTAAGAATTGCAGGCCTACAAAACATAAAACCAAATTTCCATGCAAAAAATTGTACCGCTTTTGGTACAAAAATCCTGACATAATCATACCGCCAGGGAGGTTAATCAACCTCACTATTCCTCTAAAGGACAACTATGGGGAGAGTGAAATGAATGAATCCCCATAGTTAAAGCTGGCGTGTGACACTGCAGCTGTCACACGTTGGCTCTATAGATTGTAAACTGAGCGATCACAAACTGCTGATCACTTGGTTCACAATCTTCTCCCTGCAGAGAGGGGTGACTGGAGGGACAGACAAGGGAGGCGGCTGGCACAGCTGGCTTTGGTTCTAGAGAGGCAAAGCCAGCAGTTGGGATCTTTCCTGGCTGCCGTGCAGCTCTGTGCTGTCAGCATATAGCGGGCAATAGCCTGCTGTTTCTTGAGCTTTGGTTCACAGGAGTACATTAGTAATTGTCCTCTTGTGATCCAATAAAGAATTAACACCAAAAAAGGTTTGGCCATAGTTCTCTTTGCATAACAAAAATAACTTACTGGCATGTGCATTGTTCATAGATTAGTATTATTATTGTTATTATTATTAATATTAATAAGCTATTCTGATGACTTTGAACCCACCAGAAGAACCCCTGAACCCACCACAAGTACCAAGTGGTGGTAGAACTAATGCTTTGACCAAAATCTGTTACCCCAGGCTTTCTAAACTCAACCAATATCTTAGCTAAAAAACAAAAAGCAAAATAATAAAAACCTACAAGAATTTCTTTGGAAGTACAAAAAGAAAGGTTTATTTGCGCCATCATGTTGTACTGTTTGCAGTGATTCCCAAGTCAAAGCTATTGCACGTTTTCAGTTGAAATGCAAGAAAATCAAGTAGGCTGTAAGTAGCGATATGCAGTTCATACAAAACAGGTAGGCAAAGAAAAAGTCCCATCAGGGATGCAAAGTTCTCAGACCAGTCCGGTCATCTGTGATCTTATAAAGGGTACTGAGTTTGGGAAGGTGGCCAGGGGATAGTTGACAGAACTGGAGAAGCCTACCAAGGGAGGGGAGATGTGTGGCAAGCTGAAACCCAAGGAAGTGGCAGGAGAGTTCTCATGGTACAGTATGGGCACCCTGACTATCCTTTGGGTGGTGTGGGAGATATTGGCAGCCTCCAAGTCGGCGGCCAGCTGCCTTTTCCATTTGTTCCTGCGGTTCTGAAACCAGATTTTCACTTGTGTCTCTGTGAGATGGAGGGAGGCCGCCAGACCGGCTCGTTCAGAGCTGCTCAAGTACCTCTTCATGTCAAAGGTGGACTCCAGTTGAAAGACCTGGCTTCTGCTGAACACAGTGCGGGTCTTCTTCTTGCGGGATGACCTCTGCTCTGAGTCCTGCTCAGCTTTCTCCTCCTCCTTGCAGGGGAAGTCCTCTCTCTTGTCTTCAGAGGCATCACTGCTGTGTTTCCTGTATCCTCTACTGTAGTGTCTCTCTGCACCTTCTGAGATCTCTGGAGAATCTCTGTCACTTGCTGTATGAGAGAGAGGAGGTAGGTGAGAAATATTCAAGAAACTCTACAATCATGAATGTTGATCCACTAAACAGAAATTACAAACTGGTTTCTATAGTTTTTGAGGATATATTATTAAATATATTGGATATAATTTAATACATTTTTTTAAATTTAAAAACAAGTGAAACATAGGTGAAGATATTTCTACTCATATGCCATCCTGACCAGTTATTGCATAGACTGTCAATGGCCACAATTGACTTACGAATGGAGTAGCGGCTATTCACTTAGCAAAGTGAATGTTCTTTGGGTTTAGTAAATATGGTTGAGCTGTGATCACATAAAATACACAATGATATGCAAAGGAAATTAGCAAGCAGGATTTTCGCTATTACATGATTCCCTGGCTCAACTTAACAAAGCCTTACCCTATTTATTATGCCAGTAAACATTCACTGTTATATGTTAACATTCACTTTGCTAAGTGAACAGTCACTACTCATTATGCAAATCAACCCCTATAAATTCTCCATAAGCCCAAATGGATGTCACTACAGCAGTACATGCTGTCCAGGACAACAAATTTCAGTTCATTTAATAAATAATTAGAGGCTTTCCACTTTCCAATGAATGATAGTAAATAAGGTAAACTTGTACTCACTTTTAATACCCAATCATAGGGGGATTAAAAAAAAGCTAGCACGTGAGTGGATGCTTGAAGTGAACACAACTTCATCTTAGTTACTGAACTTTCATAGTAAATCATTTCCATCAGTCTAATAAACCTCTGAGAGTTTTGGGATTCTACATACACATTATTGTTGTTATCATAAGCATTTTATACTACCCATTTTTTTTAACGTTCCTGGCCCTTTTAATTTCACAATTATTGAACCCAGCCCTCAGGGGCAGGGCCCTCCTTACCATCTTGTCTTGAATTTTATTGTGATTGTAATGTCTTCCTTATATTGCAAAGCGCTGCACAAACTGTTGGCACTATATAAAACCTGTATAATCATAATCATAATAATAATAATAATAATAAAAACCCCTAGTAGCAATTGTGTTTCAGTTACATAGACTGGGGAGCTGTTATCCAGCAAATTATATAAACTCCTAAACCTGGCATCGAACACAATTTGTTGTCTGTCTCAGATTGAGAGTCATTGGGGGTCAGTGGCAGTCATCTCTCCCCTAACAGCTGAGCAGTCCTGAATAGGAATGGCTATGCACAGTTTCTATTTTTTTTGTTAATCTTTCCACATATGTAGGACTGTTAGAGGCTTGGGAAGCTCATACTATTCTATACATTCAAAAAAGGATGTTTTGCGTTATGGGAAGCATGTAAAAGCAAGTGCAAGTAAGTGCAAATGCAAGACAGAGTTCCCCTTTAATGTGAGCAGAACCAACTTGCAAAGTGCAGAAACCTAGAAACCCTGGAAATCAGAATTCATCTCCGTTCATGTGACTGTGGGAAAGTCAAAACTGAAAATGATTTTCTCACCTTCCAAAAGAGTGTATATTTAGCCAATAACAGCGCAGCATGCATGCACAGCCCTCTCTTCTAGGATAATTGGATCTATTACTCTGAGATCCTCATGATCACATTATAACACAGGACAGTTACAAATGCTTCTGCAGACAGGTGTAACAGGCGAGAAGGAACTTTATAATACAAAAAAGTGTAACATAAAAAGCCATGAGACCCCCAGCAGAGAAATGGAGCAGATACATCCACCAATCAAATCCCTTCTTTACATTTCTCAGGGACTGCAAGAAGAGACTGCTTGCTCGCTTTATATGTTACCCTAGCTACAATTAAGACGTGATGGGATTAGAAGTCCCAGAAAGCCTCTTCTAAAATGTATTGAGAAATGTTGCCCTAGGCTTGCACCCAATCTGATAAGAGATCCCTCCATCTTACCCTGCATGGTTATTTTAACTAGGCTAGCTAAAACTATGACTCTTTCTGTATTTCATACCCACCATGCACAGCATATCATCTTTTAAATTTCTAATGACATTTTTTCATAATTCTGAAAGCAGAAAGTAGCACAGAAAATTCACACGCAGGTTGCTCGATTTTTTTTTTTTTACTCTCATAGTGAATTAACCCTGGTCTCAACAAAATACTTCATTTTAATTATTAAGGGCTGATTAAAAAAAATAATCACCAGTTTGATTCAGTCTGGCATATGTGAATGAGTGGTGATAGGTAAAGAGAATGGGCGGGGCTTATACCTACAGGGTCTTTAAATTGTATCCAGATTATGTGATCTCTTAGGAAGCCAATCAGCACGCTGGTTATTTTGGGGACAACATTTTAAATAAATAATCGAAGTATAAATGTGTCATTGTTTGGTTACTGCATGACATATTTTATTTAGCAATGGTATCGGTTGCTGTTTATAAAATAGCCCCTGTGCGATTTATAATAATTTTCCTGTACTTTTCTATTGTTACTTTGTATGATAGTTGTACATATATGTGTAAATTGGAAGTAGCAATTAATAAAAAAAAATGTCTTATTGATAAGAAAATTACAAATGAGCTGACTTTGGACGATTTTTCCCATATACATTTGGCATAAAACGTCCTCATTTTATAGCGACCTTATTATTTCAATGAATCGGTTAGAAGGGTATTTTCTGCATAGTTCTAGATATGTATTGTGATTTTTGTTACTCTATAAGAGGCCTTTATAATATACAGCTCTTATTGCCTCCGATCTATTGTGGCCGCCCGCGCAAGAATTCAGCAATGTAAAATGATCGACTCTGGGATCAAAAGTCAATCCGATTAGAGTCCTTTAAGGCTACTTACAGGGAGATCCGCCGGTAATATGTATCTGTTTATTAGCAGTTACTGTGAGAATGAGACCTTTCCAGACACAATCAATGTTCATTGCACTCCGAAGATTTCACTGCTTGTTGCACAGACAATGGTTTGCAGGATGAATGTGTATGTGAGCTCTCCCTGTATGAGCCATTCATGGGAAGAAGACTTTGTGGGCTTATAGACTGGGGCATGGAGCTGACTCTCTATCATAAGAGAGGGCTAATAATTCTACATACTGGAGCCTGGAACTGCTAAGGGCACATGGTACTGCATAGCTTCATGTATGGAGGGGCTACATTTCATGGCAAGCTACTGGTGGCTATTGTTAATATTGTATTGTTGTTGTTGTATTATTATTATTATCATTATTATTTTTATTACTACTACTTTTATTGTAGTAGTAGTAGTAGTAGTAGTAGTAGTAGTAGTAGTAGTAGTAGTAATAGTGGTAGTAGTAGCAGTATTATTAGACATATTATCCTTATTTTTATTTTTGTTGTTAATATACTTTTACAGTTTATCATAATATTATATGTATGTTTATACAAAGGGCATTGGACATGTTTTTTGTTTCTATAACGTAAACCCCTAGCCAAACTAAAACGTTATTAATATTTATTCTGTACAATTCTTATTAATTTAACAGCCAGGTCTGCTAGTTTTATCAATTTGATATGGCAATAATTAACTGGGACTATAGAAAAAAACAGTAATCTCAATTCTGCTTTATTGAAAGTTAACATGAGGAGACATTTTTTCTTTCAGTACAAGAAAAAAAAACAGCTAATAGGCTAGTCTTCCTAATATTAACAGTATTAACATGAAAGGCATAATAATACATTACAACAGCAACAACAACAACATTGTTAATATATAAATAAAGGTGCTTAATTATGTCCAGCGCCCTTCAAATAAGAATACATATATATACAACACATATATACTATGACACATGTGACAATGTTTCTAAATAATATAATACAAAATAACACTACTCCTACTACTCCTACTACTACTACTACTACTACTACTAATAATAATAATAATCATCATCATCATCATCATCATAATAACAACAGCACTACTACTGTTAACAATAATTCTACTGATAATAATAATCATAATAGTAATAATAATAATAATAATAACAATACTACTACTGCTAACAATAATTATACTACTACTACTACTACTACTACTACTACTACTACTACTAATAATAATAATAGTAATAAAAATGAAAACAAGGGGTCTGATGTTACATAAAATATACCCTGATATATAATCTACCCTGACATATCCCACCATCTCATGGAAGCACTCTATATTAGGGACTCCCAGCAGTCACAGTCGATGCTCCGGACCTATTTTGCTGAGAGGAAGTCGGAAGGAAACATAAAAGATTCATGCATGGAGCAGGTCGATGAGCTCTAATAAATACTAATGACAATATTGAGTCCAAGTGCTGGCACTTACTTTCCGGGCTGGTACACCCTACGTAGGTGGCCTGGGCTCTCCTGTACCACTCCATGGTGTTCTCTCGCAGTGGGAAGGTGCCATGCTGGGTGTTGTAGTTGTAGGGGGAGAGGTGGCAGCATACAGAGCTCAGATGGCTCCCTGGCACTCCATTTGGTTGCACTGGGAGCCGGTCCTCCGCGCTGGCACGCTTCTTTTCTTCTTTCGCCTCGGTGCCCAGGAGATTCTCGATGAAGAAGGAGGATACCCTAGCTGAGGTAGAGCTCTGGTTCTCCGTGGAGTCATCAGGCATGGTGGATGATGAGCGTTGTGCTCTCCCTGCAGTTGCTGGAGGACGAGAGCTTTAGCGCGATTTGTGTCAATGCAGAGCGCACAGGCCAGCGCTCGCCGCCGCCGCCTTCTATGGGGAGCGATGCTGCAGCAGCTGTTGAAGGATCGTGCTCGTCCTCTGAACAGTCATCTCCTACAAGCTCCGCTCTCCCTGAGAGCCATAAAAAGACAATCAGAAAGCAAATAAAAATGTCAAGCAAGTTAACCGTTCCGCAGAATTTCCCCTATTGGACGAGAGTGATCAGCAAATTGGATTATTCAGGGGAGAAAGAAGGAGAATTGCTGTGGATAAGAGGAGGATGAGCTGAGTTCACTTCTCTGCTTAGTAGTGTGTGCCTGGGGGCCCTAGAAGTGCCTTGTCAGTCAGGAGCTTTATTTAGGTCAATTAGGGAGGCAAATCAAACTGCAGGAGAGAGAGAGAGAGAGAGAGGCTGGAATTCCCAGGAGAGAGCACAGGGAGGGGAGTTAAAGGCATAGAGAGGAAAGGGGAGGAGAGGCTCTGGAGCCAAGGCAAGGGGGTTAAAGGACAGGAAAGAAAAATAAGAAAGACAGGGGGTGTGAAGGCAGATAGAGAGAGAGAGGAGAGCAGGACAGGAAGTGGTGACTCCACAGGGCAGGTGAATGGGGGGCACTTATAGACTCATCCCAATTTTTTATACTCAGTAGGACAAATTGAAGAAACCCATAAAAACCAACCAGGCTTCAGATTATTATTATTATTATTATTATTATTATTATGATTATACAGGATTTATATAGCGCCAACAGTTTGCGCAGCGCTTTACAATATGAGGAAAACATTACAATCACAATACAATTCAAGACAAGATGGTAAGGAAGGCCAGGAGGGCCATGATATATGATCTGATCATTTTAAGATCACCACATTACAATCTGACCTTACATTCTTTGTCCAATCTCTTTTAGAGTCACCCAAACTATGTAACATGAGGACCTACCTAAACCATGCAATATGAGAACCTACCTAAACCATGCAAATTGAGGACCTATCTAAACCATGCAAATTGAGGACCTATCTAAACCATGCAAATTGAAGACCTACCTAAACCATGCAATATGAGGACTTCCCTAAACCATGCACAATGAAGACCTACCAAAACCATGCAATATGAGGAACTACATAAACCATGAAAAATGAGGACCTAACTAAACCATGAAAAAAGAGGACCTCCCTAAACCATGCAATGTAAGGACCTCCCTAAACCATGCAATATTAAGACCTCCCTAAACCATGCAATATGAGTACCTACCTAAACTATGCAATATGAGGACCTCCCTAAACCATGCAAAATGAGGACCTAACTAAACCATGAAAAAAGAGGACCTCCCTAAACCATGCAATAGGAGGACCTCCCTAAACCATGCAATAGGTGGACCTTCCTAAACAATAGGAGGACCTACCTAAACCATGCAATATGGGGACCTCCTTAAATAATGCAAAATGAGGACCTACCTAAACCACCCAATCAATTTGCATCCAATTCCTTGCACTTAGTACAGAGATTGTACAGTCAGATTGTTAGTTAAAGTGACACTAAACCTAAAAATCTATACAAGCACCTTTATTATTAACAACAATGTGTCTTATTTGTGTATCACTCGGCTGTAGATCCTCAAATCATCTCTGAATGGGTGCTGACACTGTCCTTCCTTCTGGAGGGTGGCTACTTTTGTTCCCCATGGTCCCTGTGTGTGTTGTAAAGTAGCCACCGATCCAAGCTTGCTCCTGTGATGGACTACAATATCAATACAAATTGGAAAACTAAACAAGAGATTGTAGTTCTTCCCGGGAGCAAGCTTGGAGCGGTGGCTACTTTACAACACACACAGGAACCATGGGGAACAAAAGTAGCCACCCTCCAGAAGGAAGGACAGAGTCAGCACCCATTCAGAGATGATTTGAGGATCTACAGCCGAATGATACACAAATAAGATACATTTTTTGTTCATAGTTAGAATGCATTTCTAAGGTTTAACTCATGCAATTAGTGTCACTTTAAGGTGTGTGGAGAGCTCTAGAGACTGAGCGCACATTCAAGCACAGCCGTACACAACACGTTTCCTAAATTGCACATCCACATTTAATTTGCATTGTGGCGCATTTGCACAATTTTGAAAGCTGGTGAAATAGATATGAAGAGGACAAGCTGAGTTCAACAAAACACAAAGCAGATTAAATGCAGCATAAAAATCTGCACTATAAAAGTAAATGGGGCCAGGTGTCTTGTGCTTGGCATTTTTTTTTAAATGCATAAGAAATGTTGCCCGTCTGTATGATCACCAGAGAGGATTGGCTGCTAGAGTACAGACATATTAAGGTAGAGAGGAGCCATAGGCAAGGTAGCAGATTTGCTCCTCTTCTTCCCCATCTCTTCCACTGACATTGATTAGGATTGCAATAAATACAGAGAAGCCAGCCCATTTACATTGTTTGTACTGGCATGGTCCCATTTGAAACCAATGCATACAAGTATATCCTCCCAAGTGACAAGTAGGGACACAGCTCTGACCAATTGTGCTATCCCACTGGAGCATTAAGGTTGTAACTGGGCCCCATGGACATCCACTGAACCTTGAGTACATCTTTAGGTTGCCTTGTGGATGATCCAGCTCTGACTAGAGAACTCACACATTTGGTCATAATGCACCAGCAAACCACTCACCTGGAAGGTCAGGTCATCCTTAGTCATCCACTAGTGCTAACCAGCTCAATCTTCTTTCTAGTTTGGCTGATGGGTGAATGTGAAGCCGGCACAGTAAAGGACATTTCCTCTTTTCTCCCCTGCAAATTAAATAATTGGTGATCAGATCCAAAGAGGTTGTCCAAATTGTGTGCAACTGTACCCATCACCTGACTGTAGCTTGTAATCCTCAAAACATTGGCTTTGCTTGTTTTCATCATCTAACATAAATGATTGACCTGGCTAGAAAAGTGTTTATACCTATATGCATTGTGCGCCAGCCATCTTCTTTGGCTGAGGGATTTTTGAGGCCATCAGACAAGGCCCTTATCAGACCATTAACTAACATGGCAGATATTATGATATATGTTCCATAGACATGAGACAACAGTCACCCAATCTAGCTGTTTTTGGTCACATCAGGTGATGATCACATACCTGTTGTCCTGTTTGACCAATCTGGTTGAATATTGATTGGACATGCTTCTTTAAATTGAATCGCCTATTGAAATAGGCAGCAGTGGCAGTGTTTGTGCCACCTTCCTCGTGCTCCCACTTTGATTCACAATGATTCAAATGCTGGACAGAGCAAAACCATTGTTTATATGGCAGGTACCATGTATTTCTTTTGTAACAACAAGGCAAATGGCAGTAACCTAGGACAACTACCCATCAATCATTGAGATCACTGGTTTCAATGAGTAACTGCACTGAGCACATCATCGCTGCTCTTAGAGGTATGCGGATGAACATACAGTTTCCCAAGCACTGGTGGGCTTTTGTAGCTAGAAAAGGCCAAGGAGAATTAACTCTGTCACAGTGACCTGACCGTTCCTCTTGCTCCACTTTCTAAGAACTTCCTGCCCCCTCCCCATGTCCATCATTTTTCATTTCAGCAGCCTGTTCTCCATTTTATATATAAAGACAGCTCTCTTCTACCTGGCACAGCTACATCCATCCAACAGCCTGACAGCTTGGAGTCTTCCTGAAAGGTACAATACATGGACTCCAGAGGCTGATCTGCCATCTATAATGTATAGGTGTGTATTTACATTTCTGTGCCTGCATACTCAACACTCACAAGTATATGTTGCATAGAGATTGTATACATCATTTTGTATTAGTAAAAGCATTTCAGTGTGTAATAAAATACATATAGAAGACAATACTATATATATATAGATATCTATATATATCTATATATATCTATATATATAT
>NW_017306448.1:1741253-1742241 GCF_000935625.1 Nanorana parkeri | reverse complement strand
AAATATTTTTCCTTTTATCCACCCCTAATCTCCCTCATTGTGTCTGATCCAGGTGCCCCAGGGCACAGTCCACCCTGCAGCTCTCTCCCTCCATCCCTCACACAGCCTGTCTACTCATTTTCCCATGCACAGCCTCTTGTAGGGCTTTTGCACATCTATTGAACTGAGAGAGTCCAGTCTAGCAGAAAACCAATCGCTTTTGACATTACGTGTTACACACTCCAATGGTTTTTTACACGTTATGTAAAGATGTCAGTCACTGTGGTTTTTTTTCTTTCCCCTTTTCTGTGTCTACGTTTAAGCTGCTGGTTTAAGTTGATTTTGCTCCTCCGGTGTCAGTTGACTGCCTAGAAGAAAGCTGACATTTTTTTTTTTCCTATCAGGGTTGTATTAATCTTTCATAGTATTGGATAGGTGGGAAGAGAAGGGAAGCTGAATCTTAGACCCTGGGATCATGTAAGTAGCCTTCATCCAAGTCTGTGTGTAGCTCAGCAGGCGTGCACTATTTATGCATGATGTCCCTTAATGGAAGATGTTGGCTGTACCAGGAGCAGCGAGCCCCCTGCAGATGACAGATCTACCCAATATCCATTATTAATTGGCATCTCCAACCCACGCAGGAGCGATGCTGAGCTACCAACAATTTGATTATGCTAAAAATGTACCTAGTAAATATTTCAGGCTGACTTTGGAACAAGGTTGTCGGAGGCTGTTTTAAAACTTGTCTGGTCTTTAAACTGAGTCCGGTTAGAGATTGTTACTTAATAGCACAGCGAGGGGTACAAGTGCGGCGGCTATGAGTACACTGACAGCAGACTGGAGCCCAATGTATAGAGGATAGAGAGGGGAAAGAAGAATGGGGGATCCGTCCACACTGCTGGTAGATAGATTACATACATTTATTACCTCCCCTCCCCATATGTATATATATATATTATACATCTATTCCTGTGTGTCCATGTCTGTGTGTGTATGTATGTATGTATAT
>NW_017306448.1:1730800-1740420 GCF_000935625.1 Nanorana parkeri | reverse complement strand
TATATATATATTATTGTCCTCTTGTTACCATATACTAGAAAATGAATAATCAGGGAAAATAAAGTTGATTTGCAAAAGGAGATGGCAAGCTTCAATGAACAAATTGTAGCTATGATTACAATAAATACTAAACCATGTGCGGATGAAATAAATAAACTGGACTTTGCTTTTCACGTGACTATACTTCATGTGAATGTTCACTCAGTTTTCCTGTCAGTCCGATGTGATTGACATATGTCATTTCTGGGCTGATGTCGCACACCTGTGCCGTCTCCGACCCGAAGCTGGGATATTTCATAGCACAATCACTGTACAGATAACTGAGATTTATGATCAGGGCTCAGCTGATGGCTCCTTGCATGTGATCAGGTTATGCAGCCCAGGCAGACGTTCTGGGGGTTAATAGCTCACAGGTGCCTTCCCAAATGATGATGAATTCTCCATCAGTTTCCCATGTACATCTGAGAGGAGTAAAGTTCCCTGGCTGGTCGTGTAGAAGTGAAATATGGTACAGCTCTGTCCATTACTGGAAGCAGATTGTAGCGCTGGGAAGTATGAGACTGTGCAATGTGGATGTCATGTGTATCAGCTCCAGGACATATATGATATTATTATTATTTACAGCGATGAGCTGTTGGAATCAATAGCTGTATTTGGTGTTTTCATGAAATGGGAGATGAGCTAATATGCAGGTTATCAGCTTTGTAATAGCTAGCAACACCTCCAGAGACTGAGGAATCAGATTCTGCACTATAGGGCTGATTTATTAAAGGAGAAGGTTTCCCTAGCACAGTAAAGCTGTGTTAACTTCATTACCCAATTATGTGCTGGAGAATTTTTAAAAATGGGGATTTCCTTTATACCTGATTGGATGATTTAAATGAACACAACTTCACTGGGATAAGGTAATATTTAAAATTTTTAGTTTGGGTGCATCCAACTCATCCTTTGTATTGGTGGACACATTTCCCCAAAAAAGGACATTTTTGCAAGCACATTGACACATTTAAAACTTTGTTAGAGAACAATACTGAGCTTCTCCAATGCTCAGTACACAAACAATTACAAAAAAAATCCCTCTATTTAAGCAGAAACCATACAATGTTTTATAATGGTGGAGAGGAATAGAGAATATTATCAATTAAACATGTTGGCCAAGTATCACGGTGGGTACAGGTCAATATCCCCCCATCCATTCAGCGTTGTTACCAGGCTGGGTTCTCACCCGGTGTGGCCAGCAGTGTCACCTGCTGTGCATGTCATTACATATGCATCTGCCATCATTACGTACACGCCTAATGTCATGTGTACTTCACTGCCAGTGGCCATCTTGGTGATGGACGCCGGTAAAGAAAGGAGGGAACGTTCATCCGGTGGGATAAGGTATGCCACGGGGTTCCTTCCTCTCTCATGCAGCTGTCAGGCTCTCGATCCATGACTGAGTGCCCCACTTTTCAGTGGGGGTGACAGCGAAATGTCTGTCAGTCATTTTGGTTTCACCCCTCTGTTGGTGTCACCCGGTGCGGGCTGCATTACCCTTGATCCCCTTGCGTCTATTATTCCCATACATGTACAAAATTGTGTGTATCTTCCTGCACTCCTTACCGGATCTCCTAGGAGATGATGTCTGTAATAGGGTGCTTGTAGTGACCACGGAGGCACCGTGTAGTCAAGTAGTAATTCCAAAAGATGTCACCAGCACCCCAATATCTATTTGAAACAAGGGGACTGTCTCCACTCCATGCTTTTGTTCGATAGGGTCACCCAGTGGGCCGCATCACGTACAGGCAGCTCTGGGTCCTCATTTTTTAATTCCTTCCTTCCCTCCCTCCCCCTGTTAAGATACATCACTATTGAACCTCACTTTCCACTTCTTTCCTGGTGTACAGTCCTCCCCAATTGCACCAATACAGTCTCTCCACCACATAGGACACATTCAGAGATATGAGACAGACTAATGCCAATCACTAATTACTGATTTAATTTGTATATTTTATTTATTTTTTTATTTTTATTTTTGATTTCTTTAACAAATCCGAAACTTTTTCATTAGGGGCAAGCAATGGCTACACCTTATTGATATTTTGCATATCTAAATTACGATTGCAACAATTCATTATTGCAACTATATGTGACCACATTTGTCAACAGTTGTATGATTCTGCACTTCTGTTATATATTGACTGACACTGTGTAATTTCCATGGATCGTGTTTAACATGCCACATGACTAGGTGGACCAATGGCGTTAGATCAGAGGGGCGGTACTACCACACAGCTGTTAGCTGACCAATTGTTTACCTAATTGAAAACCGACAGGGCGGGAAACATGTACTTGTTATGCAATTGGGGCCGGGATTGGCTGTGTTTTTTAAAGGTCACAGATGTGTATATATGTAGGTTTGGGTTGCACAGTGTGTTATTCTGAGCCTGATGACGGGGACCCAACGTGGCCCCGAAAGTACTTGTGATTTTGAATGACCGTTGTCATTAAAATATATTGAATCTACTTTTGGAGTGCTGGTGACATCTTTTGGAATTATTATTCCCATAGACGTGGATAGATGGGGGAGCCCTCTGCACACCTTGCAGCAGTCACAGCCAATAAGAAAGATGGTGCATATTGAATTATATCACCGAGTGAATTATATCACCGAGTGCTGTGGATTTACTTCTTTGCTCTATTATTCCCATAGGGACATCTGTTTGTAGCCACTAAACGTTACATGTGTACCATGGTTACAATGAATGTATAGCTAAATCTTTTATCTTGAACAGAGTAAGGAAGGGTTACTCCTAGGGAGATTGCCATGTATTTCCTGTCCTGTAGATGCAACAGGAAGTGAGATGTGCCTTTCCAAAGTGAGGGAAAGCCGCTTTGACACTTGTGTCCTCATTGGAAGATTCCCCCTCCACTCCTGTTTCAGTGACAAAGTAAAAACAGTGAAGCGCCACGGACTGTCAGTTCTTAATAGGACTTGCTTTTAGGCATACTGCAGGATGCTGCCCCAAAGAAGCCGGGAAAGCTGGAAATCTAGGAAATAAGCACAAGAGGGGCGCCTTTCCTGGTGCAGATCACTTTTATTTCAATAAACATAAATAAATGTTCTGATGAAGGGGGCGTGCCCCGGAAACGCGTTAACGTCACCACTATACTGGTATCACCGAGTGGACATCTCACTGCTTGTCAGTCCTCACCTCATGACTTTGTGACACTCATGTTTGTGAGTATGATTCGTTTATTTATGTTTATTGAAATAAAAGTGATCTGCACCAGGAAAGGCGCCCCTCTTGTGCTTATTTCCTGTTTCAGTGACAGTTCACATTATGACAACTGAATGTGCCTAGCAAGGACCCAGACAACAAATACAACCTGACAAGGATTCCAACAACTCCCTGCTACATTCAAAATAAAAAATATATTTTAATAATGTATCTTACAGACCTTTTCAGGACCCAATGAGAGAGGTTTTTGTATATGATATAGAAAATTGCTGTTTGCAAGGTGTTTGCTAATAGTTACCTGACATGATCAGCTGTCATTATCTGGGTCACCTTGGCTAATAGATATTGAGAAATCACCTGCACTCCTTACAGCATGTAGACCTACAGATACAAAAGTTTGGTGCTGCAGGGTCCCTTCTTCAGGGCCGCCTGTGACGGCCATGATGTCGCCCTGAAGAAGGGACCCTGCGTGACCCCGAAATGTCGCATGTGACAGTTCAATAAATAAGTGCTTATACTTTTTGCACAGAATATCGAGTGCTGGTGACTTCTATTATTGACTACCTTGGCTAAAGGTACAAAGAAAAGGAAATTAGCCTCACTCCAAGGTGTCAGCACTGTCTAAGGGCTCCTTCACACCATCCATTGGTGGAAACACATTCACATTAAGTGTGTTGGTGCAATGTGGTGCCATACATTCTGAATGCCCCCCAGAACACCTACTGATGGACGTGCATTACAGTGCAATTCAATGTGCGGCAATGTACGATCGTGCATTGCGGTTTGCTGTAAAAAAACAAACCACAGGCATTATTTTTGGTAGTCCCCCACAACGCACAGGATTGCACTGCCATGTGTTGTGTCTGTTGCAATCCAAATGAATGACAATGCATTGCACCACCATATTTAACATGTTGCCATGCATTGCAATACATTACCGCTTATAGATGGTGTGAAGAGACCTCCATATCAGAGCCAGAAGTACTTTTTAGGACAAGGGTGGCCATTTTTGGGAAGTTGCTTTGGGATTATGTTATGTGGCCATTTCTGAATTTTTATAAATAGTAACAACAAAGCAATGATGTGTAACAAAGTTATTTTGTAATAATGTTATGTTGTGGTGTGTAACATCTTCTACTAGCTGCATGTTTTAGTTAGTATATAACAGGAGAAGTCAACCTTGACAGTGCAGCTGTTGTGGAACTACAAGTCCTATCAGCCAATGCCAGATTCTGACACAATTACCAGATGCATCATGGGATTTGTAGTTTCACCACAGCCAGCTTGCCATGGTTGCCTACCCCTGTTGTATTATGGCTGATTTACTAAAAGAGTTGTGAATCTTCACCCAATAAATATTTACTTCAATTATTCAATCTTGGATGCTCCTGTTAAAGAAGAGCTCTGGGCAAATTACTAATTAACCCTTGCAGTGGGGCTACCCCAGCACTGCAAGGGTTAACTGCTCATTTTGGTCTAGGACCAGAATACAGAAAATATACTCACCTGATCCTTGATCCCGCAGCAGTAATCACTCATCTCTCTCCCCCTCCATTCACTTGCATTGGACATGAGGTCACCAAGGGACAGTCAATAGCCAGAGTGGCTGTGGACTGTCCCTTGGAGACCTCCTGTCTAATGCAAGTGAATGGACATCATGATGTCACAGGTCCTCAGACAGCCAGAGCCCGGGAGAGAAGAGGCTGCATGCATTGGTTTAGCAGCCAGGAAGGACTGAGGATCAGGTGACAATAACTTTTTTTAATTTTAGACCCTAAACCAAACTGAGCAGTTAACCACTTATATTTCACCTGCACATGATCTGATAATTAAAGTAAATGTTCAAACAAATTATTGTGTGAAAATGCTCAGCTCCTTTAGTAAATCAGCCACTTAGGCTACATGGAATTCTTTTTATACTTAAAGTGACATTAAACCCTCAGATTTTTTAACATAAAACAATAGTGTAATGTGTGCCTTACTGTAATCCATGGTTGTTTCCCTTCTCTTTGCTGCTCTTCCTTTTAAATCTGTATCTGTTCTCATGCTCTGCAGAACTTCTGTTTTGCAGCAGACTGCCTTGTCTGGATATGGAATGGATATATGGTGTCTGTGTATACGTTTGTATAGGCTTGTAACCTGAGCCAGCACTACAGGAAGAGGCCCTGAGCTGAAAAGGGAAGTTCTTCCCAAGCATGAGAAGACATGAGGATTTAAAAGGAAGAGCAGCAAAGAGAAGGGAAACAACCATGGATTACAGTAAGGCACACATTACAGTATTGGTTTATGTTAAAAAATCTGAGGGTTTAATGTCACTTTAATTTACCCCCATAAGATGGAAATGGTTTGTTAGATCTCAACTCCCAGTGTGGTCACTGAGACAGGAAGTGAGGGGAAATTCCTCCCTGGGGACAGAGACAAAGCAGTTCTGATCTTTCTCCATGTGATCCAAAAATTATTTTATTTTGTTCTATTTGGGCTTTAAATACTATTTATATAAATAAATGGGCAATAAAATATAGTTTTTTTTTACCCTGAGTGTTTAAAGCAAATAAAGTGTCCTTTAATATGATCTTTATACTCAGACCATACATTCTCCCCCTGATTGGGATGTCATTCATTTTACTTTCCATGCCAGAGTTTGGCACTGGGCAGACCAATTCATTTTCTCCAGTTACAATGTAGTAATGTAAGGGCGAATGTTCTAGGAGTGATCTATAGCGCCATCTACTGGACACAGTGTGCAGGGTGAGCCATGCTGCCTGGATATCTTCATTGCCTGTGACTTTGAAATCTGAACCTGGCACCCCAGGCTATCCTCGCTCTGTTCCCATGTTGTTTTTCCTCCTAGAGGTTACCACTCATTTTTTTTCCCCAGCATAAACAACAACGTTAAAAGGTAGACTCATTCAAAACGCATTTTTCAGTTATCAGCCACTGGCTTCTTATATCTCTCAGGGGCTGCGGCAGTGAGAGAATGCAGCAGGTGGACTGAGACCCACTGAGCTTTAGCATAAATGTGTGTCCCTCTTGACTCTCCAGTATCTAGCTATAACTGAAATAAAAAAAAAGGTTTGCTTGGGTTTAAAGTGTATCTTAACCCAAGAGCAGAAATGTAATGTACAGCAGCTTACCAGCGTGTGTTTTCTATTTTTAGGGCTATGAAGAATTGTATCAAGCACAGCAAATATCTGTTGATCTTGTCAGAAATCCAGTGTCCTGGTCACAGCTTGTTTACTAGGGATGAGTTCATGTTTGGACCAAACCTGGTCCGAACCTGAACATGGAAGTGCCATGAGCCACGTGCGCGGGCTAGGGAATTGCCATGAGCCAATCAGCTGCGGGCTTGGGAATTCTCCGTCCTGCAGCTGCACATGAACAAAGAGGTGGCATGCGTGTGCTGATGTCATTGGCCAAATATAGCCATGCGGCCATATAAAGTCAATTATGTGCATCCCGCCCCTTTGCTTACAGGAATTCCCCAGCTGATTGAACAGCAGCGGAAAAGAGCTTCCTTCCATGAACACAGAAAGCATTGTTGGGGATTTCAGTTCAGTAAACACTAGGGATTAGCTCAGGTTCAGACCAAACAAGATTCATCCCTATCCTTTACTGAACAGAAATCCCAAACAATGTTATCATCTTTCCAAATGGTCTCCTGTGAGCTACAAAACACCTCCCCACCATGTAATAGAAAAAGGAAATGGAAGAGGGGTTGGTCAGTCAAGCTCAGGAGATCAGCTTATGGTGGCAACGCTACTCCCCCATAGATACAGTACAGTGAGTGAGGGTAGTCACCCTTGGACAGGAAGTGCATTACTAGCAGGATCACCGGGTGAAAATAAAGGGAAAAAAAGTCTTAAAAAGGAAAAACTAATGCAGCTACCACATCCAAGGTAAACTACAGCACATTATTGCTCTTGGGTTTAGATACTCTTTAAACTTTTATGTGTCAGATGTGGGCTTTATTTCCTAGCAGTGTGCATACAGTATAGGGTTGCCACCTTTTCTTCAACCGAAATGAAGACTCTAGCGACGCGCGGACATGTTTTGGGAGAATGAGTCGTGGCTTATTCCTATGTAAATAGCGCCACCCATTCATTTGTAAATATCACAGTTGAGACTATTTTTAGTGGGGGGCCAGTATCCCCTATCTTAATTTTGGTTGCCCCGTCTGCCTGACATCTTGTGTCCTGGTTTCTGCTGCCATGAAAGCCAGATACAGCATTCAAAACCCAGACTGTCCAGGTGAATCCTGGAAAGGTGGCAACCCTATTACAGTATGGAGGTCTCTCTATAGGTCCATCACACTGAGGAAAGTGTGGCACTGTTTCAAAGTACTGGAGTGAAGCATAACATTTCTAAATGCATAATTAGCGCACTCGTGGTTGAGGCTTGCAGGGCTGCAGGGGGCAAATTTAAAAAAAGGTATGTGGAGGTCATTTGTGACAGTAGCTTTATACTCTTTAGGTTGTTTTCATATCTTTAACTTACAGGGTTATTCACAAAAGGGTGAAGAGTTTGGGGAAGGCAGGAGAAGTGAACAATCTAGGACAACATAGCTGAGTTGGAAAAATTCTCCAATTCAGCTTACTTTCCGGTTTAGCTATGTTGTCCTAGATTGTTCACTTCTCCTGACTTCTTCAAACTCTTCACCCTTTTGTGAATAACCCTGATAGTGACTAGGTATGAACTCAAGATTTGGCCAAACACAGAAAGAGCTTCTCCAAACACGGAAGAAAGCTCTTTTTGCTGTTACCCAATTGGCTGCTGCAGTTACATGTAAGCAAAGGGGCAGGATACAGTGATGTCATTGGCCTTATATTGCCACCTAGCTATATTTGGTCAATTACATTTACCTAAGATGGCCATGTGACTATATCAAGTCAAGAGTTTTCAGAGTGAATATGTTCTCTTTGCTAGGTGGGACTCTTTACCTTTAGTAAATCAAACCACATAGACTAGCATTGCTGAGAAGGGATAATAAAGACTAACCATTGCGTTACACTGAAAAGCAGGAAGCAAAATCTGCATAAGTATTGCGCAAATATGGCAGCTCCCGTGTATATAAATAATGACACATTCTTACTTTTCTCATGATTTGATGCCTGTTTGAAGCCAGGGGTCAGTAAAAACCTTTTCAGCATCTATGAAGCCATTGTCTGGCCTGGTTTAGCTGTTCATTTATCCAAATGTGTCTTTTTCACCATAAATTAATTGTCAAATGGATGTTCCACTCTTCAATGGGAAATCCAAGCTGCAGAAACATTTGCTTTTACTGCATTAGTCTAAAATCCTCATTTGCATATGTCAACATTTTCAACCCTCACCAGGAAATTGGAAACTGGCAATACAAAAGATATATACCAGTGGATAAGACATCTTACATAGAGCTTATAAGAGGAGAACGGAGAACGGCACTTGCCTGACTGCATTGTGCCAAGTGTAAAGTTTGGTGGAGGGGGGATTATGGTGTGGGGTCGTTTTTCAGGGGTTGGGCTCGGCCCCTTAGTTCCAGTGAAGGGAACGCTTAAGGCATCAGCATACCAAGACATTTTGGAACAGTTTGGGGATGGCCCCTTCCTGTTCCAACATGACTGCGCACCAGTGCACAAAGCAAGGTCCATAAAGACATGGATGAGCAAGTTTGGGGCTGAGGAACTTGACTGGCCTGCATGCAGTCCTGACCTCAACCCGATAGAACACCTTTGGAATGAATGAGAGTGGAGACTGCGTGCCCGGCCTTCTCATCCAACATCGGTACCTGACCTCACAAATGCGCTTCTGGAAGAATGGCCAAACATTCCCATAGACACACTCCTAAACCTTGTGGACACCTTCCCAGAAGAATTGAAGCTGTTATAGCTGCAAAGGGTGGGCCTACTCAATATTGAACCCTACGGACTAAGACTGGGATGCCATTAAAGTTCATGTGCGTGCAGGGGCGTAACTAGAAATCACAGGGCCCCATAGCAAAATTTTGTATGGGGCCCTGTGATATCTAGTTACGCCCACCTGATAACCCCAACAGCCCACCTAAGGGTGACCCTGCAGAGCCCACCATAGACTCTCTATGGTAGGCTCTGCAGGGTCTCAGGCGGGCTGTCAAGCCCTCTTACCTGTCAGCCCTGATCCTCTGTCTGCCTCCTTCTCCTCCACGATTGACTCCTCTGTCACTGGGCCCCGCCCCTCGATCGCCGGGCCCCGCCCCTCGCTCGCCGGGCCCCGCCTCCTCGATCACTGCTGATGACGTGCCCAGCCACCTCCTGCGAAGCTGCTGGTTGTCACCAACTCAGCAGCGGCTGTGAGAAGGAACGGAGCGTTCCTCCTCACAGCCGCCAGTGACAGCCAGCAGCCTAGCTGTCCGAGCAAGATGCCATAGCGACCCAGGCGGCC
>NW_017306448.1:1727836-1730651 GCF_000935625.1 Nanorana parkeri | reverse complement strand
TCCCTGGGCCCCGCCCCTCGATCGCCGGGCCCCGCCCCTCGATCGCCGGGCCCCGCCTCCTCGATCACTGCTGATGACGTGCTCAGCCACCTCCTGCGAAGCTGCTGGTTGTCACCAACTCAGCAGCGGCTGTGAGAAGGAACGAAGCGTTCCTCCTCACAGCCGCCAGTGACAGCCAGCAGCCTGGCTGTCCGAGCAAGATGCCATAGCGACCCATGCGGCCCGCATGGCATCAGGGAGATGTCCTGTCCGGGCCCCGCCGTGCCTCGGGCCCCATAGCGGCCGCCTGGGTCGCTATGGTGATTGTTACGCCACTGTGTGCGTGTAAAGGCAGGCGCCCCAATACTTTTGGCAGTATAGTGTATGTCTGCCCCATGTACATAGGTAATTACAAACTATACAAAGAAACATGTTTTTTAAGAGATAGCTTAGACCAAAAACATTTACATGTAATGCCCATCTGAATGCTCTATATTTGTTCCTGTAATGCATCCAAGGTGTATATACAGTAATAAATAGAGGGCCCATTTACTTTTCTACACTGCTAAGTGCTGCATCGAGGGTTAAAATACCTTGTACAGCCAGCACATAGGAGAGTTGGACCTTTTGTCTTTTCACACGAAGCAAACACTTGACTCTCCAGTGGTCCAACATGCCCCCTCCACTGCGAACATTGCTCTTATCAACATCGCTCTCTCTCCCTAAGCAGTGCTGTTGACTGAAGTGTTCGGAGGCATGTCGGACCGCTGGAGAGCGGGAGGAGCTGTTTTGTGTGAACTTTGAAAATTAATTTCTCCACAATGCGACATGCAGAGGGCTTGTTTTAAAGTTAGTTTTCCTGCTATAGTTCAGAATATGTAACTACCTATAGGTGCTTGACAACTCCCCAAGCAAGGTAAATGTTCACTATGAAAAGTGTGTGTTCACTTTACAATTAAAGTTTCTGGTACACAACGAGGTAAACAAGTAACAGTGGTTAGAGGTCCTAGAGGCATTCCTCTCATGTGATACTTTTTGATATATCATTATTCATATCAAAAGGGAACATGTTCGAATATAATTGCACTTTACTTGCTTTACTCGCCTGATCTATTGTTGTTATCAACCAAAGTTCTGTAACATGTATGATAAGGACAAAGGCATGTCTTTTTCCAATTTCCTTTTCTGTTTACTATGTAATTCCTTTTGAAAAAATGAATAAAATCTCTAAGTTGAAAAAAAAAAAAAAGAAACTGGAATTTTACTATAACATGATTGGGTAGATAGAGTAAACACAGGATCACAATACAGTGAACTCTTTGTTATCCAGTATTCAACTAACCGGTACTCTCATCTAACCAGCAACAAAAACTGTGCACTCACTATTCTGCTGATCTGTGACCTTCAAAAGAGGGAGAGGGGGCTCTGCAGCATGGAAGGGTAGAGAAATGGCCCAAAAAGTGCTCTATTATCCTAGGAATGAGTGTCTGCGAACAAGCGCCACCCCCTAGTGACTACTACCTAGTGACTGCACTGTATTGCTCAAAGATTACAATATACCAGTGGTGGCGAACCTTGGCACTCCAGCTGTGCCAAAACTACAAATCCCAACATGCATCTGCCTCTGGGAGTTATGTCTGTGGCTGTCAGAGCCTTGCAATGCCTCATGGGACTTGGAGTTCCAAAACAGCTGGAGTGCCAAGGTTCGCCACCACTGCAATATACTGATCTCCAGTCCCTAGTGCACACAGCCTTACAGCACCTGTATTAGAGCACCTGTATTACAGCACTAATACTAAGGGGGTTATTCATGAAGGAGCTGAAGGATCCAGCCATAGCTTCGATTGATCCTTTGGTTATCGTTGGCTGCCGGAGGACTTCGGGTCAGTAGAACCAAAGGGCTGCTGTACGGGCTATTCACTATAGCCCGTACAGTAGCCAAAGGTGGCCGAGTGGCTCAGCCGAGCCGAAGGTATATGCTTCGGCTCAACTGAGCCGAAGTGACAGCCGAAGCGGGGCGAGCGACCTCCTGAAGGCCGGCCTTTTGCCCCCCAAATGACAGCTTTAACTAGCATTTGTTGAACCAATTTTTAATATTTTCTCTCAAGCAACCAGAAACAAAATGTATCTGGAATCTACCAATCCCTGTGGATGCCGGATAACAGGGAGTTTACTGTACTAATGTTCACTTTGCAAAGTGGTCCTACACTTTGCTAAGTGAACAGCCTCTGTCTGTGATTGAAACCTCAGAGAAGCTGAACAGAAAAGGTGGCCATACACTGTACAACCATCGCAAGACCTTAGTCTTGCGATGGTTGTAAAGGGATTAAAAAAACGTACGATCTGCCCATCTTGGACGGGCAGATCGCACTCTCGATCATCGCAAGCCACGACCCCTGGGGGGCGGGCTTGCGAGGTCTGTAATGAGGGGCGGGCTTACGCTGACTGCAAACGGGCAGTGTGCACGTGCGCACACCGGCCCGTTCGGCAGTTGTCGAACCAGCAGGCCACCAACTCGCCGAGAATCGTACGATTCCCAGCGGGTTTTCCAACATGCTGGTTCGATGGAAGACGTGCGACCGTACAGTAGAAACGGTCGCACGCCTTCCATACACTGCACGATTCTCGTATGATCGCGGGATTTCCTACGATTCTCGTACGAGAATCGTGCAGTGTATGGGCACCTAAAGAAGGATGGAGGGGTTAACAGTCACTACTCTGAATCATCCACTTGTGTGTGTAATTCTCAGCTTTTCAGCACAGCAGATAAGGATACCCTAAAATGGGGAAAAGGGCCTAGAACCTACTGGCTGAAAATGCAAATTAAAAATATTAA
>NW_017306448.1:1697709-1727791 GCF_000935625.1 Nanorana parkeri | reverse complement strand
AATAAAAAATAATATATAAAAACCACTATTTAGACTATAGATTACATATTCTGTATAAACAATTTTCCCAAACATAGCTTAGCTGAACTGACTCCCCAAAGGACATGACGTAAATGTTTCTTCTGACTCTATGCAGAAAAAAAGGAATTATACATACATAAGTTCTGGGGCAATCTATGTCACACAGGTTAACCTGAAACAGTCAGCTACCTAGAATTTGACTTGAAGCCCTTTCACTTTAATATGGAAATAATTAAGATTTGACAGCTTTTGGGGTCTTTAACTTATTTATAAAACAAATCATTCATGTCATGTTCGTTCTTGAGACTTATAAAGTCTTTGTTGAGCCTTTGCTGAACTTGTCTGAAGTTATGAAAAAAAAGTCATTTGGATATTAATCTGATCAAATACCAGGTTTTCATACCCCAGTGGGTTAGGTGTTATTTACATACAGGCCTGTCGTGAGAAAATGGCATTTACCCAGAAGTAATTTCTCCCTTTCAAGGAATTTTGTAGGCTTTTTTTTTTTCTTATTCAGAGTCATCATAATCATTGGCTGGGGCTATCTAACCTGACCAGTTGCCAATAAGCAAACCCTCCATAGGTCTGGGTCAGTCTCTTTGGCTATGTTATAATATGGACATTACAGAAATATTGTGACCCATATATCAACCTGGATTTTTAAACCCAAATTTGCATATCAATTTGCTTTTCTAATGGGCACCCTTAAAGGAGAACTATGGGGTGAGTGAATTACACTCATCCCCATAGTTAGAGCCAGCATTGAAACTGTCACAGGTCGGCTCGGGAAGATCGGGAAGTGAGAGAACACATACCGTCGCTCCCTCACTTCCTGATCGTCTCCCTGCAGTGAGTGGTGACTGTCAGTCACCACTCCCCACAGGGATTCCCCCCTCCCCTCTCCGATCCTCCAGCGCTGAGTGGAGTAACGAATGGGGGAGGGGGCGGGCACAGCTGGCTCTGCCTCTAGATAGACAGAGCCCGCTGTCACTCACGCAGCTGGGTGGATCTCAACAGTATTGTCAGGATCTGTCCTGGCTGCGGTGCTCTCAGTATATCGCAGGCAATAGCCCGTGATATACTGAGCTTTGGGTCACAGGAGGAGGTTAGTATATGTGACCCTAAAGAGAACTACAGGGGAAAACACTTACCCCATAGTTCTCTTTTAAGTAGGTTATGCACAGGATGAACCTTGGCCGGTTCCTGATGAACCGGATGAAATTCGCACAGTGGGTGCCACTGTCAACATCCTTCCGACTGGTATCCCTCGATCACCCGATCAAAGGAGTTGATTGGAAAATGGTGGGCCAATCAGCTGCTAGCTCCATTTCAGTATTCTGCAATCAACAGGAGATTTGTCCATCAATGCTCATAAACGTTTATGGAGGAACCTGTTCTATTTTTTTTTGCTCAGCCCACGGGTTGAAGGAAACAAATTGAATCGTGTATACGCGGCTTAAGGGCCCTATTCACATTTGTGTATTGTGGTAATGTGGTGAAACATATGCTCTGCCATGGAAAAACAACACGTGTTCACCCATGACTCATTTCTAATGGCATCCCAACACACTATTACAGTAGCTGTCAAGGCACCCACAATGCAGCTCACCATGCACTTCACGTGTTGCGGTGTGCTTTATTAAAAAAAGGGTCAAGTTTATTCTTTGGTGCTTTAAAGGTTGCTACTAGTTCATTTAAAATGAATGCACTTTACTCAATGCATAGAATCAGTGGATCCTTGATAGAGATGAGTGGATTTGCCTTGGTTCGGTTCCTGAACAGTTTATTGAACCTTGCTCAAAGTTCAAAGTTCAAGAACTGTACTACTTTATTGTTCAATGTTACTGCTTCCAGGATCACCTTCCTGCTGATTGGACAGAGCTGATTGAGTGAACCCATTGTCCAGTGAGCTGGCTGGAGGTGGACAGGTGATATAGGATGGTTAATTGAAGAACCAAGAAATAACATTAACACCTGTGTAGTGTGGAAGACATGTGTAATTCATGAGATCTGCACGGCATAATTTCCAATCTCATGGTAATACAATAAACATTTACTCTTTAAACTGTGTATTTAGTTGTTGTCCAAAGTTCTCCTTAAGGCTCCTTTCAGAAAGGCGGTCCGATCAGATCCACCTATCAGTTTCTAATTCAGATCCAATCAGAAGCCCAATGTTACTCTATGGGCAGCCAATTGTAAACAGATGTGCGTCCATTTACATCTGATACTTCGGCTCGACTGAGCCGAGGTGAAAGCCAAAGCTGGCCGTATGGCTGGCCATTGGCCAGCCGACAGCCTGCTGCTTACTGCTGGGCGGAGCCAGTCGTCATCTCACGGCTGGCTTTGGCCACTTGCACAGACAGATCAGCGTCCCAGGTTACCAGGTAACCAGGGACACTGATCTCCAGACAGCCCAACTCTCCTGGGCGCTCCGGGAGTCTCCCGCTATTAGATAGCGGCTCCTGGCCGTCCGGGAGAGAAACACTTTCTCCCAGAAAGGTTTACTCTGCTTGATCAAGCAGAGTAAACCTTTCCCTGCTCTGTTTTTTTTTTTCTTCTGACATCGGAGCCGTTGGCTGCCGTCAGAATAACAAAAAAAAAAAAATCACCATAGGAATGCATAGCTAGATTCCTATCGGCTATTTCAATTTGCAATAGCCAGTAGCAAACTAGCTATTGCACCCGCCCACTGCTGCTGTCAATCAGCAGAGGGGACCTGAAGTTCTCCATCGGGTCCCCCCTAGTGATTGACAGCAGCAGAGGGCGGGTGCAACAGCTAGTTTGCTATTGGCTATTGCAAAGTGAAATAACCAATAAAAATCTAGCTATGCATTCCTATGGTGATTTTTTAAAAATTCTGATGGCAGCAGAACCGCCCGGCCAATAGAAAACAGTTGGGCGGAGCTAGCTGTCACTGCTAGCTCCACGGCATTCGGCTATTCACTCACTGCTGTTCGGCATCTATGAGAATAGGCCGAACAGCAGGAGGTTCGGCTTAGCCGATCCAGATGTTGGATCGGCTGAGTCAAACAGCTTCTGCACTTCGGGTCGGCCGAAGCCACCAGATGTACGGCTGATTTCAGCCGATATATGGCTGGAGTCAGCCGTACCAGCCTGAAGTGAATAGTCGAACAGCGTTCGGCCCACTTCTCTTTGGGTCCGTTAGTCACTCGGCTGCCTACGGCAGCTTAGTGAATAGACCCCTAAGTTTTATGGAATCTCAAAAAAATATCAACCTGGCTGTTGAGATTGCTTTAATGCTTTGCCATATCTTATTACATCCATAGGCTAGAGTGAAAACAGAACCTCTAAAATAACATCTGTATGTGTTGCCTGATAGCAACCAACCTGATTGACAGTGGACAGTTGAAAGGATAAACCTGATGGTTACATTGATAGAACACAGACTCCGGTCTGTAATTTCCTACCTCAGGTTTGAATTTGATTGGTTGCCCTAGGGGAAGCATGCCAGTTTCATATGAAATGGAGTGATGAATGAAGGATAATTCAGTGGTGGGGTATTACTAAGATAGAACAAATTATACTAAACCGGATTTTCATGGTCAGTGAGAACTTGGAATAATCTTATCTTGCCCCCATGCTGTTGAGGTGGAGTGTCCCACTTGTTTAACCTGCTGATCAGCTTAGCTCTACCAAAAGACTATCAGTGCTTGGTAATGCTGCCTTTGGAAACCATGTGCTGTCCATCCTTAGGAGCCCATCATTTTTGTAGTGCAAATAAATATTTATTACAGTTATTTATATGGCGCCAAAAATTTAAGCAGCACTTTACATACTGCACATTCACATCAGTCCCTGCCTTCAAAGAGCTTACAAACTAAGGTCCCATTGCACATGCATACTGGGCCAACTCCATGCAGACAGGGTCCTGACTGGGATTCAAACCATGGACCTCTAGTGTTTCAAGGCAGAAGTGCTAGCCACAAAGCCGCCTCGTCTTAATTCTTAGTAGTTGCGCTACATCAAACAGTGGTGACCAATGAGCTGCTTGATGGCATTGATACAAATTCCAAGTGGTTAAGGAGCGAGTGTAGACTTTTCCCACTTTGTGCTCGTTACCCCTGGAAGAAGTCGTAGTGAAGAAATGCGTCAGCCGGGTGAAGTAGATGCACGCTTCCTGATGCTGGCATGCTGTGATTTGTTTGACCAGAGCATTTCCAATGTGACTGTGTGTTCCTTGATATAAGTGTTTTTAAATCTGTAATAAAAGTTTGAGTGGTGAAATACTATACAATGAAAAGGCAATTACATTTTTGTTTGAGCCTGGGTTACAAGCAATCGAGTGGAGAAGAAAAGAGCCAGCGGAGGCTACATCAATTTATAAACTAATTTACCGGAGCGTAACTGTGAGGAGAAACACGCTGATGGCTTATCCTATATAGGGTAGCCCTTGAAACTCCAGTGAGCAGGGCCAGATTTCCCACATGGCCACCAAGCCCCAGTCTCAGGGCAGCAGGGAGTAGAGGGGCAGCAGGGGTGTCGAATTCCTATCGCCTGACACCTAGGACATGCATTTCCGGGCGCCAGGCAGGTAGTTTTTTTCTACATTTAGCCCTGCTTCAAGAAAGCAGCAGAGCTAAATGTAGAGCGGGGAAGCTGCAGCTCGTTTTGTACAAGTGATCTCGATGATGCCAAGACCACTGGTAATTAGCCTGCTCGTCTGTCCTGCCCCGCCACCTTCTCCATTCGGGGGGTTGGCGGGGAAGGGGGTGCAGTGAAGAACCTGGCCTTGGGGCAGGAGAGAGAGTAAATGCGGCCCTGCCGGTGAGTGCAGTTTCGTGTGGGATTGGATCAAGGTGGAGTGAAGTTCTACGTTGGTGGAAGATATTGACACTATTTTATGTGAATACATAATTTATGACACAAAGAGTATTGTGGTTTTGTTTGCTTATATGATTAGTAACTCTGTTTTGTTTGCTTCTATGATAAGTTAATTTTATATATTTTTGGGTACTTATATGAATCTATGATATAATCATTTCACTAGATATAGGTTGCACAGGATACTTTTTCATTACTGCTTGGGTTAGCGCAGTGCACGAATGTTCATGTTTTGTTGAGGTGTATTTTCACTTACGGTATTAGTACTGCAGCTTATCACATAATCAGACACTATTATACCTAAGCGCAATCTAGTAGGTTGTTTAATATATTTTCCAACTTTGTGCAGTTGTTGAGTTTCATCATGCAGTAGCAAAATTCACTATCTTTACTGACACTTGTAATGACAGGTTCATGTGTCAACTGGCACTTAAATCTGCTCAATCGCTAAATTAAATCAGAATTGAGTAATAATATCCAGAGTCTTTTTTAATGGATTCCGGACTCGTACAAGACAGTTCTTTCCAAAGGAACTTTGATAAATACGGTCTTCTATTATCCAAACGGAGATTACGGCTCCGAGTTTTGGTGTTTATGTGTTCCATATTCTTAGTCCATCGTTCACGCCATGATTTTGCAGTTATTGTGGAAAATGAAAAGCAGGCGCACAGTCCATACCAATCTAGCATAGCTGGAGGGCAGCTGGCTGTTCCCAGAAGATCTGCCACTGCACTCCCGCCACAGGTTTTCTCTGGAGTACAGAGGGGCACAAACATCTGAGAGCTGCAAACTGTGCTTTCTATTATGCAAACAAATAGTGACAGTGTGATGGCCTTGATCTTTGTGAGCAGGCAACACATAACGTGCTGAGAAAAGGTCTTATCACCGTTAATTGGCCTTGGTATAGAAGTTGAAAATTTGACTTCCATTAACGTTTAAAATCTTGGTTCTTCATAATTGCTACCTGTAACATGTCTGTTGTTAATCCAATTTTCAATTATCTTTAATTACCTCTTTACTTATTATTATTTTATATCACACTGTCCTCCTGCCTGCCACCCCCTCCAAACTTTAAAAAAGTTTCTGGCTGGCTATAATCTTTGCTAAAATTAGCTGCTGGTTACCACACCAACCTGGTTCTGTCTACCAGCAATTGAGTGCAGCTCAAAGTAGATCTAGGAAAGAAATATGGTATGCTGGAAAGCCCGTGGAACATGCATCGAAAAACAAATCCCCTGTGAACAAAAAAAGTGAATCGTGAAATCACAACACACAAAAACGCGCACAAGTGTGCTTGGTCCTTCAATAAAGAAGGGACCACTATTCCCGACCCCCCGGGGCGCAAGGCTCCTGACAGTCGTTGAGACTGTATGGTCCATCCTTTGGGGACCTCCCGGAACAGGTCCCTCACAGTACTGGGTAGGGGGCTCTCCCAAAGAGAGACCGCCTGGGTGGGAGGAGACAGAGAACCCTATATAAGGGCACAGAATATCGCAGCATTGCGAAAAGGCCTCAAAGGAACCAGCACCCTAAGCAATCTGTGGGTCAAATTTTCAAAAATAAAAAAGTGTCAAGCGTGCATGAAGTGCAATAAATAAATAAAGAGTGCCAGTGCACCACGTTGACAGGCCCTAGGGGCCGGAGTGCAAAAATATTGCCCCAGACTAGCCATAAGGCCTGTCCAAGAGACATTGTGCAAAGCAAATGCAATAGTGCCGTGTCCATGTGTTCAGTGAATGAGTACTCTCCTTGTCGCACTCCTTACCGATATGTCCCTTGTAGTTCAGTGAGCCACAGTGGGGTCCCACACCCTAGTGACTTTCTGAGTACCCCTGGGACGCTACCCCAAGGGTCACAGCACCACCGGCTCTGCCGCCTCCCAACCCTCTAGCCAGACCCAGTGATTCTCTGCTCACATCAGAAGGTACTGCCTTCAGGGGCCCTCCCACTGTCTAGGGTCTACACGTACCTCGGGCCTGACGCAACTAGCAGTGGACCGAACCCCATCCAACACCCACCTTTACGCCAGAGGGTACTAGGACGCATCCACCCCTTTCCATAGATGGCAGCATCCTTTCCCCTCCGGCAACTGATAAGAACAGATACTGCACTTGATCTTAGCCAAAAGGACGAGAAGGGGCATCAAACATGTGGCCTACTGGCACCTTTCCTGTAGCCTGCTCAGTATCTCCTTTATACACAGTATTTCTTTATACACTGTACTAAAACACAAGAAACTGGGACATGACTGAGTTGAACACTATGGGGTCTATTCACTAAGCTGGCCTGGGCAGCCGAGTGAAAGACCGACCTGAAGTGAAGTGAGACAAACGCTGTTCATCGGGTGGCTTTGTGTGGCTTTGGGTCAGTTGAACATGCTCAGCATGTTCGGCCGACCCGAAGTGCAGAAGGAGTTCGATTCAGCCGATCCAACATCTGGCAGGCTACTCGCTGCTATTCGGCCTATTCTTATAGCTGCCGAACAGCAGTGAGTAAATAGCCGCTGAGCGGCATTCGGCTCGGCTGTTCTGCTCGGTCCCTCTGTGGGACCGAGCAAAACAGAAAAATATTTTAAAAAGGATTGTGCATTGTGCAGAGTTAGCAATGACAGCTAGCTCCGCCCAACTGTTTTCCATAGGCCGGTGGTTAAAAAAAAAAAAAAAACCTTCGCCATAGGAATGCATTGCTAGATTCCTGTTGGCTATTTCAATTTGCAATAGCCAATAGCAAACTAGCTATTGCTCCCGCTCTCTGCTGCTGTCAATCACTACTAGTGGGGACCTGATGGAGAACTGCAGCAGTGGGCGGGTGCATTAGCTAGTTTGCTATTGACTATTGCTAATTGAAATAGCCATTAGGAATCTAGCAATGCATTCCTATGGTGAATTTTTCTTTCTTTTTTTTTATTCTGACGCCAGCCAACGGCTCCGTGCCAGAATAAACAAAAAAAATAAGTAAAAGCAGTGTTTCTCTCCTGGACGGCCATTCTTCTTCTTCTTCTTCTTCTTCTTATTATTATCATCATTATTAGACCATAGTTGCCAAGTATTTATTTATACACTGTACTGAAACACAAGAAACTGGGACATGACTGAGTTGGAGAAGGATTATACTTTTTTGCATTATTATGTATGAAGGGTTTTAGTCAGTACTTACAGCAAGTGGAGACCTTAGCAAACCTGTTACCTAGTTTGTTCCCTATCATTAGAGGCTTCTGTGCTTTTTTCTCTAAGCCCTTAATCTGCTCTTAAGTGATTTCTGATGTGTAGTCACCAGAGTCCTACAACTGTTCCATTCCTCTCTGGTACTGATTCCTCCTCTGATCTGGCTCATTAGCTTTTAAAGCGCAAACAAATTGAACTCTCCACCCCCAACCCCTAAAAGAGCTGAGCCCTAGTCACTGAGTACAGTGCCATGACTGAGACCGCGCAGTCATAATAATAAGGTCAGTGTGTCCGTAATCTTATAAAAAGCTCACGCTGAAAAGTGCCCGCTCCAACAATTTACTACACGAGACTGAACCGAGCCGTCCAAGTGTAATCTGCTTTACCAGGTCGATTTATTTGTGCATGCTTCCTCCCCGAACTCAAGTCAGCTAGAACATGAAATAAAAGTTTATCTAAACCCAAAAACAAATATTTCATTCATTGCAGATTTCCAGTCCTTACATCTAGTGGCTGCATAAGTTTTCTTTTTCCAGGCTTTGTTATCACCTAGTATTCCTGCCATTAACATTCTGTCTGTCATAGGGTGGCAACGTTACTCCTCCATATATACTGTACAACAAGTGAGCATTGTGGGGAGGTGTTCTATAGTACACAGTGAGAACTGGGAACAATTCTAAGGGGTCTATTCGATAAGCTGCCAAAGGATCTAGCCGTAGCTTCGGCTGATCCTTCGGCTAACTTCGGCCCCAGGACCCCTTCGGTTCAGTAGAACCGAAGGGCTGCTGTACGGGCTATCCACTATAGCCCGTACAGCTCCCGAAGTGGGCCAGGCGGCTCAGTGGAGCCGAACGCATATGCCTCGGCTTGACTGAGCCGAAGTGAAAGGTGAAGCTGGCCGAACGGCTCCGGCCACTTGCAGAGAGATCACCAGGTAACCAGGGACACTGATCTCCAGACAGCCCAACTCACCCAGGCGCTCCAGGAGTCTCCTGCTATTAGATAACGGCTCCCGGCCGGGAGAGAAACACTTTCTCCCAGATAGGTTTACTCTGCTCGATCGAGCAGAGTAAACCTTTCCCTGCTTTTTTTTCTCTTTTATAACATGGAGCCGTTGGCTGCCGTCAGAAAATTAAAAAAATTTAAATTTGCAATAGCCAATAGCAAACCAGCTAGTGCACCTGCCCACTGCTGCTGTCAATCAGCAGAGGGGACCTGCAGTTCTCCATCAGGTCCCCTCTAGTGATTGACAAGCAGAGGGCGGGTGCAATAGCTAATTTGCTATTGGCTATTACAAAGTGAAATAGCCAATAGGAATCTATCTTTGCATTCCTATGGTGACATTTTTTTTTGGTGGCAGCAGAACCACCCGGCCAATGGAAAACAGTTGGGCGGAGCTAGCTTTGTTTTTTTTCTACTTCGGCTATTTACTCACTGCTGTTCGGCATCTATGAGAATAGACCGAACAGCAGCAAGTAGCCTACCGGAGGTTCGGGTTAGCCGAGTCGAACTCCTTCTGCACTTCGGGTCGGCCGAACATGCTGAGCCACCCGATGTACGGCTGATTTCAGCCGATATACAGCTGAAATCAGCCATACAAACCTTAAGTGAATAGCCGAACAGCGGCAGCTAAGTGAATAGACCCCTAAATTATAAAAGTCAGCACAAGAAGAGAGCACAGGAAGTTAAAGTGGCCATCAGCTGGTTCTTCATTACCTTGGTACAGTGGGTTTCCCAGTTGTCACCCTTCTGCCCGGCATCCTTTGATCGGAAAAATGGAGAAGCCAATTAGAGAAAAATTACCGAACAGTGATGGCCGCAAATTGGCTGTATTCTTTTTTTAAAAGAAAATTTACCTAAGCTGCTTATTTTATTTTTAATTACTATTTGATGCCAAGTGTAATTGGGCGAATCATTTTGATCTGTAATTAAAAAACAAACAAACAAAAAAACATATTTACTATATTTGGAGAAGAACAATATTTTTTTTACTAAAGACAGGTATATCCTGTGTCACGTTGCAGTTTTGTATTTTAAGACTTTTTTAAGTCAATATCCTGCCTTTATTTTTAATAAATATTTAATAAAACTTTATTTTTTACCTTTAGATTGAGTGTGGAAGAATTAGAGACCCTATGGGGTTTTTGTTTTTTTGCTCTCTGGGCCTCTGTTAAAGAGATTTCTCCTAATTTACTGTCAAGCTGACACAGTTTCACTGGACAGGAAGTCAGGGTAAATATCTGCCCCAGGGACATAGAAAAAAAGCTGTTCTAACCTTCCCCCTTCTCTACTAAAATAATTATTTTGATTGAAATAATTAAAGAGAAGTAGTATGGCCATAAGTTACAAAAAGGGCCAAAACAAGCAAAACGACCTGTAAATTAATGCAACATAAAGGTATACTCTTGCTTCAAAAATACATAAGGGATAGAGATACAAAGTAGGGATGCACCGATACCTTTTGAGTACCAGTGCAGATACTTGGCATTTTTATGAGAACTACCAGGGTTGCAGCGGTTGCAGCTGGGACCTGGCTCTGGCGCTCCACCACTGTCCTGAAATCATTAGTCGATAATGTTTTAGAAAAACTGTCACATGACAATAAACAGAAATGTATCAGTACTTGTACTTACAAAAATGGTATCGGTGCATCCCTGTATTTATATTTATAAAAACAAAATCATACATTAAAACAGAGATGTACAAATCCCAGGAGCTCCGTATGGTCCTTACAAATGACAGCTGCCTCCTAACTTTTGAAGTTTTTCTCTAGTCTAGTCTTGGAGCTGCAAAAGTATCTGTACATGTACTTGTACCGAGTATGGTACTTGGTATCAGTGCATCCCTAATACAAAGTGAAAGCTTTGGGTATCCTATAAATATGACGCAAACATAAATTTAAAAAATAAAAAAAATGACATCAAAAATACTTACCACTAAATACCACTAAAACATTTATTTTTTATGTCATGTTGTTGGTGTTTTCGGGATTTTCGGGATTTATCTTTGATTCATATTTTTTTTTTTCACAAATGATTTTTATTTGACACATAATAAAACTGTACATACAACATGCGACATCTGCGGTCCATATATGCTTTACAAGATCAACATGGGTACACCTTACATTAACATTGTAACTGGAGTAATCAATTTCTAGTCTCAGTAGTATCTACCAGATGATATACAATAAACAAAAGACGATATCGGTGGGGAAGACTTAGCAAATTGCTATCTGGGTTATAATATATCCAATGTGGCACAGAATAATAACTAGTAGCAGATTCAGTCATCAGGATGTTGGGAAAAAAAAATGTCCAGAAGGCTTCCAAATAAAGGGGGAATGCACGTATAACAACTAAAGATCGGATTTGCGTGGTAGTCCCATCATAGAAGCAAGGCAATACCAGGTGAAGAAACATGTAGGACAAACAACATGAACACGGAGACTGTCGTAGGGGTCTCCGTGGTAAACGATGGGGAGGGGGTGAAGGACCTGTGTGTGGAGGTGGAGTAGATTAAATGGTTAATTAAGGGGGGGTGTATAAGCTGTTATAAAGTTAACAATCTGCGTTGGGTATCAGATGCGAAATAGTGATCTATCCATGGTTGCCAGATTGCTTCAAATTTAGCCATGGAGGCGTTGAGCTGTGTGTGATAAGATCCAGTGGATGTGGTTTATTACAGAGAAGATGGCGAGAGTTGGAGACTGCCAACTTTTCGCTATCTCTCTTTTGGCAGAGCTGGTAACAAAAAGGGCTAGTTTGAATGCAGTGCGGGATAGTTTGGCAGTGTTGTGATTTAGTAGGGCGAATTGCGGATTTATCGCTATTGGCTTGGACAGGATTGTGGAGAGGAGGTTAAATATCCCGTTCCAGAATTCAGTGACTAGGGGGCAATGCCACCATATGTGTATAAAAGTGCCACTCTCCTGACAACCTCGAAAAAAGTTCGGGGAGCAATCTGGGTTATATAGTGCCACTCTGCTAGGTACCATGTACCACCGCAAGAGGACTTTATAATTGATTTCCAACATACTCGCACATCTCCCACTAGATTTGGTGTTTTCCCAAATTTTAGCCCATTTATCTTCTTCAATGATTGTATTCAGATCTCGGTTCCATTTGGAGATGTATGAGGGTGGGGGTGCCTCGGGTGGAGTGAGAAGGGTATAGTATATGAGAGAGATAAGACCCGGTCGATGTGGGTCATCCCGACATATCCTTTCAAACCATGTAAAGGATGTATAGCTCCTGTCCCTTGGGGCAATGCTGAGTATATAATTCTTGATCTGTAGGTGTCGGAATACCTCTTTAGTCGGGAGGTGGTATTTTTCTTGGAGCGTCGGGAAGGTGATTAACCCTGTGACAGAATATAGTTTCCAAAGATAAGTCAGATTGTGGGTGGACCAGGCAGAGACAGCTGAAGGGTTATCTAGAGCCCTTTGATTCGTATTTATAGGATACCTGAAGCTTTCGCTTTTATATCTCTGTCCCTTTTTAAAAAAAATTGAAGATTTTTTCTCATTTCCTGTCTCGTGACACTGCTATTAACAGGACAGGACATGAAGCTAAATTTCTCCAATGGAGCCCCAAATAGCAGTAAAGAAACCAACAAAGGTTCCAAATCTTCCCCTCTCTTCAAACCAGAAAAAAAAGTTTCATTAAATTTCGACGTTCAGATGCATTTGAATTTCCGAATTCCAACGCATCCGACTAAAAAATTAATCCGAATGTTACATTAACGAAAATTTGGATCCGTCAGTTCTCTGGCCGATGAGATTTATTTTTGGCTGTTGAGGGTTTCATTACAGGCACAGTCATGTGACTTCCTCTTGTGGAATTTTCCTAAAGGAAAATTTAGATGGATATGAAATCCGAATAGCGAACCGAATCAGGGGCTAAATGTAGAACGGGGAAGTGATCTCGGTGATGTCGCCAAGATTACGTGTAATAAGGTCCATCCTCCCTCCGCTGACCTCCCCCGGCCCCGCCGTCTACCTCTCTCCTTTCTGGCCGCCTCTCTCCGGAGATCTTCAGGATGGAGAGTGGGGAGCAGAGCGGGGAACATCCATTCTCTGCTCTGCGTAAACAGTGAGAGGGGAATGCTTCCCCTCTCAGCTGTCACAAGAGTTCCAGCACAGTACTTGAACTCCTGTATTGGAGGTGACAGGTTCAATAAAGAGAGCCTGTCACCTCCAAATGCTATCACACAGGGGCTTGTTAGCTCCTGTGTTTAAGCAATAAAGGTAAGTACATTTTTTCCCCCAAAATAATAAAATAAATAAACAAAATTAAAAAAATAGGTACAAAAATAATAAAATAGTTAAAATTAAAAAAAATAAAAAGGTGATTAAAAAGTATAAGAAAAATAAAATTTAAAATAATACGATTAAAAAATTATTTAAAAAAATAAAAAAAGTAAAAGATGATAAGAAAAAAAAATGTAAAAAAGTAAAATAAAAATACAAATAAAAAAAATTAAAAAGTAATAAAACAGTAAAAAAATAAATAATTAAAACTAACCCTGCCGCCACTGCCATCTGGTTGCCATTCTCCATTGGGGTAAGGGCGGATTGGCGGGGAGGGGACGCATTGAGGAACCTGACCTTGGGGCAGCAGAGAGGGTAGATCCGGCCTTGTATACACCCACTGGTTACTTTTTCAGGGACTCCTGGTTGGACCCCCTTTTCTCTTAAGAACTGTCTTCAACTCTTCATAGCATAGATCCAACAGGGTGCTGAAGCCAGGTATTCTTGATAAACCGTCTGAAATTCGAAGTACAGGTGCCACTGTCGACACCTTTCTGACCGGAACCATGATCAGCTGATTAAAGGAGCATGTTGTAAAATTCTCAGTCGAACAGAGTGAGCAGCCAATGAGCTACTGGCTCTGTGTGTATATTCTGACAGCGGCCTGTAAGCGTTAATAAAGAAATCTGTAATATTTTCTTTGTTCAACCTGCCGACTGGGTATACATGTGCAGAAACGTGTATTCCCAACTTTAGAGATTTTGGGCCATATTGACATGATAGCATCACGCAGTTGCTGCAGATCTGTTGGCTGCACATCCATGATGTGACTTTCCCATTCCACCGCATTCCAATTGTGTTTAATTTGAATGTGTAATCAAAACAAGATATGAAGGATTTTTTCCCCCAAGCATATAGCTGAATGATGGACAATGAAAATGACATAATGAGCAAGAAATGCAATTTTTCCTTTTTTTGTCCTTCAACATGTTTGTGAATGTTGAGGAAAACCACTACTTATATAGCTTTATAGAATCCATCCATCTAAAGACATGCTGGTCTTCCAGCATTTCATACAGTTCTGGAATTTATCATTTGTAGATGTGGAATCTCTCACACAGTACTCATTTTAAAAACTGTTAGCAGCTGCACTGTCTGGCCATGGCCTGTACTTGGTGTATCCAGAAGAGAGGTAGACAACAATCTGCAAGTGTGTTACAATCCTTCTTGCAAAGATAATAGTTGACCTGGGGAATTTGGTTTTCTGGATTTCATATGTGTAATTCACGGTGGCTTAGCGGTTATCACTCCTACCTTGCAGCATTGGGGGGCCTTGGTTCAAATCCTAGTCAGGGCACTATCTGCAAAGAGTTTACATGTTCCCCCTGTGCTTTGTGAGTTTATTCCCACACTACGTAGACATGCTGAAGGATTAATTGGCTCCTATCTAAATCGGCCCTGTATGTATGCATGTGAGATAGGGACATTAGATTGTAAGCTTCCTGAGGGCAGGGACTGAAGTGAATGTGCACTGTGTAAATTGTTGGTGCTATAAAAATATGTAAATTCTCCTTAGCCACAGGGGAGAAGCTTACAATCTAATGTCCCTATCTCACATGCATACATACAGGGCCAATTTAGATAGGAACCAATTAACCCTTGTATTACTTAAAGTAGTATCAAACTCTCAAACATTTTTCAATAGTGAATCCAAATCAGACAAATATAATGCACTTTTGCCCAAGTACTTACGGTCACCATGTTTCAGAGCAGCTCCAACTCTCTCAGCTCAGCTTCGCTGAACTTCCTGTGCAGTAAAATGTCACCAAGGACAGAACAGTAGCTGTCCATCTACTAGCTTAGAGAGGGGAGGAGAGGGGAGCAGGAGGAGGGGAGTCTCTTGCCTGTCTGTGTGTATGTAGAGACACACACAGCTTACTAGCACACACATGTGTGGCTCCATAGGACCCTAGAAGGGAAAGGAGCCACCCTAAAACAGGATATCAGGGTCAGTGCTCAGGGTAACAGCTGAAACTTTTAAACATCAAGGAGCAGCATCCTTTGCAAGTGATTAATCAGGATTTAAAATAGCTTAAAAACCTTTTGACTTCAATATCACTCTAACTGCAGTAGACAAAAATCAGTTATCCAGGCTGGCTGTTGTGTGTGGCACTCTTGTAGTACCTTAGGAGGTTAGAGGAAGCAAGATTGCTATACCGATAGTTTTAGTTTCCAAAGAATTTTATTTCATCATAAAGTATATGGAAAGCACCAAGCTAACATGTTTGGGGGGCTTAAAAGCTCCTGTGAAAAATAAAAATATTTGTGTCTATTTATTCCTGCAGAACTCCGTGCAAAATTTTTATTAACCCTTTCACCGCACTGTAAGGCTTAAGTACTCATTTTGGTCTAGGGAGGAAAATAAAAAAAGTTATACTCGCCCGGTCACTAGAGCCTCTCTCCCCCTCCACTGCAGCAGTCTAACATCCTGTCATGTCCTTGGCTGCGACTAAGGCTCAGCTGTGGGGACGTAATGCACCAGAGGTTTATTAATGACTGTTTTTATGCTTTTTGGGAAATAAATTGATATTATTGGACTGTTCCTGTTTCTAGTGCTGGTCTTCTATGGATTCTGAAGAGTCTATTTGCCTATACTAAATCCACCCCAATGACTGTTACAGGTTGTAGACAAAATTTAAAGTGAGAAATTCAGTTCAGTTATTTTTAAAGCATTTTTGTTCTCCTTACCACCAACATGTAGTGGAACTATTGCTGATGCAAGGGAGGAGAAGGCCTGCTTTTATAGAGCTTAAGGGCCGGTACACACCTAGGTGACACCCCACCGCTCGGCACGATTGCTGTGCGGTCAGGAGTCGCCCAGGTGTGCACCAATAGCGCTGTGGGTGCCATTATTTTCCAATGGCAGCCCACTTGCGCCGGGCGGATCACTCAGTTTCCCGCCGAGATTTTGCCCGGGCTTCCGAACACGCGGCTAAAACAGCCGTGCGTCCTATATTCCAGAAAACAGGTACAGATACTCGCCTGGGTGTGCACCGGCCCTCAAGCTCTTTAAAAGCACACAGGCCTCCTCCTCCCTTGCATCAGCAATAGTTCCACTACATGTTGGTGGCAAGGAGAACAAAAATGCTTTTAAAATAACTGAACTGAATTTCTCACTTTCAATTTTGCCCACAACATGTAACAGTCATTGGGGTGTCACTTAGGTGTGCACCAGCACTGAAAAGGCTTCTACAAGACCCCACTATGAGCAGAGACCAGTAGACACTTGCCTGTATACCATATGGAAGCCCCTTATGTGCAGAATGCCTTCGTTCCATGCCAGCAATGACCCCTCTCACTTTGTGAATGAGGTATAGAAATGCATGCTCTTTTCTAGTACCAACCAACCTCCATAAAAACTGTAGGGGCCCGTTCACACCAAAACCAGAAGGTAATCGTAAGCCAATGGAGGGTCTGTTGACTTATGATTGTACCTTCCGATTTCCCTCTGATCCATTGTGTTATAATATGCTTTTCAACAGATGCTAACACAAGGGCATCGAGAAAGGAATGAATGTCAATGGGCTCAATTCACACCACCACATTGCATTATGTTGCGCTGAAAAAAAGTAGTGCATGTTCTACTTTTTCTTTCAGTGCAATAAACGCAACACAACAGAACGGAGCAGTGTGAGTTGGTCCAATTCACACCCATTCATTTTTTGGGGTATCTTCTATTGGCATCTGTGAAAGAAACGGATCTGGTGTGAATGGGGCCTTATAGAAATAATCTTCATTACATCACATGAGGAGAACTGGAATCGGCATAGAAGGAGTTCACTAAGCAGCCCCTGAATTTAGAAGCAGTTCCCTCGGACCTCTGTAACTGGTAAATGTTACATAATTAAGCAGGAAACATTCATCTTCATTTGTCATCTCAAGGAAATTGCTACATCATTGGCCCTTTTATCTGATCATAATTGTTCTGTAAGACCTTGAACACAAGAAAAGACAATGATGAATTGGCTCAACTTAAACTTTCTTTCTTTTTCTTACTTTTTAAGTTCAGTTGTTTAAAAGTCATTTTGGCCACTTTTCTAACCACAGTCCCATTACACGCAGCAAAGGCATGTGTCTGTCATTAATGGAAGTGATCAGCTGCGTTCTGCTTTAGTTTTTGATCCTTTGTTTGTCGAATCACAGAACATTTTACCAACAAACATAAGTCTAGAACAAAAATGATACTCTATTTGTAGCTATCGTACATTCAAATATATGTTTTTACAGTAGAGCTGAATGTGTGCATTGTGTTGTTGTTCCTTTTGGACAGTCCTGGGGTACAACCAGGATACATTCAGAATGGTTCAGAGTGGAGGGACTGCTGGCAAATGCTTTATTACACAGGCTAAAAACTAAAAGTAAAGTAGCAGAATGTTATTTGCTGGGTGCAACTCCCCCCCCCAATCAAAATAAGATGGGCATTGTTCGTGCCTGGGCAACATAAAACAAATTTGTCACATGAGAAGCAAAATTTGTGTTTTAGAGCAGGTTGATCAATGTAAAAATCTATCTATAAATCCAATGTTTCTATTGTCCAGTAAGTAGCAGTGGAAAAAGCTGCGTAGAAGTGTAGAATCAAAGCTTTAGGCCCCTTTCACGCAGGTGGTCCGATCGGGTCCGCCAGTCAGTTTTTCAGGTGGACCCAAACATATGCCCAATGTAAGTCTATGGGAAGCCGTGTACACCTGGTTATCCCCAACCCCGGCCAGGTCCAGAAAAATAAACGGATCGAGATCCATTTTATCGGACCTGATCGCGCCAAATCGGGGATATTCTGATGTAAACATATCCATACATGTCCTTTTACATGCGATTTCCAATAGACAGACATGGAGTCCGGTAATTGCAGTTCAGAGGAAAAAACTGCACGGTCACGGATGTCGCAGTGGTGACATCCGCTCCATTCTGCTGTGTTCAAGGAGAGGATCCATGCACCCTCCAGAAGGAAGTACAGTATCAGCACCAATTCAGAGATGATTTGAGTATCTACAGCCAAGTGATACACAAATAAGATACATTTTGGTTAATAGTTAGGGTACTTGAATGCATTTTTAGGATTTAAAGGAGAACTATGAGGTGAGTGCTTTTCACTCACCTCATAGTTCTAGCCGACCTGTGACAATGAGACTGTCACAGGTCGGCTCAGTAGATCGGGAGGTGAGCGAACACATACCGGGTTCGCTCACCTCTCGATTATGTCACGGCTCTCTGCCGTGACAGGGGAGGGGCTGGATTCCCCGCTCCGATCCGCCAGCGCTGACTGGCGGAACGGACAGGGGAGGGGGCGGGTACAGCTGGCTCTGCCTCTAGATAGGCAGAGCCAGCTGTCACTCACGCAGCTGGGCGGATCTCGACATCAACAATCTCCATAAAGCTGGCCACACATCTCATTGTACTTTAGATGTATGTAGTGTGAGGGATTCTATCTAACTGGATACAAATAGAAAAGATTGGTTAAACTGTTCTTGCACTACATAGTTGTTGGTGAAGCTAAAGTAGATTGTACGGACTTTTTCCATTTCAATATATTTTTTTAGATTACATTAGGGGGCTGACTTAAAAATGCCAGAAAATGCTGATTACACAGAACTAGCACCACTGAAATGTTGCTGAGCAACATAGCATTTCCTATGCTCCTCAGAGCAATCTAGAAGTGCTAGTGCCGTGCGAACAGCATCTGTCCGACTATATGCTAGGTGGAACATTTATAAATCAGCCTCTAATATTTTTTTCAATCTGATTTTAAAGGGTAAAAACTCTTTAAAACAATAATATAGCATGTATAATTGTCACACAAGCCATTTTGTAATTTAATGTTATTCAAAATTACCTTTCCACTTAAAACTGTAGCTGCTGTAATGTTAATTGTCAAAAAATGCAATATGGCAACCTAGAAGTGTTCCGTACACAGCTGGTATATAGAATGCCCCCAGTTATGTCACTTCCTGCTTCTGTGATTGGCTGACTAATTTTCCCAGAAGTCTGCACTAAGGTACATGTACAATTTTAGGCATCCCTTGCAAAAGGAATGTCATTTTTGGTGAGATTACTACTAAATGGATGCCGACACTGCACCTTTCCTCATTACAACACAGGAAGCCCACCAGCTGGCTTTAATGAACCCAGATCCCCCCATTCAGGAATCAGTTTGGAAAGGACATGCTGCAACAAACAGCTATATCAACAGAACAGAAACAAGTAGGAATCTGCAACAAGTCCTTGTAATGTACGGAGATCATCCAGAGGGGCATGATTTTTTTTCTCAACCTCAACGAAAGTGGAATGTAAAGCAAGTCACTATAAATATAACGTAATCTTTAAATCTGAACAAAGGGATAAGCAAATATTATTATTATCTTTTATTATAGCAAAAGCTATAAGCAAATATTAACACAAGAGCCATGTGTACTTTTAATTCAATTTTGGTGTGCTTTGTATATTTCTTTCAGATCTGTTCAGTCATCCATTGTGAATCTTTACCCTGTGTAGGAGATTCCTTTGATGAAGACCAGTCGCTGCTGCTTTCTCTTCTTGCGAAGGAGGACTGGTCTTGTTTCCACCCCCTCCTGTAGTTTTCTGTTGGTAGACGTGGGGTCTGCTTAGTCCCTCCCACAGCTCTGTTCTCTGCACAGGATATGTACAGCAAAGTCATGATATCACTGTAACTATTACAAGTAATAACTGAATTTGCAGAGACATTCTGTGCATATGAAGCAGGTTCATATCCATTCTGGCTATTAAGGAATATATTTAAAAGAAAGTTTTTGTGCCCCATAGTTTAGTGTTAGTAATTGAATGAAATTGCAAAATTAATTTTCACTGATTTAAAGCTGAACTCCGGTCAGCTTATAAAAACATGCCTTTTTGGTAACTCCCCTTCCCCCTAGATAGGCCCTAATGCTCAATTGGTCTAGGGGGATATAACATAGATAAATACTTACCTTATTCTTTGCTCCTCTGGCAGCTGGCGCTCTGCTCTGATCCTACTCCAGCCCCAGAATATGGGCTGGCCTTCAAAGTTCCCATGTACAATTCAGAACCACTGGTCCATTCTTAATAAGGGTGTTCACTTGGCGAAAGAGTGGCAACATGACCAGCAAAGAGCAACGGCTTTGTGGAACCAGTCATCTGTTGGGGAGGAGGACTGAGGGAGCAAGGAATAATGTAAGTAATTCTGCCTATTCCACTATTCCATGTCCCCTAGACTAAATGAGCATTAGTGTCTTACTATATGGGGGTGGTGGGGGTGATGGTGGTGGTTGTGGGGGGTGACCTACCATTTTTTTTAGCTGATTGGAGTTCAGCTTTAAATATACAGCTTTCATCAAAATTAATGATCCTGCTGTGAAGATCCTTATTTAGGCACTTCCCGGTATGGGGTGATAACATTCTGTCCCTGATGTTTGGCATATGATAATGATTGCTAATGATTCTGGAATAAAGATGGAAGGTCGAGAATCTATTTAGCGCACACTATGCTGTCTCTGACGGGGTCATGTCGGGGAAAAAGCCACCAAACACATCAAGCCCTAAAATTGCGCACATCAGTGAAATCGCTAAAAACTACGACACCCAAAATTGGCCATAGGCGACGCTTTAAAAGCTTTTTCAATCCAGTAATAGCACTTCCCAGACTTCACCCAAGGTGAACTGAGTCCACACCTCCTTAATTATTCAATTAGAAAACCGTTTACAATATAAATATTGTGATGGAGTGTGTTTAGAAAGGACTCAGATATATATAATTAATAAATATTTATTTAGATTCTTGTTTTTCTAAAAATCATGCAGTTCAGTAAAACATCAATCAACTTGAAATAGTGCTTATGTGTGTCTCAAACTATCATTTCTCTATCCCTAAGACTATTGCTGATACGTATATTTGCAAACCATATTACATTGATCATTTATACATTCATGCTCATATTTATATTTCATATAATTCTTTACAGGTATATCACTATAAGATGAATCCCCTACGCGTTACGCTCCCACAGGCTTCTTCTGGGGGATGTTTATTTTGTTTGTTTGTTTGTATATATCGATTTTCAGCAATAATCTGTTTTTTAAAACATATAATACAATGTAAATTAATATTAATCCATAAGACGGAATCAACACAAAATATACTATATATCCATAAAATTCACTTCATTTCTAATGCATAATTATATTCAATATTCCTCATTATTCATTTGTCAATACAATCTATTCATTTTCTTAATTTGTCATTAATAGCTTTACATTCATGTGAATGCATGGGATGTAGTAATTCACATTCACATTGATTAATTATCCACCACAATTTTTTGTTCATCTCTAATATATATATATATTTAATCATTTTCATTTATTGTTAAATTATCCTTTTATCACTTTCATTTTATGTTGGTACATGTTATTTAATCAAAATTAATGATCCTGCTGTGAAGATCCTTATTTAGGCACTTACCGGTATGGGGTGATAACATTCTGTCCCTGCAATTTATTAGTCACATAGCAAGCACTGCAACATTTTGGCGTTCTAAGCAGCTCTTTCCTCTCTGACTGTTAACAGAGGAAGGAGCTGGTTAGACCTCCGAAACGTTGCACTGCTAAGTTGTGGTACTAATACTTCACTGATGTTTGGCATATGATAATGATTGCTAATGATTCTGGAATAAAGATGGAAGGTCGAGAATCTATTTAGTGCACACTATGCTGTCTCTGAGGGGGTCATGTTGGGGAAAAAGCCACCAAACACATCAAGCCCTAAAATTGCGCACATCAGTGAAATCGCTAAAAACTACGACACCCAAAATTGGCCATAGGCGACGCTTTAAAAGCTTTTACTGCTCATCAATTTAGTGTTAACAGTGATTGATTGCCCTGAAATTATTGCTCACACTCTGACATTCGCAACGGTATGTAACATGTGCAGCGTAATGGGCGCAATTGTTGTTTTTGCACGTAGGCGCACCCAACGCATTCATGCGCTTGTGTGTGGGGGTGGGGAACTTCAAAGAAAACGTGTGGTTTATTTTGTGTGGCTTAATTTTTTTGTGAGTAATTTTTTTAACTTTGTTTTTTTTTTACACTTAACTTTATTGTTATGACATAGGGGACTAAGAAGCCCCCTATGTGATATCAAATTACAGTGACAGGTCCTCTTTATGGAGACATCAGGGGTCCCTAAGACCCATAATGTCACCTTGGGACCCCCAAAGAAGCTGATGAAGCAGAGATATGCTTCACTAGCTTCTCTCTGGATTCTGTAGCTGGAGAGTTGCAGCTTAATGCGGAAGTGAAGTAATGAACATCACTGCCTGCATTCACAGAACAGGGAGGAGATTGGAGGGAGATCGTGTACTGGTCTTCCTTGTTCTCCGTGCACAGAGCCACAATGCTGGTCCCGGGCACACACAGAGTACAGGGAGCCCGGAATCACAGAAACGGCGGCTGCGGAGAGGTAAGGAGAGAGAGGGGGGGGGGCACACACGAAGGTACCACATACAAGTAATCGGGCATCTCTACAGATGCCGGACCACTTGTATGTAAACAGCCATCACTGGCTATTTCAAATTTTGACAATTTCCTACTTGTGCACACCAGGCTGTGCGCTCGAGCGGGTGCGGGCACAAAGGATGCCCACCGGCATCTAGAAGGCACCCGTCCAGCCTTTTCATACGTTCGGCGGATGGGAGCTGGTAATACAGTGTGTTACTGCCTTGGCTCATGTGCTTCCAATGCAGAATACAAGTGACCATTTCAACACACTTTACAGAAGTGTGGTCAACTGTTGATACCATAGGGCAACCCACCCTGAGAAATTATGAACAGATCTCCCTGAGGTGCATGTAGACCGTGCACTGCATACCTTTCCTTCACTCCCCTCCATTTAGTGCCAAGAGTCAAAGACAATACCTGATACTTCTAGGCATGGAGGAGCCGGTGACTTACTCCACATGTCTTTTCTTTTGCTCCCCGTAGTTGAATGAAAAGACAGGAAAGCAAGAGGTAAGTATATACTCTTGGGTAGTGCTAAATCAAAGTGACATGTGTGGGCACATGACAGGTTCACTTTAAAGTGACTTTGCATTATTGTTTCACACATTATTATTGAACAATTTATAAGGAGGATTCAGAAATAACACATAACACATGTGCACACACACATGTGCACACACCAATATTCATATGTGCACTTCCTAGGTATGAAAACATATTGCTAAACCACAGTGCAGTTAAACAGAACAATCTGTCCAGAAGGTGTAAGTGTAATATTTCTAAGCCACAAGTACTTACCACTATAGCATTATGCAAATGATCAGGGTCAGTTGGGCTCACTGTGCTGAATATTTACTCAATCAATTCTCGGTGTCACAGTTTTCTGCAGCGGCAATATGTCACTTTCAAAATACCTGGAATGCATTGTGTTGGAATCCCAGATTTCCACAGCTTCAACCCTCATGTTTGATCTCCTTATCGGAAACACACTCGGGGTCTGAAAGAGACATCATTCTGGGGTGACAGGAATATTTATTAGCCTTTATTACTTTATGTATTAATGACAGCTCTGGTTGGATCTTAATTTTTAGCAATCGTACTTCAAAAGAGGATGTGAAACCTTTCAAAAGTGGCGTGTTCTTTGGGTAGAGATGGGGTGTTTCTATCGGAAAGCTTATTCATTAATCACTCTGGAGCTGGAAGGTGATGACAGAAATGATTAAATATTCTATTTTGTGGTTTACTATTTAAAGGGGGAAAAGATTTGATGTGGAAATAAATAGGTGCCCGAGAGAGAAATAGAGGCAGAAGATCATAAATGTTTTTTTCAGCTAACCAAGAACGCATTCTCTGCATTCACCAAGTGGCCTCAAAGCAAAACTGGAATTTGCAGACTAAGGCCAACATTTACTTTGGCCATGCATAGCAAAGCAACGGGTTCACTTTAATGTCAGCCCCACCAGCTGCACATACTCATGTACCTTTTGCTCCCCTAAAGCTCCATTCAGCTGCCAGGAGTGAACAGAATAAGCCCCGTGTAAGTATCAAGTTGTGACTTGGAGCTTACACAGGGCTGAGGATTCCCCCATGTGGTAGCCCTGTGGACTGATTGCCCAGTCACTAAGTGCCAGGGTTGTCATGTGGGAGGTAGGGGAGTGAGTCACATGTCCCCCTTACTCAGAAGTACCAGTTCTTTTTCTTTGCTACTGGGGGCCAAACACAGTAATGGGAAAGCAAAGAAAGGTCAGCCCTAAAGTGAACCTGATGCTTTGCTCCGCATGGTGAAAGCATGTTTGCTCTAATTTTTACTATATTTCAGATTTATTAATTTTTTATTTTTTTTGGGGGGGGGGGGGTGTATATACAATATATATATTTTTTATTTTGCTATGCCCTTTTTATTTCAAGGTCCTCATTGTACACTTGTTTCTGATGCAGGCAAAGCTGTCTTTTGTTTGAGCACATCACCACATATTTGTGCAATAAAGAAGTGTGCATGAAAGCACCAAATAATTATTTCCCCTATTGCCATAACTGCCATTATATTTTGGCATTACACCATATTGAAATGTTGTTGAAGTAAGAAGCAAAGGTTCTGCATGCAGAGAAAGTAGGAGTGGGGAGGAGGTTCTGCAGGACAAAGTGGTGGTTGGGCTGCACTATCTAGAAGTAGGGCAAGCCTACCTGTACATGCTATATAGACACGGCATGCCATTGTCCACAAGGTAGTTGAGTGGCTGACAAAACCTTCTTCTGCCTGTTCCCTGACACAGAGAATCCAGTTGTCAGCATCTGCTGCTAATGCTCCTTCTTCATCCTCCTCTTTTCTAATCCCACCATAGCCCTGCAAACTGGCAATGAGGAGTTGTTGGAATTTTTGATCGCACAGTCACTGACTTACTGCTGGAGGAAGATCTTGGTCATGCATAAGCATTGCATCTTTCTAACATTGAGTATGAGTAGCATAGCTCCATGACCATAGAGTGAGGGGATATCAGGAAGAGAGCAAGAGGGAGTGATGTTCAAGCAGCTGAAGCTTATTGCCAAGTGGGTTCCAGAGATCAGGAGGGGGTTTGATGATGAGGTGGCAGACCGTTCATAGGTGCCACTGGTTGGAGAGGAGGAGAATTTTGAGGGAAAGGCAGAACAGGAGTGAGGGATAATCTTGCCCAGTGGTAACTAGAAGACAACTTGAGGGAACCACTGTCCTAATCCAACTGGTGGCATTGCCCTATAGGTACAGGCCACTGCTATACCCAGGGCTGATCCACAGAGCACTGCAGTGTGGGCCTTTTTTTTATGTATCTGCTGCCAACAGCACCCTTGTGGTATGCAGTCTTCACCTGCAGCATAATAGTCATTTGGTTAAAACATGTATGGGGAAACAAATGACTGTGCTCCAAATATATGTCAGGGAGTAGCACCTCAAGGAGACAAGTCATCAGTAAAAGTTCCAGACTACTTCTCGTTCCTCACTTTCCGCATCTCCCTGCCCCCACGATATTTTCCTTCTGCATCTGCAGCAACATCTGTGGAATAGAGGTCTCACAAGGAGTCTCTGAGGCTTAAGACATGCCACGTCAAGCAGAGTCATAGGGCCTGGCTCAGGAGGGTCAAGCGAGGGCTTGAACCTCTGCAGAATTCTCCTATACCCACCCCTCCATCTGCAGCAGAATTTTTCCCAAGAAGAAAATATTCCCACATCCCAAATCCAAATTTGCAAGCTTGGCAAAAATTGTTGCCCATTCCAGTTCATGGAATTCACCCCTGCAATTAATATATGGCCTATGCTACACTGCAGTGGTGGGTAGTTATTGTCCCTTCCCTCCAGCAGCATATGTCGCTGGACCATGCTGTCAGTCGTAGGGTACACATGGCCATAGACACGTGGTCTAGTAAGCATGGACAGGGATGCTACATATCCTTCACATCACACTGGGCCAATCTTTTGGCAGCTGGGAAGGATACAGAGTGGAGCACACTACTGGAGCTCGTGATGTCACCAAGTGTCTTGTCTGACAGTGACAGCACAGTCACCTGTACCCCCTCCCCCTCATTGGCTCCATCTTCCGACTCCTCCTTCTATATGGGTGTGGTGAGATTGTTGAGGGCAGTGTTGTTGTTTTTTTAGTAACATTGAGAACCTTGGGTCCTCTGCTGTAGGCAATTTGTGGCAAATTTCTTTTGTGCTCAAATGCCTGGGCAAGGACTCCAGGACAAAGGTCATCAAAGAGAGGAACTATTATTGGGTGGCCACCCTATCTGATCACTGATACAATGGTAAAATTACTGAAATACTATTACCATCCCAGAGGAAGCTCAAAATACAGCACTTTGAGTAGATTCTGGGTCAGAAGCTCTATGCTGCATTTCCTAATGGTGGCAGGATCCCTTCTAATGACCAACGTGCCATCAATCCTATGACCCCTAAAAGGCAGAGCAGCATTGGTGGCTGCCTCAGATTTTTATTCTAAACAGGAGCCAGACCTAGCTGCAGGCAGCACTCACGGGCAATTCCTAAACCACATGATTACTGACCAAATCAGTCCAGGGCTTATGTGGACACTCTCAGAAGTGAAAACCTCTGGACTATGGGGTGAACATTCTGGACCACTGGCCGCAGCTTGCAATGTGTGCATTGGACATTATGACTTACCCTGCAGATCAGTTTTTTTTTTACAGAGAGGTAAATCTGCCTGTCCCCCAACAGTGTGGACTGGCTCACTTTCATTAAAATGAATCAGTCTTGGATTACCAATTACTACAAAACCCCTGATGATGCTACAGACTAAACTTTTAATTTTAATCCACCCCCTCCCTCCAAAAATGATACTTGCCACCATCAACATCTCCTACCGATTCTCCTATTCCGGTGTTCCAGCACTGTGAATGTGGAACACAATGGGGTCTATTCATGAAGCAGCCGAAGGCTCTAGCCATAGCTTTGGCTGATCCTTCGGCTAGCTTCGGCCCCAGGACCCCTTCAGTTCAGTAGAACCAAAAAGCTGCTGTACGGGCTATTCACTATAGGCCGTACAGCTCCCGAAGTCGGCCGAGCGGCTCAGTCGAGCTGAAAGCATATGCTTTGGCTCGACTGAGCCGAGGTGAAAGCCAAAGCTGGCCGGCCAACAGCCTGCTTCTGATAGCTGGGCGGAGCCAGCCGCGATCTTACGGCTGGCTCCGGCCACTTGCAGAGAGATCAGCATTCCTGGTTACCAGCTAACCAGGGACACTGATCTCCAGACAGCCCAACTCTCCAGGGCGCTCTGAGAGTCTCCCGCTCTCGGCCACCCAGGAGAGAAACACTGCTTTTGCTTCTTTTTTTAAATTTTTTTTATTCTGACATGGAGCCGTTGGCTGTCGTCAGAATAAAAAAAAAAAAAACACTTTCACCATATGAATGCATTTTTTTTTATTTTTTTGACGGCAGCAGAACCGCCGGCCAATAGAAAACAGTTGGGCGGAGCTAGCTGTCATTGCTAGCTCGGCACAATTGTTTTCTATTTTTATTTTTCTACTTTTTAAACTATTTTTCTGTTCTGCTCGGTCCCACAGAGGGACCGAGCAGAACAGCTGAGCTGAATGCCGCTCAGCGTTCGGCTCACTTCACTTCATGTCGGTCGTTCACTCGGCTGCCTACGGCAGCTTAGTGAATAGACCCCAATGTTTCACAGCTGGACCTTAACCAAAATTCTAAGGAGTCTATTCACTAAGCTGCCGAAGAATCTAGCCGTAGCTTTGACTGATCCGGCTTCGGCTGATCCTTCGGCTAGCTACGGCCCTCTGCTCGATCGAGCAGAGTAAACCTTTCCCTGCTCTGTTCTTTTGGTTTTTTTTTTCTTATGACATAGGAGCCACTGGCTGCCGTCAGTCAGAAAAAAATAAATCATAGAAATGCATAGCTACATTTCTATTGGCTATTGTGAATAGACCCCTAAGTTTTGCTCCAGGGTAAATCCTACATTCTGTCTTCAAGTTTGCAGCCTATGTCCATGCTCCGGGACTGTAATGTGCCTAATATTTTCTACACTGTACATTACAGCATCTGTCTCAATATATGCCTGATGCTTGTAGGGTGCCTAATATTCCATGTACTGCACATCACAGCACCCATCTAAATATACAGTGTGTCTGATGTCTGTAGATTGTTTCATATTTCCTGTACTATACTTTGCAGCATCTGTCCCAATATACTGTACATCTGATGCTTGTAATATTCCCTGTACTGTACATTACAGCATCTATCTCAATAAATGTCTGATGCTTGTATAGTGCCTAATATTCCTTATTATGTACATCACAGCATCCATCTCAATATATATCTGAGGCCTGTATAGTAGTATTCCCTGTACTGCAAATTAACAACATCTGTCCCAATATACTGTATGTCTGATTCCTATATAGTGCCTATTGCCTAATATTCCCATCATTCCACTAAGACACACAGAGCCAGGATCCTGCCCAGCATCCGATGCAGCAGCAGTATCCACAACCTTGAGAGCATTAAGAAGCAGGTAGCTTTCAGCTAATGAAGGTTATGATGAATAATGCTGATGAATAGAGGACATTGGGCAGCAAGAAAAAAAAATCCTTCATTTAGGCTGCAGAAGCTGCAACAAGTAGAAGTGGAGTCAGAACTGGGCTTCCCCGACAGACTGTTAGACGCCACGTCCAGGATGGTCTATTCAATAAAAGGGAGCACTAATTAGCCTCTCACCCCCAGGATGCCGGAGTCCAGAGTGTGTTTGTAGAAAATCGCCAACTTCATCTAGATCAATAATAATGTACTATTTCAGCTAAACATGGCCAAACACAACAAGCATGAGCACAGGGCATTACAGAGAGATTAGCGGAGCGTCTGAGCAGGCGCCAGCGCTGAGCTATGGACAACACATACTCCTATATCTATTGATTAGCTCTCTGATGTAAAAAAAAATATGTATATATATAGATATATATCTATATATCTATAGATATATAGATATAGATATATATTCTTTATAATACTACTAATACTAATACTTTTTATCATTATCATTATTATTATTATTATTATTATCAGTAGTAGTAGTATAAAGGATATATTATTATTATTATTATTAATAATCCTTGCATATGAGTAGGAGGGTAGCAGTGGGCACCCCTAGGGGACACTTGTGGTGTCACTCTTCAAAGTCTATAGCTGGTGCATTCAGCACTCCAGAGATGGCAGGCTGTAATAATAGGCACAGACAGGCGGTGGTGGCACTGTGTGGTGTGTGTGTGTGTGTAATAATAGGCACAGACAGGCGGTGGTGGCACTGTGTGGTGTGTGTGTGTGTGATAAAACCAACACACAAATACCTGTAAATGAAGTGTCACAGCTACACAGACCATGATGGACCCACAGCAGAACTCAGGTGACATCTATATCTGATGAATTTTCTCTATAGGATTCACGGTTCCGATGGTATTATTAATGTGTTCTTTTCATCATGAACCTCTTAAAATGTTCAGACTGTATAGAATCCGTCTATACATTCAAGAGCAACCTTTTTTGTTGTTAAGGTAATACATACTGTATGACCCCCATCTTCAGAAAAAAATCGCACATAGATACACCGAACAGATCCAATTTACTATATTTATTATGCCTTAATGTAGCCTGTATTTATTAAATTATTTTGACAAGGATTCATATTTTCTTTAGATAGATAGATAGATAGATAGATAGATAATGTATAGATTCTTAAATAAATTGAACAATAATGTATAGAAG
>NW_017306448.1:1681602-1697698 GCF_000935625.1 Nanorana parkeri | reverse complement strand
GTGTTCATTTAATAAGCTACAAAGTTAATGTGCCGTTTTTCACAGTGTAAATGTTATTGATTGCTTCGTTGTGTTGCATTGATCAGATTTACATTTTTTAACATATATATTATCCATTACCAGTATTTCTATCAAACATGTAATAGATATAACACTCTATAAAGAGACATTTTGATGTGGTCAGTTCCCGGACATTTGATGGATTCTCTATATTCTTCCAGTATTATTCTGGCTGAGTTTTTAGGCTCCGTGGCTGGGTGTAGATCTATAATGAAGTCTCCCCTCTTCTGTACAGATCGATGACTGGTCTGTGATGGGGAGATTGGCCGTTTCTAGGATGATATTGGTGATAGGAAGCCTCTTCTGGAAAGTATCAATACTTCCTGGGATCTGTGCCTTGTGATCGGGCTGTGGGGATGATTGTCCGTTCTCATCCCAAACCTGGCACCCCTCTCTACTCTGACAGCACAAGACAAATGTTATTGTTGCTGACAAAACACATTTTCGTGGAAACTTTCTATAATATGAAAATGCAGTTTATGTGGAGGCGGTTACCCGATTATTTCGTCTGCACATGAAATATCTCTGCAACAGGTCGTTTATATAATCCCACAATATAGAACTCTCTTTTATATGCAGAAGAAACGTTTGAGGTGTGATAAAAAATACATGTTATTATCAGTGACCACAGTAATTGCAGTTATTTCACAATATAGTTTTATCTGGGACATAATACAAATATGGCAACAGAAAATTGCCCTAGCAATGTATAATTAACTACAACTATCCTTCTACTTTTTATAATAATACTAATTATTATTATTTTAAATAACTATGGCAATGTATTATTATCTGCAACTATTCTTGTTGTTGTCATTCTTCTTCTTCTATTATTTTTATTATTATTATTATTAACTATGGCAAAATAAAATTTCCATAGCAATGTACAGTATTATTATCTGCAACTGGTCTTGTTGTTGTTGTTACTACTATTATTACTAATAATAACTATGTCAACAGACTAATTTTCTAGCAATGTACATTACCTGCAACTAATTTTGTTGTTATTATTATTACTATTATCATCATCAAATCATACATAATAACCTTTGCTGTAATTATTTCAGAATACTGTTTCATCATTAACATAATGCAGATATATTTATAGATTTTTTCACCCATTTTCTATACATTCAATGCAACATGTGAGGCAATATTACAGAACAGTCTAAGACACTGCAGGCATGGCATTTTCTTTTCTATAGCCACACTTCCATTGCTGAGTAATCAGAAGTGGAAAATCATTTGTATTGGCACCTTTTATTCCAAATCACTTTAGCAGAGATGCAGTCTGAGGTCAGTTCTCTCCTTTATATGATTGCCTAGATATTGGAGTTGATCATAGCAAAGTGAATGTTTACTTAGCTTTGTGCATAAGGCGAAGCTGTGTTCAGTCATTCAATCATGTGGAAGAGATGCTTTTTTTTTGCATTACCCTTGTACATGATTATGTATTTAAAGTGCACACATCCTCACCTTATTTACTAAGCTCAGTGAAAATACACTTTCCAAAGTGAATGATCACTTTGTGAAAAGTCTAAACTATTGTAGTAAATTAATCCCATGCTGTTTAAAGTTAAACTTAATTGCATTTTTATCAAATGCAAGTGCCAGTACCTGAATTTGATCTGGTATCAGCCTCTTGCAGTCCTTGTACAGCAGAGCTCAAAGTTGGAGAGGAAGCACAAGGAGCCAATAAAATGTGCTACTGTGCTCAAGTGCTACCAAGGAACATTCTGAGAGGAGGAGAGAGCAAAGTGACAGAGAGAGATGTGAGCTAATCAGTGTGCAGCTTCTCCATTCACTGTCCAGTGACAGATTGGGGGAGATACAAGATCTGTAGGGGTTAATTTACTGCAGCAAAGAAAAGTCAGATCCCCTGTCCAACCAGACAGGGTTGTGCTGTGTGGCAGAGCTGTGTAGATCTGCAAAATGTATAAAGAGAAATACAAATCCTTTGACAGGTAAAACAACTCCCATTTGTGGTCAAAGGCCCACTGATATGTATACTTCTGGCTGATGAAGGATAAAAGGGGTCACCAATTAAAAAGCAAAACTCAAGTCATAATGTGATCAATATCAGAGTGAATTTCAAATTAAATTTCATCCATAAAGAGAACCAGTCAGAAATGGGCATTTGTAAGACTGAATATCCACTTTTAGGTCTTTATATTGGTGCAGCCTTACCTCTCTGGGATAGGTGTGTGCTCTACTATTTAGCTGTATTCTCTTCCTGTGAGTGCAGACATGTTAGTTTAGAGTCAGGCTGTAAGACCCCTAAATAGAGCAACATAGACACAAAAGATGTGCGGAGTCTGGGGTGGAGAAGTCAAAAAAGGGTGTTTGCCCACAATGTGTAAGTACATTTAAGCTGGTGATGCATGACTCAAATTTCCCCTCATGGCCACCACCAACTCAAGTTTCTTGACATGGCCTTCAACGGCTGAATTTCCCAACAGGGCCACCAACAGCTCAAATTTCCCTACGGTGTGATCAGCTACTCGCGTTTCCCAACAGGACCATCAATGGCTCGCATTACCCATCAGTGCCATCAACAGCTCAAATTTCTCGGCAGGGCTACCAATGACTTGAATTTCCCAACAAGGCCATCAACAACTCGCATTTCCCAACAGGGATACCAACGGTTCACATTACCCATAAGTGCCATCAACAGCCTGAATGTCCCAGCAGGGCCACCAATGGCTTGAATTTCCAAACAGGGCCACTAACGTCTCTAATTTCCCATCAGTGCCATCAACAACTTGAATTTCCAGACAGAGCCACCAACTGTTCGCACAACCCATCAGTACCATCAACAGTTCAAATTTCCCAACAGGGCCACCAATGGCTCGAATTTCCCAACAGTGTTGTCAATAGCTCGAATTTCCAGGCAGGGCCACCAATTGCTTGAATTCCAGCTGATTCAGCAGGAATCGCACAAAATTCAAGCCATTGGCAGCCCTGTCAGCACCAGCTGGCTTGACAAATGTCAAATTAAATATCAACTGAGTCAGATGGAAAATGATTGGCCGATCAGTGACTGCATCACATGCAGTCACTGTTTGGGTATTCAGCCAGCTGTGGGTGCTACAGTTGTCTGAATATAGTAGTCAGCAGTAGAGATGTACTGATATATGTTGATTTTCTCTCATTCAGCCAATGTGTATGGCTGGCCTTAGGAGGAATGACTAGAAGAATGGGACAAGAACAGGACAAACAGTTGCCCAGATATAGATGAACCAACCTAGATTGGGTGAACTGTAAATACACAGAACATTATTACATCAACACAGGGACAGCAACAACAAGGACACAGACTTATAGTGCCGGCAGGCCTATCGGCAGTCTGGAACCTTTTGCTATACATGGGAATGTGTCAATGAAAGCCAAGGTTAAGTATGGGCGGCTACAGTATGTACTGCCCCTGGCAGCCATGCTGCTGAAGGCCACCCATTATACTTGCTTTGCAGAAATCTGGCCCTGCTAGTTCTCTTCAATCTGACACCATGCCGAGTCTGAAGAAAAATCTTATTTCATCTAATTATAAAATTGGTTCATCCAGAAAAAAAAAAAGACACAGCTGAAATTAATTTCACATGTTTTTTTAAAACATCCTGGAATTGGGCAATATTTAGGAATTCCATTTTTTTGTTATGCGCTATTGGAAATCACATGACTGCCAAGACAAATTCTTCCTGTCCCTCCCCAGCAGCTCCCAGCCCCCAAGACACATGCACCCACCTTGTCCTGGGGTCCAGAATGTGGATATTGTTTAGTAGTGTCAGCAGTGTTTAGCAGTGTGGGTCCGTGGAGGTAGGGCGAGACACTCTTTATTTTTAGGACTGCCTCAACTATTTTCGTGCTAGTGATTTTTTCCACTCAGTGGCCACCTGACAAGATGAAGTCAGACAAAATTAAGAACGCTGAGTTAAACTTCAGCCTGTGAAGAATGTGGAGATCTCAGTGATAGCTCAGCCCATCTGGAGAATTCCTCCGCATGAATAGCATAGTCCACCACATATATATATCATTATCGCTCGCTCAATGGAATAAAAACAACTTCCACTCAAATAAAGTAGGTAGCCACCCGTCTCAAGAGATGCTAGCATGACAAGGACAATTTAGCACAATTGCTTGACAATCTCTGTGTGTATTGGCAAAAATATGATCGCCTTGTTAATACTTTTTAAAAAATTTTTGCAGTCTCTTTGTGTTGCCAGAATTTCATTTCTAACAATACAAATGGATCACCTTGATGGGATCTTACTTTTCTTACTGCTTTGCTGTACTGTCTAATAGGGGTATGTGTCTCTTAAGCTGGTCATACGCTCTAACCTTGGGCGGTCATGCTAACACAACAAATTTCAATTGAAAAATCAAAAATTGTTGGCCGAGCATTGACTGCAACCATGCAGATGTAGTTGCTGTTCAGGTGAGAGAATACAATAACTAGCAGGGGAGATTCCTCCATCCATGCTGTTTATCTTGGATGAGGGAATCAAGCTCTTTACTCTCATTCAATTCTCAAATCTTTATATCACCCTGGTAAGGACCTGGTGGTCACCAAAACTGGTGTCCCCATTGGAAGATTTCAAATTTATCCCTGTTTTAATGATAACCCAAAGTTTGGGATTTTCTTTGACTTTCACTTTCAGTGATAATTGTCACCAGGACAAATAGTGACGGTGAAATGGGAAACAGCAATAAGAACTTAACAGTTCTAATCCCCGTCAATTCTGAGCAAAACAGTTGCACTTTACAGCAAATCCGGGAAAATGAAATTACCCCACCAACTGGTCCCCTCGTGTAGTCATACCTATGAGGGAACACCTACCCCCCTCCGCAGTACAGAACACAGCATTGCAACCAGCACTTTCTGCAAGAGCTTCTTTCCATGAAGTGCTTTTCATTGTTCAGGGTGATCACCTCCTTTCTGGCATAGGCAAAGTTGATTCTTGATGAGAAAAGTCATGAAATTGATGGGAAATAATACCAAAATAATACCTTGCTTTGTTGAATAGAATAAAGTAAAAAAATGTCCGTGCATTGGTAAATACACCCATTGGAAATGTCTCAGCATGCACTGGGCCCTGGGAGTATATGGGTATGTCGGTTCAAGATGGCCAAACTGACTTGTCTTTCAAGAGCTACAGAACTGTTGAAATTGCATGACCATTATGTGCATGAGGCAGTTCTGGCTTAGAATCTTAGCATTTTAACAGAACGTCAAAGCTAGAGACGTGGGAGACCCATTTTATCTGCCCATTATTGAGTTTTAGTTTTTTTAATCTTATATGCCAATAATTGTTCTGAGTATTGAGCACCGACTGGATCAATATCAGATAAGATAATGAGCAGGAGGGACGGAAATAGGGTAGCAACATTGTCCTTTCATATGATCAACAGAGAAAGTTTGGCTATAACTACAAATCCCTTAAGCTAACTAAAGTTTTAATAGTGATGGAACTAAGTAAGCTCACACCACCCTCTCCATCCAATACATATTGCCCAAAGGAGAACTCAGATAAGCATGTGACCAAGACATCGGGCTGCAGTCTACAAAGGTTTGAAGGACTCTTCCATCCTCTTCACTGGTTCCATCTGGTTCACTGAGTGGACAGCCTGTGTTGTAGTATGCTTTTTTTTCTCCATAGACCCTAATGGAGAAGCCTTCCAATGTAGCAATGCATTTCAATGGGAATTGTTTTTTTTCTGACATCGCTCCGTCTCAGAATAAAGAAAAAAAAAGAAACAGTAGTGTTTCTCTCCTGGGCGCCCGGGAGAGTTTTTTTTTTACGTTTTTTTTTTTACGGCAGCAGAGCCGCCGGACAATAGGAAACTATTGGGTGGAGCTAGCTGTCACTGCTAGCTCCGCGCAATCGTTTTCTATTTACTTTTTAAAAAAACTTTTTAAACTATTTTTCTGTTCTGCTCGGTCCCTCAGAGGGACCGAGCAGAACAGCCGAGCCGAATGCCGCTCAGCGGCATTCAGCTATTCACTCACTGCTGTTCGGCATCTATAAGAATAGGCCAAACAGCAGTGAGTAGCCTGCCGAAGGTTCGGCTCAGATGATCCAGATGTTGGATCGGCTGAGTCGAACTCCTTCTGCACTTCGGGTCGGCCGAACATGCTGAACATGTTCGGCCAACCCGAAGCCATGTTAAGCAAGCCGATGTACGGCTGATTTCAGCCGATGTACGGCTGAAATCAGCCGTGCCAGCCTGAAGTAAATAGCCGAACAATGTTCGGCTCACTTCACTTGGGGTCGGTTGTTCACTCGGCTGCACTCGGCAGCTTAGTGAATAGACCCGATAGTGTTCACACTGCTCACCCTCTCCCCCTACCCTCTCTATAGTAAGATACAATTTTTTTGCTTCTGTCCTCTTCTGCTACCTTATTTCCTTTCTTTTCTTGGGTCTGCTTTTACGGAATTCCATTCCCTCCCCCCATCCCTGTGTTTTACCCTGAAACATGTGGTACACTGTTGTACCCTGCACATACACTGGCAGCTTGCCCTTCCAAATATTAATAGATAATTATAACATACACTGTAAATCTTCAGTAGTTTCTGCCTAAAAAAAAAAATACACCTTGTCCCGCCTCTCTCTTTTAGATTGTTCCCCCTTGAATTCCAGCTATTATCCCACTTTCTTTTTTTTTTGCTCTCTTTCCACTGCTTCTGATCACTGGAGGAAGCACTACTGTTCATAGCCAGGCTACCAAGCCTAATATTTATAGAGATGTCAAATAATGTATAACAGCTACCTGATCTGCGTAGTAAAGAAAGAGGAACACATCTATTTGTAGGGACACAGTCAAGGACATTCGGAATGTCTGGCAGGATGTTTGTAATAAAACAAGAATTCTTTCTGATACTGAGGTCATCTAAGGTATTACCACAAAAGCTACCTTGGATGGCACATCATTCAAATCTGACAAGGCCAAATATAAAACCAAAAAGAAAATCCTAATTTAACAAACAAAAACTGGTTTCTTATTGCTTTCTCTGCTTGTAGACCAAGCCTTGCGACTTGCAAGCCTTTCTACAAATCTACTCCTATGGACAACACAGACATTTTCTAAAGACACTTTTAAGATTGAGGCCCAGAGTCAATCTTCCCCTTCAAGCTCTCCAGTGAAAGGCAGCCAAGGGACACTACTTACCAAATGATGTAGGGCCAGGTCACTGCACACTCTGAGAAGATGGAATAGCACTGAAAATCCCTTCAATTATTCATGCATTTATTCTAAATAGGTTTTTTTTTCTCTTCCTCTTTTTCCTGGGGAGTATGTTCACCTCAGATTTGTTTTTGATTTAGACAGAGCACTTTGTAGAGCTGCAGTGCTTGCTGTTAGAAGCTTATAAGGTCCGTTTGTTTAACCTTTGTTAACGGCAGCTTGACCTTGTCAGAAAGCACAAATCACTTGGAAACAATGTACTAGTGAAGAATTAGGGCTAGAGGGAAGTTCCAGCAACACCGTGGAATGAGAGCAGTGGAGGGGGTCATTGTGTTTGTGTTGAGAACAGAGGAATAAAGTATTTTCATACACAGTGGTTAGGATGTCACCAAATTGTAGATTCACATTCTGTTGTGTAACTTTTATAATAAAAGCAATGACACTCTTAAAGGTTAATTCCACCGGAAACAAGTATTACAGTTTTGTTTGAGCACAATTACACTCTAGTGTGGTTTTTGATTATGTTTTTTGAGGATTTCAATTAGTTTGGACTTCATCACCAGCCCAGAGTGTCCTACAACAGTAGATATTTTTTGTGTGTGGTGCAACAGCTTGTTTTTCTGTGAGTCGGTTGAATCCCATGGCGACCTGACTTCCCATGATAGTTTGCAACTTTGCCTCTTTCCAGGAATCCATACCTAAGATGTTTCTCTTTTTTTGTTATAAATGCATTATTTTGAGTTATTTCCATACATATATCAAAAGACATAATCACTGACATACCAAGCTTTCCATAGAAACTGCAGGTTCAAAAGATTACCCGAGGGTTCATAACATTAACGTAGTTCAACTAGAAACACATAAACATACAAATTTAATATTGCAGGTATGAAGAGATACAACTCCAAGCTTGCTTTAGTGATGAACTAAAAATTTAACATTTACTTTACTAATTTGGTTTGAGATTGTAGTCTATCACTGTGGGGGGGTGGAGCTTGGAGTGGTGGCTTCTTTACAACACATACACAGGGACCATGGGGAACAAAGTAGCCCCCTTCCAGAAGGAAGGACAGTGTCAGCACCAATTCAGCGATGATTTGAGCAAAATAAGTTACTTTTTTTGTTAATAGTTAAGGTACTTGAATGTATTTTTAAAGTTTAACTCCTGAGTGTCACTTTAAAGTAGTATTAAAGTCTCTTTATATATATATATCTATCACTAGAAAGCAGTAGATATATGCAAAAACATAAAAAAACATAAAAACTTTACTAAATAGGTAAATACTTACCTGTGTCTCTGCTGCTCAATCCTAGCTGAATATCTAAAGCTTCTCGGGCGGCTGAGCAGGATGATGGGGCGGGCACATGCGTAGTAGAGATCATCGGCATGGAGAAGAGGAGAGATACAGTGGAGGTGAATGCACTCATCCTTGAGGCCCCGTTCACACCAGGGCGTTTCGGTCGCGCGTATTTGACCTCACGAATCCGCTGACATGAACAATCCCATACATTGCTATAGGGACCATTCAGAGCGGATCCGAACCGCCCCTGCCCGAATTGCTCCCTGACCCTTTTTTGCCGCGCTGATCAATGCGGTTTACACACAGCTTTCAATGGAACCGCGCTGAAATGCAACGAAAAGCTCCCAAAACCTCCCTTTTAATATCAGTGCGGAAACCGTGCTGATCCGCAACCGCCCTGGTGGGAATGGGGCCTAAGCGAGCACGTTGGACAGACACCGTGGCACCTGAGGAGTTTGGGCTGGATCAGAGACCGGCACCAGGCCTGAAAGGGACTCCTGAAAACTACTGGAAATAAGATAATCGGATCAAGAGGCATCATTTAAATTTAGTCCATTGGGGCGGGGGATTGTGACTTTAATGTCACTTTAAGGTCAACCAACGCCCATACACACATATAGGGAATGAAGGCCTCTCATTCAGATAAAACAAGGCAGTGTTGCAGAGTGTAGTTTGTACTTTGTTGATGTCACTAGCTCTAGAGTTAAAGACTAAACTAATACATTTCAGCATCTGTAGGTGAGTACCCTTACAATTTTGAGCGAAACAATCACATTCTTTTGGACACTTAAACTCTCAGTAGACTATATCATTTGGAAGGTTCTTTCAATCAAATGTGTCAGCTGTGAAATAATAATGACTAGGGAAAGGGACATTTGAAATCTGATGCCATAACATTGGTGCTAAGCTTGGACTGCAGGGGGCAAATGGCACACCAGCCTTCCAAGTCAACAAACATTTAAATATTTATCTTATATCATCTAGTACCAAGTCAATTGTTTAATTAAGTCATAATAGGAAAAATTCCCAAACTCTCACATTCTAGCAGTCCTTGAGGACCCAGCAATGTGCTTTGAGCAAGGAAGGAGCATACAGAAGGTGTAAAGGTTAATGCAACAGAAAGGGAGAAAATGTGTTTTTGTCTTTTGTCACTTTAACCCCTCTATATATTTGTAGCGATTCAGGTTTCAGTTGAACATTTAGTGAGTCGTGCTTCAAAATCTGAGACAGAATGAAAGGGCTTTGCACAGTTTGACTTTGACTATAGTTGACTGTACAAAAATAGAGGTGAAGGTGTGAAGTCATATTATATTAATGTAATGCACAAACAAGCTCATATGTATACATTGTAAGGTATCGTCATTCCCTGTATAGCACTGAAATGTAAAGCTACTTATAACTTATATAGAACTGGACACCAAGAAATGTTGGGGGTGTCAACAAAGGTCTTAACATGCCCAAGACCAAATAAATACATGCTTGTATCCTGTGGGCATGAATATCTATGGACATCATAGACACTCCAGCCACCTCTCTTTTATCCAATAGAAGTAACAGAAGTAAGTTTCTTGTCTATAGCCTATACCCAGAGGGAGCTAGGCTGAGGGCTATGATGCCCCAAAAACACCCCCGTCATTTCCTGATCATGATAATTTATGCAGGCTCCTAATATGGCCTAGAGCATCACCTATAATTGGAGAAAGATGAGTTATGTTATTGCTGTCCGTTTTGAAACTGATGCCTGGCTATTCCTGGCTACCTAAAAAACTAACCAGAACAGAAGTGACAGACTGAAGTCACAGCAACTAATTTGCCTACTTATGTCAGGTCAGTAAATAAAAAAGTACTGAAGCTATTGGATCATCATGACGGTCAGGGGACTAGTATTTTCAGAAGTGTTGGATAACAATGGTTACCACCAAAATTCCGTAGTATAGGTTTACTTCAAATGTAGCCCACCAAAAGTGATAATGCACCTTTGTACGAAAATTGGATTCTTGTACCTCTCAGGAACTCTGTGGCTTATTCTCCCAGATAGAGTTCTAAGCTCAGTCTTACCACTCTAGGAAGGCTTAATTATAATAATATAAATGATTCAGACATTTATTGACTAAATTCTAATACTTCTTATGGACGTTTTGCTTGATCCCTTGGATGGATATCTCAGCTCTGTCTTACTTCTATGTGAAGGCTTACTTCTCTCCATATAGTAAGACGAATTTTGATGCTGCCCTACTCTCCATGATGTAAAAATGTAACAGGCAGTGTGAGATGCCCTTGTTTTTTTTATGTCAGGTATGCAAAGTCTGGACCATACTGGTGTAGTCCAGTATGTATGTTGCTTGTGGTGATGAAATAAAACATATGATATGTGATATGTGTACAAATATGTGTTTTTCCTTATGGCTCAAGCTTTATTAATCGTCTATTCCGGCACGAACAATATCACTCTTTCCTCCAAGTTCTACAAACAGGATTTTGAAACATAGAAGTGGCCCTGAGTATAATAAAAGTTATACACATAGAAAGCATCATAAATGCTTCTGAATTATTCATCTGACAACATTAAAGTGACATTTAACCCTCAGATTTTTTAACATAAAACAATACTGTAATGTGTGCCTTACTGTAATCCATGGTTGTTTCCCTTCTCTTTGATGCTCTTCCTTTTAAATCTGTATCTGTTCTCATGCTTGGAGAGAACTTCCCTTTTCAGCTCAGGGCCTCTTCCTGTAGTGCTGGCTCAGGTTACAGCCTATAGAAACGTATACACAGACACCGTTTGAGACAAGGCAATCTGCTGAAAAGGGAAGTTCTCTCCAAGCATGAGAACAGATACAGATTTAAAAGGAAGAGCATCAAAGAGAAGGGAAACTACCATGGATTACAGAAAGGCGCACATTACAGTATTGTTTTATGTTAAAAAATCTGAGGGTTTAATGTCACTTTAACTTTTACAGTTGACTCCCATCAATCACACTTGCCACCAGTTCTTTAGGGTGTTGCTCCCCTCACCCCCTCAAGAGAGACACAGCTGTGAGTGGCCTCCTGCACAAGTCCACATCACCCACAGAAACTGTAATGAAGCCTAGCATGGCTGTAGTGAGTCTCCACATTTTATCTTGCTCTTGTTCTACATTACAGTAAAATATTGAGCACTACCCGAACACAAAGGAAACTGTGGCTCATTGCTTGAAATAAACACAGCCACATATAAAGTAGAGACAAAGACAGCAATATTACCTTCTCAAGGGTTCTAATAATTTCCTACTCTTCTTTTCAAAACTAGAAAACCAAGTTTGGGCTTTGCATACACTTTAATATGCTGATAAGTGTCTGAGTATGAAGCACCAGTGATTGTCTTGACTTGATAATTAAATTTCCGTTATGTAGGGACATTACCTGCTCATGACTGCTATCATAATATGACTTCTTCAATCTTTTCCCTGATAATTTGAAAACTCTGCCAAATTGCTGAACGTCTGTATTGTTTAGATTTAGGAAAGCACACAAATTATCAAATCCTTGAGTGATTTGAAAGGACTTTTGCTTCAACTTTTCTGTAGTAATTGGTAGAATCGTAACAAGGTTGTGCATGGCACGGGTCCATTAACACATGTTTGTTTTCCTGCAACTAAATGCATATATTTTACAGCATAAAAATGTAATTTTTATTCAGATCTCCAGAAAGTATCTACAAAACTAGATCCTCTTCATCCTGTACAAGCACGTTGTGACACAATTCATTATTATGTGGAGAGAGATGTTCTCCAAAGGTCCTCTGGAAGCCGCCATAAGTGCGGCTTTGCAAGTCAAAGAACAAGCCCACCGCATGCATGTACATGAAGAGGACATGGAGGAAGAAAGGCTGTGTTGCTCTGGGCAAGACCACACATTGAAGATCCCTGGAATAGGGACAGAGGTATATATTGGACTGGGTGGGCTGCATTTAGAAGGGTGAGAACATACCTTAAAGGACAAGTTTTACCAACAGAATAGTTGTCCTTTAAACCATGTATATACAAGATAATTATCTGAAAGGTGTCAACCAAAAGTATGCTTCACCAACCTACAATATACAAGCCCCCGAAACTGTAAGGCTGCATCAAATAGTATGCATATTCCTGAATTTTTTTGAACAAGTCCATGTATGCAGATTGAGCCAGAGCATATGTTATATAGGCATGGTGCATTTCTGACCAGCAAAGTGGAAACATTATGAGTGAAAAGTAAACCTAATAGTTATTCTACTCAGTTATTAAAACTTTGATTCCCTTCTGCACTGTCCGTCTTTGAATAAAGCTTGATAAATCTCCCCAATGAGCACAATGCAAAGGAAATCAGGAGACCCAATGTACCAGATCTCTGAATAGGTTAGAAAATTCTGCATTGTTTCCAAATGTTCTTTAATGATATGTCAGTGATAGGCCAGTGCTGTGCTTTGCTAATAGGACAATGTGCTATTGCATATAAGCCCGAGCCAACTCCCTACTCTCCGTCTATACCTTGCCCTAACCTTGCCAGTAATGTCCATTCAATTTAGCGAATGCTCGAAAGGAGTCAAATACCAAGATGCCATTATTCCTATACCTCTGAAATAATATGGCTTCAATCACTACAGAAAAGCCTCTCTTTGATGTGGCGGCACACTGCAATCTATAGCGGAATATTTTAACATTTCCTTTTGGGAATTCTGATAGAAATTAAAGTGCAATGTACATTTTTTTTTCTGCTTGAGTTTTCCAACTTCAATAGTTTTAGCGGTCAGGAAAAGCTGCTGAGCTAATGCATTTTTTTGTAGATGACCACGAAGAATATGATTCTGATTAACATTTACCAGAAACAGATGCAAATAAGACATTTAGTTATTAGGAGTTATTAGGAGAATTTAAAACATAATACTAAATGGAGAGTTTAAATAGTGACACAACAGCAGCCACTTCAATTACCAGTTACTAGACATAGCACAACAGTGCTACTTGTGTGGATTATTCCTTTAACATCTGATTAACCTGTTATCTCAATGGTTCCATGTAAGCCTTGTTAAGACTTATTGTGCCGCGAATGATAAGAAGTCATAGGAGGACACAGTGCTGTTGGGACATGATGCTGAATGCATGCTGAGAGGAAAACAAACCATGTCCCCACTGTGGCCAGAAGTTGTAAAGCCTAACATTGGGAACACACAGACCAAATTTCCACTGATTCGCTGGTAATTGACCGATATCCAATCTGTTGGTGAGCCTATCCCATCAACAGAAGTCGAACATTAGATCAACTTTTGCCAAAGGAACTTGTTGGAAAATCGTTGATCAGCCAATGAGCTGCAAGTTTGTTTGGATAGTCTGACAGCAACTGCAGCCATTGTCAGAATACAATGTACACAGCAGGAGATTCATTCATCCAGTGAAAAATTGAGGAATCTGTCATATTTTTTTCATTCAGCCTGCAACCCTGTGTACCCAGCTCAAGACCAGTCATACAACTTGGATGGGGAAATCTCCCCCACCTGGATATTGTATTCTGACAGTGGCGGGTGTGCCCACTGTTAGATATTTTTCGGATTCCCTCCTTTGAAAACAGTTGTCTTTTCTTGAATGGGGGGTCCCAAGTGGACCACACACTGCTTGAATTTCGGCTGAGCACTCGACCTTAATTCAAACAGTGTATGGCCAGCTTATCTCCAGATAAACATTTATTTTTTAGTTTTCCCTCACTGGTTGCCCCTTTGATGGCCATGCAAAACATGAGTTGAGCAGTTGTCGTGAGGACAGGAAGGCACAGACAGGGATGATTTACTAAAAGAATAGATCATGTTCACTTTCTAATGGGGTTCGTGTTGACAGGGGTTCTAGTCGAAGACTGTATTTTGCACTCGAATTGAATGCATGCAACTGCACTCAAATGGAAATTGCAGTGTTTGCCTCCAGTTCAAACACACCTTAAGAGAACATACTGTGTCCAAATAAACGCAGCCTAATGAAAAGCAGGTCAAAGGCCACCTCTCAACTGCCACGTGTACTGCTCAATAAAAGTTAATGGGATTTTGCTGAGTGACTAGGATGTCCCCATTCTGAGGCAGCCTGAGGGAGTTGACTCAGGTGGCATCTCATTGGGTCACATCTGTCACCCCCTTCCTGGTCAGACCATCCCAGGTTGCTAGGAGCTCTTAGCACGCTAAGGCTGGTGTCCCACCCAGCTCCTGGTGACCAGTGATGTCAGTGAGCTGGGCAGAATGCCAGACAAAGGTACCGTGTGTCCCCCGCTGCCCCCGCACCCCACGGTAGTTTTTAGTCAATTATGTCACCTGAAGATGCCACCCAGTAGTGCCCTAGCCATTGAATGAAGGACTTGAGGCTGCTTGGCCAGCCATTTGGCTCGGGGTGGTCGAACAGGCTAAATCTGCCCATTTAGTCTTTGGAAGAGGCTGTGACATTTAAGGAGAGGCTGTGCCATTAGAGTGTGGACTCACCATGCTCCAGAGAGGTAAATGTTCACAGTCTTCTATTGCAGGACCAGTGCTTTCATTTTCTTTATTTTTTTCGGGAAGCAATTGAGTCAAGCTGGCCATACACTGTTACATTTTTTATCATTCAGCCTGCAGGTATTATATTTTGACAGTTGGCCCTGGAAGCTGTCAAAATACATGAACAGTGCCTGCATCTGATTGGATGTAGGAACTGGTCAGCCAACAATTTTCCACCTGGCTCCTTCATTTAAGTGACACTAAACCCTTAAACCTTAAAAATACATTCAAGTACCCCAACTATTTACAAAAATGTATCTTATTTGTGTATCACTCGGCTGTAGATTCTCAAATCATCTCTGAATTGGTGCTGACACTGTCCTTCCTTCTGGAGAGTGGCTACTTTGACTCCCCATGGTCCCTGTGTGTGCTGTAGCCACCACCTCCAAGCTTTCTCCTACTGTGAAAACCCAATTTTTTGAATAGTTAAGGTACTTGAATGTGTTTTTAAGATATAACTCCTGAGTTTAGAGCCACTTGAAGAACCATCGAAAATGCCCCTAAACCCCCTAGAGCAGAGAGAATGTTGAAGGGCTGTATGAAAACTTACGAACCCTTCATTCAGATGTTTGCACTGAAAATCACAGGTCAATAGCCAGCTTTTGTAAAGTGGGGTTTCAGTGCTCTGATAAAGTGCCCTAGAAGGACGCTTATCACTGCCCTCAATGTAAAGCACATCCATATTACCCCATGTGGAAATCTGGGTGTGCTCCATCACTGTGCATCACATGTAGCCGCACAGATCTGAAGTGCGTCATTGCCTTTATGGTACAGCAAAAATACTTGTTGTTATGAGCAGATGAAATAAACCACACTGGAGCACTTCTATGTGAACACGCATTCTAGGATTTCCAAATATTTCTCCTGAAAATACTAATTCCCTGGATGTCATGATGAACATGTGGCTGTCACACGGGTTGATATACTTAAAAAAAGGGGGCTGCAAAGGGAATAAGGGTGAAGCTTTGTTCACTTTAATCTCCCAATCCTATACAACCATTTGTATGTATATATATATATATATAGATA
>NW_017306448.1:1678795-1681358 GCF_000935625.1 Nanorana parkeri | reverse complement strand
AGATATATCTATATCTATCTATCTATCTATCTATCTATCGATATAGATATATAGATATAGATATATCTATCTATCTATCTATCTATCTATCTATCTATATATATATATATTATTATTTTTTTCTCTTACACCTGATTGGGTAGCCAAAGTTAACACCTCTTCACTTTATTTCCTAGAGAACATACACTTTCCAAATTGAACATGCTCTCTTCTTAGTGAACAGTCTTTCTCTATATCCCTTTAGTAAATAAAGCCCAGTGACTGCATATGAGAACTGTCAGGTTGCTGCTCATATATACCTTGAGCTTTATCACTCCATCCATAATGTGTTCTGTGAGTCCAGTGTACACTACTATGGCACAGTACAGGCCAGGCTGCTTGGACTCAGTCGGTCACGTTGTGGAATGGGTAGATTTTCCCTGATGTCACTGGAGCCCCTCCAGTACCCGATGATGATGTGGTGGGAATAAATCACATGTCCCCCCTCTAATCTGCCTGCGTGTGAATTGAGCCCTTCATAAGAGTCCCATTAGAGCTCACATGAACACATTGAGGAGACATGGGGACATCTGAGGACATCTAGGTAATACAAGAGTCTTTTTGTAGCAGCCTAGGAAAAGAGGGCACACATGAAGGTAATTGCAGGTCAAAAAGGAGGATTTAAAGTGTCAGGTGATAGTTCCCTCTCTCAGCAACAGACATGACCAATATAACCGCTAGAATCTTATATACTCTTATTACATGTGTGCTCATTCACCATATGTGTGATATTCTGCATGGAGTATGTCTTATTCTGTTAATTCCTAGCAGTAAAAACCTCCCCTGTCATCTTATGAACTGCAAGTCTCAGCTGATCGGTGAAATATTCCCCCAGCTATACAATGATGATACAGGTTCAATTTCATTTCTGTTTGTTGACTATTCTCTATAAGGACGTGTATTAATAAAGTGACATTTCACATAATGTCCCCTCCGCCATCTCCAGCCATTGTTCTGTATGTGCCCTGTGCAAAATACACTTTACTGGGCACTCACACCTCTACATTTTATACATGTGAACCGAATTCTGCATTTTATAGATGTAATCTATCTTTTTAATGTTTTATACATGATCCTATTTTTACATTTGTAATATGTGATCCTCCTTCTACTTTTTATATATGTTCCTACTGATACATGTTATATATATGATCCTACTGATACAATATGTATATCATCCTACTTCTTCATTTTATATACGCGGTCCTCCTTTTACATTTTATATATGTCACCCTGCTACTACTTTTTATGCATGATCCTACATGTTATATGTGTGATCCTAACTCTACATTTCCTATATGCTATCTTACTTCCATATTTCATATATGTGATCCTACTTCTACTTTTTAGATATGATTCTATGTGATCCTACTTTAACATTTGTATATATGTGATCTTACTTCCATATTTCATATATGTGATCCTACTTGTACTTTTTTATATGATCCTACTGATAATGTTACATATGTGATTCTACATTTCCTATATGTGATTGTACTACTTCAGTTATATTTGTGGTCCTGCTTCTACATATATGTGATCTTACTTCCATATTTCATATATGTGATCCTTCTACTACATTGTATGTATGTGATTTCTTACTTCCAAATATCATATATGTGATCCTTCTTCTACATTGTATATATGTGATCTTACTTCCAAATATCATATATGTGATCCTTCTTCTACATTGTATATATGTGATCTTACTTCCAAATATCATATATGTGATCCTTCTTCTACATTGTATATATGTGATCTTACTTCCATATTTCATATATGCGATCCTTCTTCTACATTGTATATATGTGATCTTACTTCCAAACATATGCTCCTTCTACATTGTATATACAGTATGTGATCTTACTTCCATATTTCATATAAGTGATCCTACATCTACACTTTTATATTTGATCCAAATTCTGTATTTTTTAGATGTTATCATATTGCTCCTTTTTATGTATGTGATCCTACTTTTACATTGTATTTATGCGATCATGTTGCTACATTTTATGTGATCCTACTTTTACATTGTATTTATGTGATCCTATTGCTACATTTTATATGTGATCCTACTTTTACATTGTATTTATGTGATCCTATTGCTACATTTTATATGTGATCCTACTTTTACATTGTATTTATGTGATCCTATTGCTACATTTTATATGTGATCCTACTTTTACATTGTATTTATGTGATCCTATTGCTATGCACTTCATACACTTGATCCTACTGGTTCACTTTATATATGTAATCCTACTTCTACATTGTATACATGATAAAGTCAGTGCGCCGGATATTTTGTATATATCTTCCCTTTCATTTTGTAAAAGAATTCACATTTCACATTTAGTCAACTCTGTGTACTGATATTGTTGTTTGTGTTATTAATGGTGGTAAAATCGTCAGTGTGAATAGTAATAATAGAAGTCATAAACACAATAATAAAAATAATAATAATAATAATAATAGATACACTTTAATTTTTCTCCTAAAAAATATATAATACATTTTATTGCGA
>NW_017306448.1:1570137-1677664 GCF_000935625.1 Nanorana parkeri | reverse complement strand
CATTTTATTGCGAGCCTATAATGAGATGATCTCTTTTCTGCTTTCGAGACCATCGTTTTTTGTTTTGATTAGTTTTTTTTTTTACAATATAATACACATTTTATTGCAAGCCTACAATAAGATGATTTTTTCCCCTGTTTTTCAGGCCATATTATTTTCTTTTTATTGCAATGAAAAACATTATTATTGTTGTTGTTGTTTTTATTATTATGATAATGATGATTATTATGATTACAATTATTATTATTGTTATTATTACAAATATTTTTTTCTGTTTTAAGATACATTATTGCAAGTCTTTAAAAATGTGTATTTTCTAAAATGCTTAAGTTCTATTTTTGCGGCTTTTGTTCTTTGTGTTACTAGCAAATGATATCAATGAATTATATGTCATATTTCTAGGAAGGATGCTTGGTATAAGTGCAGGCAGGCAGGGTGCTGATGGCTGTGTGTGTCTTGCAGGTATTGGCAGTGCCCGGCTCTCCCTCCATCTCTCTCTCTCTCTCTGGATGTGCGGTTGATATTTGCGGTCTGCCCTTATGGAATCTACAATCTACACTCCGCCAGACACAACTACCTGCCGATAACAAGCGATTTACATTTCAACTCTCTGCAATTACAGGAACAGCCTCAATTCAAATCAATATCGCCCATTATTAATCTAAGCTAAAAGGCTTTTCAGAAGAACAGACAATCCATAGAAAGTTTTTTCCAATTTATGCTAAACGCCTTAACTCCGTGTGTGCTGGTTTTATTCCCTTTAAATGTGCTGATTTTATTTGCTGTTTTTATTTATGATATTGTTATGTTTATTTATTATGCTTTATAACCACGTGAATTCAGCTTGAATATTCTGGTGATTAAAAGCCCAATTCAAGTATTCGAACTCTTGAGAGAACATAGGTAAAACTTTACATTTTATGAATTTTGATCAGGTGCCTGAACAATAATTTCAGAATGAATAAAAAAACCTGCTTCGAGATAAATGAGATTCGTTTAATGCAATTCAGAATAGTGCTGATTGCTAATTATTAAGTAATTGTTGCAATTTTATTTTGCCCTCCGTATAGGTTTTGTATTTTTACTACTTTATTTTGTTTATCACGTGCTGTCTAATTCATACTTTGTGCTGTGTTATTTCATTTTTATGAACTGCTGATTGGTCACATGAGGATAATATATACGGTTAATATAATAGTAAGCATAACTCTAAATACATCCTCTGAATCATTTATATAGATATATATAGATCTATATATATCTATACATCTATCTATATCTATCTATATCTATATCTATATATCTATATCTATATATAGATATATATATATATATCTATATATATAACATTTTTAAAAACAACATTTGATTTTAATCCCTTATCTGTTTTTGAGCATGAACAGATATTACAAACAATCCTTTTTAATTAGGCAAAATTCGTTTATCATAGATACGATACAGCTACAGACGCATACATACGCATATAGTCCCCAATCTATCTGAAGGCTTGTGTAGTCCATTGTCATGATCAGATGGGACCTTTACAAATACAGAGCAGTCAGGTCAGTGCTGGTAGTAATGGGGTGATAGAGATGGTGTGATCTCCAGCCTTGCTGGGGTGGACTGCCTCCTGCACCTCACTTCATGGCTCTGCTCCTGTTCTCTATACATTTCTATTGGAGCTGCTGGCTGGAGCGGAGGTAATGTGATTACTGATCTCTGCTTGGGGAGAAAGCTGGGAAATTAACTAAAAGCAACAGAAAAAGTGTAGACTCTAGTTTTAATGCTGGCCTTGAGGACTGATTCTCTTCTCAGAGCTTTGTGCCCTCCTTGTCACGCAACAGCCCTGTCCAGGGTCTAAGAAAAGGATGGCAACAGAGTATTTTTTACCTATGATGATCAAGATTTCAGTAGATTTCTGCAACAGAGTAAAACTTCTTTAGCGAATGTGAACTCTCACAATTCACATTAACTTTGATATCTCATTGAAATTGTCCTGTAATATCTGTTCGATAAGTGCCAAGTACTAGTAAGGACAAGGCTGGAGTATACACACAAATTACACAATTAGTGTGCAACCAGCTAAAAGTAACAGTAAGCTCAGGAGTTAAATCTTAAAAAGGCATTTAAGTACCTTAACTATTAACAAAAATGTATCTTATTTGTGTATCACTCCTCGGCTGTAGATCCTCAAATCATCTCTGAATTGGTGTTTACACTGTCTTTCCTTCTGGAGGGTGGCTGCGTTTGTTCCCGTGGTCCATGTGTGTGTTGTAAAGTAGCCACTGCTCCAAGCTCACTCCTGTGATGGACTACAATCTCACTTTTAGTTTAACAAATTTGTATTGAGATTGTAGTCCACCACTAGAGTGACCTTGTAGCGCTGGCTACTTTATAACACACACACAGTCAAGTCTACCAAATGGACTTTGCACAGGATGTGTTATAATTGGCATGGTGTTATGTAAGTGCTGGCTCCCATATTTAAGAATTGGTTGATAGTAGGGATCAGGGAATCTGCCTTGGTTTGATTGTGCCTACTGTCACTTTTGCTAGATAGCTTGGTCTGTATGAAAATACAAACTTCAAGATTTCAAGAAGAAGAACTATGGGGTCAGTGCTTTTCCCCATAGTTCTCCCCAGGGTCATGGGAGGACACAAACTAGCGTCCTCCCGTGACCCAAAGCTCAGTATACTGAGACCGCCGCAGCCGGGACGGATCCCGACATTACTGTCAAGATCCATCCAGCTGCGTGATTGACAGCTGGCTCTGCCTATCTAGAAGCAGAGCCAGCTGTACCCGCCCTTTCCCCCGTCCGTTCCGCCAGTCAGTGCTGGAGAATCGGAGAGGGGGGAATCCCTGCAGGGAGCCGTAAGTGACAGTCACAGCTCCCTGCAGGGACATGATCGGGAAGTGAGCGAGCGACTGTATGTGTTCGTTCACTTCCCGATGTATTGAGCCAACATGTGACAGTTTCATTGTCACACGTTGGCTCGAACTATGAGGCTGAGTGATTTTCACTCACCTCATAGTTCTCCTTTAAGATCAGGGGGAGGCAACCTCAGCACTCCAGCTTTTGTGGAACCACAAGTTCCATGAGGCTATGACAGACTCTGACAGCCGCAGGTATGACTCTGAGAGGCAGAAGCACGATGAGATCTGCAGCTTCACCACAGGTGGAGTGACAAGGTTGCCTACCCCTGGTTTAGGAGAACAGGGGGATGCTGAGCTTTTTTCCATCTGACTGCTACCTTCTATACTTCAATTACTTGGCATGATCTCGCATACAGTCATGTGCACTGCAGATTGAAGACTCAGTAGATTTAGATTTTCCAGTCTCCTTTAGATTTATCAAAACGACGGGGCCTATTCACTAAGCTGCCGAAGGATCTAGCCATAGCTTCGGCTGAGCCTTTGGCTAGCTTCGGCCCCAGGACCCCTTTGGTTCTACTGCTGTTGATGGCGGCTGGCTCCGGCCACTTGCAGAGAGATCAGCGTCCCTGGTTACCATGTATATTATATTATATTATACCATGTATAATACACTGCAGTATTGTGGACACCAACATGAGGTCAGGGCTTAAGAATGCACAACATGGTGGTGAAAAGCTTACATAGTCTTACCTTGGGACTCTCCCTCTTAAGTTAATTGCAAAGAACTGTAAAAGCATTTTTTATAAACCTCAAATCTGGGAAAACTGAGTTGATTTTTCGTCTTATGAACAGTTGCCGTGTTTTGTATGTTATTATCAGTTCCCCGTTAGACTTGGGGTCTTGGGTTTCTGTTTAAGCAAGATCACATTGAGTCTTCAGCCGATTATGACAGTGTTCCACCTGTGCAATATGTTTGTTTTTATTGCCGCCACTGGGGGTGCCACGTTAGCCTTTGATCCTCCTGGCCACTACCTATGCACACTCCTTCCCCACCATGGACTCTCTGCAGGTTCTAATACACTTCAAACGGCTCTGGCTGGTGTGAAATGTAGGAACTGCCAATATGATGGAATGATTGAAAGCAGCTGCAGTCGAGAGGCACGATATCCTAGATGTGCTATCAACGTCATTACACACATCTGGGTTACCTAAATGAAACACACTTCTTCCATAACTGGGAACTGACATCCCAACTTCATGTTGACATTCCTTTCAATATATTTAATCAATTATTTGTATACCCATTACATAACCGTGTCCAATCCCATTCTGCTTTGGAACTGCATGGCATTGATGGAAGGGCCTAGTTTGACAGCCAGTAAATGTGCACTCACCCACCCATCGTCATGATCCATAGAATTCGAAGTCAAGTCACCAGCACGCAATGGTCAAAATGCAAATAAAGTTGTTTTATTGCAACATTACACTACATAGGTCTATAAGCCAATGTTTTAGGGTCCCTTCCTCAAGAAGACACAGTGACTGCTGGAGTGGCTGGTGACTTTGAATTCCTGAGGTTCTGCACAGCACCATCTGTAGCAGTCACTACAAGCACCTCCTTTATTACTACTGGTCACCATGCTGTATGGTATGCAGCAGGCATCTACAACCGTTTATGATCTATAGAATGTACGGCTGTTCAGATACCGAGCACCGTACTTGGGACAATTACAAGCACAGATACTTTTCCAGCTCCAAGACTAGACTAGAGAACAACTCAAAAATTAGGAGGAAGCTGTCATTTTTAAGGAGCATATGGAGCACCTAGTATTTGTACATTCCTGTTTTAATGTATGATTTGTTATGTGGAGGAATCTCCCACTGGGCCAAGCTTCAGTATCTTGCTAGTCGGCCCCACTGACTCTCAAAATACCTGAACAATGCCTGCATCCAATCAGATTGTTCAGGTATTAAGAGAGCCAGCGGGGCCGACTAGCAAGATACTGAAGCTTGGCACAGTGTGAGATTCCTCCATCCACACAGTTTAGCGTAGATGGAGGAATCTGTTGCACTTTTTCCATCTGACCATAGAAACTCTGCAGATAATCTATAGGCATATGGCCAGCTTTATGATTTTAGGACAGTGGTGGGGCACCAGGGTCCAGACGCAGCTGCGACCCTGGTAGTTCCCGGGAAAATGCCAAGTATCGGCACTGGTATCTGAACTGGTATCTGAACATCCCTAATTACTTCATCTCATGTTGGTTGCATTAGACTTTTAATAAACCAAGCTATGGTAACACAAAAACAGTAAATACGTTGATGGGTTTTAATTGGCCATCTGTTATTTCCCTAGCCACAACCATTTTTGTACTATTGGGTTTGAGAATATTTGCGGATTTTATTTTTTATTGGTTACACTGTTAAGGTTCATTTATTTTCTAGTATTTGCACAATTGAGGTTTTGTCTCCAGGTAATTTCTTGGCTCCTCCATCTCTATAGGTGTATTTCAGTAAACCTGTCCATAACCTGGGCAATTTAAAGTGAGCATAAGGTGAAGAAATGCATACGCAGAGGTTACCTTTAATGAATGCTGTATGTTAAAATGATCAATAATTCCAGACGGAGAGCTAGAAATTAATTTCTGGCCCTGCCCCCTCCCATCTTCTGAGCCTTCTTATTGGACTTTTAATTTCACATATCAATAGTTATGAAAGGAGGCTGAAAAAACTAAATTTTTACAGGAAACATTGAGATTTACATAAAATTTGATTTGCTTAACGATCCTTATAACCTGTAGTTTTCTCTAAAAGTAATCTCTAATCATGGATCTTTCCATTGCATGCCAACTTGAATCGCACATGTTTCTAAAGGGTTTATCAAAGTGTCTGTGATGTTGATAACAACCAATAGTATTACAATTCTCATTTTGTTAATGATGTTTAGCAAATAAAAAGGAGGGATCTAATTGGCTGCTGTGGGCAACACTTCTGGCAGCATCAGATGGATAAGATATCTGCATCCCAGGACACTATGAAGGGAATTTATCAAAACTGTGCTCCACTGTAAACTATTTGGGGTATCATTACTTGTGGCTTCACATATAGGGCACTAGTAGCTGATGGTCTTACTTTTTTCTAAAAGCTTCTGCGATAATTGGTTTGACCTGTAACATGGATATCACAGATCTCCTATTAGTTTTGGAGTGCTGCTTTATGGGATGTGTGGCCTGAGTAAGCAAAAAGCCCTGCACCGGACCTGCACATGGCGACTCTATAGATCGAGAACTGAGCGATCACAAACCACTGGTCGCTAAGTTCCTGTTCTTTTCCCTGCAGAGAGCGATGACTGTCAATCACTGCCCCCCCCACAGGGATTCCCCCTCTCCTCTCCCTGTTCCTCCAGTGCTCATTGGAGGGACAGACAGGGGGTGGGCACAGCTGTCTCTGGCTCTAGAGAGGCAGAGCCAGCTGTCAATCAGCCAGTGGGGTGGACCCCGCCAATATTGTCGGAATCTTTCCCTGGCCGCAGAGTGGCTCTGCTTTGTCTGCATATAGCCCACTATATGCTGATTTTTGGATCACAGGAGGACATTGTAAATGTCCTCCTGTGACCCTAAAGAGAACTGTGGCCAAAAAAGATTGGGCAAAAGTTCTCTTCTAAAGCTATATACATTTAATGTACACAAGCATAAAATAAAGTAATAGTGGGGCTTTATAGGTTTCTATTTTATTGTTTAAAGTTCATAAAAATTCAAGTTTATTCATATAAAGTTTAAAATCCATCTAAATATATAGATCGTCACAAAACCAAACAGTTATTTTATGCCTACAGTACCAACTTCTGTATTCAGATATTGCATCATAGAGTATATTTGCAACAAAACACAATCCAATGTATTTTGTCCTTGAGTTGGCTGGTCATCCTGAAATAGTCTAATACTGGGAGAAGGTTTCTACCCAGGGGAGTTGGATCCCTCCACCGGTCATCCATGATGTACCTGGAACACACTGGGACACAACAATCTGGACGGAAGGACTATCATTCCACATAGCTTGATTGGGGACTGAGCCATTAACCAGGACCAGTTTGGTGGCGTTTCTTGTAATACTGCATGGCTATGAGTACCAAAATATAAATTACTGTACAAGGAATTATCTTCTGGGGACATTATAGCCTGTGCTATACCTGTATGATTGTAATCTATCTGGTTCTGTGTTGATCCCCTCGTGTGGCCCCTTCTAGGTTCCAGAAGAAGCACAGCTGCAAAACGCGTCAAACCGAAAGGGGGCCAGCAAGAGGCAACAATAATGAATAGCACCTAAAAAGCCCCACAATTACTTTATTTTACGGTTGTATAGTTTCATTAGGGGTGTGGTGCTCTGTTTTACCCTTATACCCCAATAAAATCGAATTTCTGTGATCCATTGAATGTAAAAACTCCACATTTATGTGATATTTATACAAAACTCACAGAGCAGCCACCGCTCATATTCCTTGCCCTATGATCACACAGCCCCATCCCTCTTGTTGGTGCAGGCAAGAAAAGCACGCTGCAGCTCGGTACTGGTTCTCGCAGAAACAATTACTGCACAATTAAATGTGATATTTATGTTTAGCAACTGAACATGTTTATGAGAAAATTATTCCTCCTAAGGGAACCTAACTTTCCAACAACCTAACCTCTCAGAGCTGACAAAACACTTTCCATACATAAATAGGTGGAGTTTCAGGGTACAGTTGGTGGGGTTTAACATCATCCTACCAGAACACACTAATACCTTAATAATTGAAAAGGGAGAAATGGTTAATTTCCCTATCCTCCTCTGCAAAGCAGTTTTCCTGGAAAATGTCAGGTGCTTTTTTACTGCTAGGAAATAAACACATTATATTAAAACAAAAATCTGCCCGCATTTTAAAAAATATATGCCATAAGTTAAATACATTAAGAGCCACAATTATTCCCAGTGGTAAATTCATCTGCCGAAGGGCAAACAAACACAATTTAATAGACGAGGATCTTTGGGCATTCGATTGATGGTCATCTCAAGCTCCACATTTGCTCACAGATAGAGGAAACCACAGCGCCTGCTTGGTTCTCATTTCCCCGGTGCCGGGCTTTGTAAACGCTCTTCAGATGAAGGAAAAGGCCAGAGTCCAGCCTGAATGAGAGCCAGGACTCCATTAATTTTCAATAATTCAATAGACATTCTTCACTGCTTCTAAACATTGATTCTGAATGTCAGAACAAACTCTTGATAATAATTGCAGCTATACATAGCCCTTAGATTCTTGTTTAGAAACTCGGCATGCAGTTAGGGAAATGTTGGGAATTTGCATTGCAAACTTGGACATACAATGAAGATCTACTTGCGAGTAATTGAACAACCATCCGAAATGTCACCAGCACACCAATGGATGATGTCCAAAATAAAGCGTCTTTTATTCACGCATATTGTCACATCAAATATGCAACGTTTCTGGGCCATGCAGGGTCCCCTTCATCAGGCTTAACATGATGTCTAGCCTGATGAAGGGGACTCTGCGTTGCCCCGAAATATTGCATTTTTGATGTGACAAAAGACACATTTGATGTGATAAAAGACGTTTTCATTTTGGACATCATCCATTGGTGTGCTGGTGACATTTCTGATGTACACTGTGATCTGCAGCGCCATCCGCAGTCGCTTCAGCACCCACCTTTAAGCACAAGGGGCATTCGGTAAGGAGTGCTGCAGTTATATACAATTATAATTGAACGACCAGACCCCGGAACGATGTTTAATTTATAAAATACACACATCCACTATTCCGTATCGGACCACTGCCTGAGTATTGTCATTGTGGAAGAAATGGAGTGTGCCAGATTACTTATTTCCACAGAAGTAAATAGAAGATCAAAAACAAAAATCCAGTCTTCATCATTAATGACACTGGTTTCTCAATCCAACAGTGTACTCTATGTACATGGACTTATTATTTCACAACATTCTGTATCTTGTAATGGGATCTATCTCTTTATAGAAGTCTTAGGATATCTGTCATATGTGCAATGTTTTTGTAATTACACTACTTTCTAAAGTAGGTACAACAACAAAGTGCCCACAAGTGCCTGGAGCTCAAAGCCAATCATTTTGGCTCACCCTGCCCCTTTCCGTACCTTCTCCTACATCTGGACGCCAGAACTATGAACTTTAGTTAAGGCCCAACACAAGCACAAAACAATTGATGGAGAACGCTAGGTAGTCAAGTAGGTCTAGGAAATGTTTTTATGTGACAGGTTCACTTTAAAACAGACCAAAGGAAAAAGCTGCACACCACTGTCCACCAAATTGCAAACTTTATCTATGAAGCTACCAACTTCCAGCATAATAGAATTCTCAAATATCTCTATGATTAAGGGTGAAATGCATTAGAGTGGGCGGCCCCTAGGCAGGGGAATTATGTTACGCTGGAAGTTGGTAGCTTTGTGGTTTAACGTTTGCAATTTGGTGGACAGTGGTGTACGGATTTTTCCTTGGGTCTGTTATAGTTGTAGTTGAGCATAGATGGCTCCTGGCCTGCACCTGCATGCGTCCAGGTGTTGGAGACTCAATGTTGAACGGAGCAGTGATATCTGTTTGTGATAGTTCACTTTAAAGCTGCTTATTGAAATATACAGTATTAAATGGAGAATAGTTAGTAATGGCAGTTCTGCCTAGTTATATTTACCTCTCACCAAACCAATAAACTCATGGTGACCTGTATGCTCAAACTAGACTGGAATATAAGGCATAGTCCACCTGAATTAAAAATTCACAGCTGAGTAGTGCCAACCTAAAAACACACTCTCCTGTTTCTTGAATTTCCACTTTTGCAGCCAAATCGGAATATACTCATACCTTCATTCACAGACTATCCTCCCAGTCCTCAGGTCTTCATTGTGAGAGGATTCTTCTGCCAGTGCCTACGTCCCATTCTGATGAAGTGGACACTGCTCATTTGCGTGAAAACATGGCATTCCCACAGTTCTGCACTGATTACAATATGATGTCAGTGTGAGAGGGTGACAACAAGACCAGTTGGATACATAGAGGGGATGCAGCTGACCAGACACCTTCAGTGAAACCAGTGTGGGGAAAGAACACAGACCCATGGATTAAGGAAAGTAACTGGGCTATAGAAACTATATTAAAGAAATAATAGCCTGACTGGGAGCATGTGTTATTTTTTGTATTTTCCTGGCCAGAGTTCTGTTTTAGCTAACTAGCTCAGATATAGATTGTAAGCCCTCACAGGCAGGGCCCTCCTTACCATCTTGTCTTGAATTGTATTTGAAAATAAATCAGCTGCAGAAATATTACAATTTTACAGCATTTGTGAGACTTATTACAAGCCTACCGGATGCTCTTATATGTACGCGTACTCCCAGCACGTGTGTAATGTGTATGTAGACAGAGTTTAAATATATTTGTACTTAGAGCAAGTTCACATTTCCTGGTATTATACTGCTATATAAAAAAATGTTATATATTTTTACTTTCTACAATTTACTGTGGAATATACTGTACTTGGTGTACAACTGAAGACTTCGCCTTCTGCATACTACCTTCTACTTGTTCTAAAACAATGGAGACCTCTTGTGGTCAGTTATAGATATACAGCTGAAGAATGCTTTTTTATTTCCTTTCAGTAAATGACTAAGGACCCATTCGGACCTGTGTGTTGTGATAATGCATGGTAATGCACGATTAGGGTGCAGTTCATTGTGGTGGCATTCATTTAAAATGGCACCCCAAGGAAACGTGTAACTACAGTATTGGACAACACACCTGTGCTGCAGTGCACTTCAATGTGTATGTTGTGCATTGTGATGCATTCTGTTAAACAAAGGGTCATGTCCATTTTTCTGTACGCTAAGGTGTGCTGCCATGATGATGAATAGGCTACCTTAACACAGCATGCAGAATAAATTACATTTACATATGTGTTTATGCAATGCATGGTGTGAATGGGCCTCGAGAAAAATGTACCTGCCCAACAGTGGACACTAAAATAAGAATTTTGTACTTACCATAAAATCTTTTTCTGGAAATCCATTGAGGGACATGAGGATTGTAGACATTTTTGAACAGTGGGGTTATACTTCCATCTTCAGGAGGTCGGGACACTGACAAACAGAAAATGTTAAGTCAGCTTGGTATAACACTGCCTGTGGAAGTTGTGTTCTTCAGTGAACATCAAGAAAAATGTTTTACATGTGTACAGGAATTGCAGAAATACTTAATCAGTCAGGATGTGCAAAGGCAATCCAACTGAAGAATACGCAGCAGGTCTTTCCTCCCCACACTGCTCCGCTTAGCCTCCTGACAGGTCTCTCCTCCCTGCTGGGTGTCGCAGCTGGATCTACTCTGTGTCCCCTCTAATCCCCACTGCCTCTGCCAACACAGGCAGGGGAGAGCAGCGGGGATCAGAGGAGACATAGGGGTCTATTCACGAAGCTGCCGAAGGATCTGGCCGTAGCTTCTCCTTGTTACAGCAGCAGAGCCGCCGGACAATAGGAAACTATTGTCACTGCTAGCTCCGCACAATCATTTGCTATTTACTTTTTTAACTTTTTTCTGTTCTGCTCGGTACTTCTGAGGGACCGAGCAGAACAGCCGAGCCGAATGCCGCTCGGCGGCATTCGGCTATTCACTCACTGTTGTTCGGGATCTTTAAGAATAGCCCGAACAGCAGTGAGTAGCCTGCCGGAGGTTCGGCTCAGCCGATCCAGATGTTGGATCGGCTGACTCGAACTCCTTCTGCACTTCGGGTCAAAACAGGGATGTACAAATCCCAGGAGCCCGATAGCCAATGCTCCTTAAAAATGGCAGCTGCCTCCTAACTTTTTCTCTAGTCTAGTTTTGGAGCTGGAAAAGTATCTGTACTTGTACTTGTCCCAAGTACGGTACTTGGTATCTGAACATCCCTAAATGGCAGTGGCAGGAGTTTTCAAATGGTGCCCAGTGGTGTCCACTGTGAGATCACTCCTAATACTTCAGCATGACTGGTCTTACTCACTACATTAGTCCTCAGAGACTAGGTCACACCAGAGGGTGTGTCACAGATCTGGACCTAGAGCGTGCATTGTGGCTAACACAGTCCACAAAGATCTGGAAAGCACCACAATGCAGAGCCCAGTGCCCAAACCAGGCTAGCCTAGCATCCTTGTATGGACCACCAGAGCTGTTGCTAAGTATACGCCAATCGGGATAGCTGCTGTGTGAAGATTAGCACAAAAAGCATAATTAAATGATTGAAGACACTGAAGAAAAATGTCTGCAGTGTGCTGAGAATCTTGATATGAACAAAAAAGGTAGCAGAGCTGAAGAAAATTTGTCCAACCTCCTACGACACAAGCAAAAAACTTAGGTGTGATGTTTGGAGGCAGGGTTATACGGGTGCTGACCTAGCAGTTTTTGTGTGCCAGTGTTCCAACCAACTGAAGACAACAATATAGCCCAACTGTTCAATAATTTCCCACAATACTTGGCAATGGCCACTGCAGTAGTCTGATGGATCAGTGGAGTAGCTTTGGGCAGGGCTTATCCATGAAGTAAGGGAAGGCATTGAATTTAAATGAACAACATGACTTCAACACAACTTTCATTTTCAGAAATGGCGGCAGCTTTCATATTTTTATGAACATAAAATACACTCAGGGGAATTTACTAAGACCAAAATTGGAGCAACCAATCAGCTTCTAACTTTTAATTTCAAAGCTTAACTGAGCAAGTTGAAGATAGAAGCTGATTGGTTACTGTGCACAGTTGCTCTAGATTCTGTCCCAGTTTTAGTTAATACCTTTCAGAGTGTTTTCAGTGGGCGCCTTTTTGAGTTATTAAATAAACATAATACGTTATTGCTTTTTAAAAAAATTTAAATAATTTTAACAGTACTGAAGGGAAGTACAGCTAGTAAATATTAGACATATAAGTAACATGTTTGAAAAACAATACAAAAAAAATAAAATAAATAAAAGATACAAGAACAGCAATTATCTTTTACAAAAATTTGTGATACAATTATCAATAAATAATAACAGTTTTTTTTTTAAAAGAGAGCCATCTTTTTTTTTCCAGCAAGTATCTTTGATGGTTGATTTTGGCTTTTTTAATGAAATAAAAGCATGTTTGTGGGGGGATAAATGATAATATAAAAGAAGATAAAAGTATTAAAAATATGTTATAGTCATTTTTGACCATCTGTTGGGCAGAATGTGTTTTTATGTGCTTCAGCCAAATGTACTGTACTGTATATCTGCATTTTGAGGTACCAACCATGCTTTCCCAAAATGCATGTGCTTTTATAATCTCTGTAGGACTGCCATATAGTGCATATCTGACATATGCAATATAGACTGATGAGATCTCTGTATTTAGTGATGAAATCCCTTGGGTAATTTTTATTAAATCTTTAAGTATACCAATATTTTGCGGATGCAAGAGGATGCATGATATGTCTTCGTCTGCCATTTAAGATTTCTGTTTTACTTTTTTAATTATTAGTATTTTCCATGTTTCTAGATTGACCAGTAGAAAATGATGGTACCCTTGTAACTCTTTTACTTCTGGTCCTGAGGAAGTGTATGCTGTCTATGAAATGCGTTGACCATTTTCTAATTCTACATTTATGGTGGTCAAAAATCATAAATATGTGATTTTGTGGATTTAAATCCCTTTTGTTTTTAAACTGTTTCCATTAATATTCTAGCAATACAACGTTTCTGTTCTGGATGTAATATATACACTGAGAGGCCAGTTTATTATGACCACTTGACGTTTGTAAGCAAATTAGCTATAATTTCGCGCTGAAGTTGCTAGAGGGCCAGACCATTATAAATAGGGAAGCAGGTTGTTTACCACGACAGTAGAAGTGATTTGTTTCTAAAGATATGGCTAAACAAAGTGATTTAACAGCTTTTGAACGTGGGATGATTGTTGGCGCGAGCTATGGAGGGATATATATATATATATATATAGTGCAATATAAATGGGTAAGCCGTATTAGTCCAGTAGACAAGATGTCAAAAAAGACAAAAACGCAGTATTGCAGTGTGCAATGATACCTTTCTTATTGGACTAACAAAATATATAAAAGACAAGCTTTGGAGAGTGAACCTCTCTTCTTCAGGTCAGAAGCAATACTGATCAACATGACAGTTTGTCAGTTAAGATAGGAGAAAGCTGTTAGAGGAGGGGGGAGGGGGGGTTAGTGGGGTGTCATGAATGTTAGACCTGGGAGTAAAAAATGCCTCCTGATAATCAAAAGACAGAATATACATATCACCAATCATATAAAATATAGACTTTGGAAAGACAAATTCATATACAGTACAAGAACATGATTTCAATTTTAATTAGATGGAATAAATATGAATAATAGAAAATAGCATGGGATATACATACATGATTTCATGTTGAGAAGACGGAACAAAACAATATATAATATGCATATGTATGATGCAGCATATCTGACATTCACTAATCATCCACTGTAAGTGAATCAAACATGTGTACTTCAAATGGAAGTGATTGATTCACCACCAATGAATGTTTGGCGAACGTAACACTCACTATTTTTAAAAAGATGGCCCTGAGTGAGGGGGAAATCCCTCTAACTCAGCACCAGATAGGAGAACAAACCTGACAGTGGTTCTGAACTTTTGCTGGTCTCATAATGGATTTTCATTTATTTTCTTAAAGCCTTGGTGCGTGTGAATGTATAGATAAAAGTATGCCTCTCCCCATACTGTGTATTGTAGGAAATTATACTGAAATGCTTATATATGTTTTTCATTTCATCCTTCAGGCTTACAACATGGGCTGAAATAACAGACAATCATATAAAACATAAGACCCAGCAGGGTGACACCAGTCCTCCCAGTCACACAGACTGTAATATATAGAGCACTCTGTTATTGCAGAGTGACTGTACCCTCTGCTGACAGCAAAACACCTGCATTATGATCAACACACAATGACATTCCAGGTAATCCAATCTTTTAAAATTATGATTTGTTATTTTACAAGGTAATGGTAAAGTATACACATCCGCAGCACCTGCGGACTTACTATGGTGTGCTGCAGATATTGCATTACATTGTCTGTGTTATTTTACTGGAAGGCGGGCACAGAGGCACAGCCTCACAAAATAAAGTTTTATAAAGGGAATGTTTAAAGCTGAACTCCAGACCCAAAAAAATTATTTAAACAAATTCCTCAATAACTATCGTGCATCTAAATCCACCTTATGTTCACTGTACGCCTTTGCAGACTTATATTCCCATATAAAAGTAGCAGTGACATCATTACTGTGCAGAACCTGTGCAGAGAGCAGAGCTGTGGAAGGGACCCAACAAGTCCACCCACTACAGGCTGGCTGCAGAAAACTACAGGAGGGGCTACAGATATGACCAGTCACCCTGCACCCAATGGACTTTTGTGGATGGAGCCAATCAGAAAATGCTTGAAAAAGAAATTGAGGACACAGAGTCCACAATGTCTTTTTCTGTAGTTTCAGCACTGAATGAATGGAGGGCACTCAGTACAGAGGCTTCCCATTCATTCACAAACTGGAGATAGTAAATATTTACTATCAACCAGTTTTGAATGGATAGAAGCCTCTGTACTGAGCTGCTTCTCCCTCTTGAGAAACTCATGAATGACCAGGAAGTGATTTAAAACACTTCCTGTTTATTCATAACTATGTGTCCCCAGTTGTTTACAAACATTGGAGTGATCAGCAATATTACACATATTTGCCGATCCTCCGCTCAGCCATCCTGAAAGTGACAGGAGCTGCTCGGCTCTGCACAGAGCTGCTTGGAATAGATAGATTTATCTTGTTGCCCCAAAACGTTTATGGCCAACTTTAGGCTAGGACATTTATGCTCTGCCCTGGGAGATCTGTCCTGAAAAGTACCTCCACTGAGATCTTACTACTGAAAGCTGATCATGTTTGGCTGTTTTAGTGGGACAACCCAATATCACCTGGGGGGGGGGATTTACTCTTAAAAAGACCAACAAGAACTGAAAGAGTGTTAGGTGGAATGTGGACCTTATGACCTCCTTACCATCTTGTCTTGAATTGTATTGTAACTGTAATGTCCTCATTATATTGTAAAGCGCTGCACAAACTGTTGGCGCTATATAAATCCTGTATAATAATAATACAAGGAGATTTTCAAAGCAGTCAGAACATCAGCTTACATCTGTGGATAGATAATGTCCACAAATGATCACAGAATTCATGGATGGGTTAATTGTGGCCATGTAGTCTCTCTCTCTCTCTTTCTCTCTCTCTTTCTCTAATATACCTAATATATATATACTGTATCTATCTACTGTATCTATCTGCTATCTCTATCTGTCTGGGATGAGACATACTAGCTGCCTCCCTGGTAATTGTCGGAGACATCAATTTGCACACTTCATTCACACTGCCAGTAAATAGTTTTTTTGTGTGCTGCTTTTCAGGTTAAAGATGAAATCTCCTCAGTTTTATGATGTAATCTGAGTTTGGATCTGCTCATTTGCAGTAGGTGAAAACATTTGACCTGGAAAGAGTATACTGTGCCAGTGGCATATCACCTGGAAATCAAGAGTACAAGAGAAATTAAAACCCTGAGAACAAACACAGTGAGACCTAATAAATACCACATTACACATTGTTATTACAGAAGTTCTCAATCTAACAGATGCATCATATTGCCATTTCTAGTCTTAAGTTTCTGTTTCTGTGCATTGAAGAAAAACCACAACAGTTGCCATTAAACTGTATTTTGTTGATACCAAAGTCTACACATGTGTATTAACTGTTAGTGTGCAGCTCTCAGTCTCTTGTGGAGTCCTTTGATTTCTCAGCAACTGTCACCTAGGCCTAAAACATTAAGGACTCGTTCACACTAGCCTGTTCACTACAATACCCAGTTTTAGCATGCGGGCTCGTGTGGTGTGAGATGTCTGTTAGGGGGCGGTGTGATGAGTTGTCTCAGTCTACTTACAAAGTGGACACTCCATTGAAATATCTGACCTGTGCTGCATCTATGGGAGGGGCTCTATGGGAACCTGTAAGGGAAAGGAGCCACCCTAAAACAGCACATCAGGGCCAGTGCTCAGGGAATCAGCCGATTCTGCAGGAAAGTAAAACTTTTAAACATGGAGAAGCAGTATTCAGTGTACTTGATCAGCATTTGTAATAGCTAAAAAACTTTTGACTTTAATATCACTTAATGAGTCTAGACAGATATGCAAAGGAAAGACACCATTTATTCCAGTTATGTTCTCCTTTACAAAACAGGACATGCATTTTACATACAGCTACTGTAAGCACTGGAATCTATCTTTATAGTAGCTCTTCACACGTTTATGTTTAAATTTGCAAATTTTCATGCTGGGCAGACTAACGCATGAAAACCTTGCTGAATTAACAACCACAATGTGTGAATGGAGCCTTACTCTACAGTTATCCGCAAAAGGAAGGAAGATAACCTGTAATGGTGAACTGGTAACATTTCCAGAGGCCCGGGGTGTTTGCCAAATTTAAATACCTATCTCTGGCTGGGTATTTATTGGAAGTGTAGTTTGACAGCGAGTATGCAAACCACAACTAGACATATCTGAAAATGGATATAAGAACGCATGCAGGAGATTGATAAGCAGCTGTTTTCAGCCACTCACTGGGAGACCACTTGCACTTATTCCAACAATCCCTATTCATAATAATGACAGTGATGCAATTACAGTGTGTGTCTAGACAAAAGCATTTATGCAATCTATGTATATTTCTTCATTTTATGCCTTTTTCAAATTGAGTTCTCCTGTGGGATTACAGAATTCCCCCCATAAATTATGGACATGAGGAAATGGGAGGGGGGTGTTCTGTAGTCCAGCAGGATGAGGCTAACAAAACAGCTTACCGGACAACAGCAGGAAGTTATTTCACTGGATTTTGGACAGGACGGAGAGTTATTTTCCTGTACTTGCACCATTATGAAAGAGACAAAACATGGGGAAATGTGCATGTGTCCCTCAGGCATGCACTGCAAAGGTTTTTGCTTTCTCCTTTATTTTTTAACAAAAAATCTCCAGGGAAAGGACAGCATTGACTTAGGCGTAATTAGCACATTGCACTTCCCTCCTGCTGTCATTTCCATAGATTTTTCCTGGAGATCTCCTAATCATTTCCTGGACAATGTCAATTTCCCAGTTACATAGTTACATAGTATTTGAGGTTGAATAAAGACATTAGTCCATCAAGTCCAACCTATTAGGATCTCATTCTAGGAGTACCTGTACCCCTGTATATTGCGGTCCCTTAAGAAATTGTCCAAAAGTTTCTTGAACCGTCCCACGTTCTTTGCTGAAATCACCACCTGTGGCAGTGAGTTCCAGACCCTAACTGATCTTACTGTGAAGAACCCCCTTCGCCCCTTGTGCTGGTTTTTGCCTAAATTAGACGTTGACTTCCAGTGTGATTAATTCTTGGTTTGATTCTGAAACATTAGTGTTGCAAAACAAAAAAGCGACTTCCAGAAACCAAGTTATACTGTTTTCATCTGTAATAAACTCAATAAAGTTAATGGAACAGCCTGCTACGTACATGACGGCAAATGGCTTAATTACCCCGGACAGCGGGCACACATTCATTACAATGTCTGATCCATTAGAGAATGTCCTGACACACATTATGGGAAGTTCAATTACAAAACTATGGCATCAATTGGTTGTTTCTATCAAATGAGTGCTTATTTTAGGAACACCATTTTTCTGGTATTTATTCATAATGAGATGATTAAAATGCTTCATTATGAATAAATGTCATGGTTTAAAAAAGAAGACATTATGATTCTTGTGAAATGCAGTGAGATGCCGTATGATGGAAGGTGTTAATCACGGGTGCAGATGTCACAGCTGGGGAGATGAGGAGATGGCCTGGGTCAAGCCTCTTAAGGTGCCCATACACTGTTCGATTCTCGGCGAAATCCTGCGATCGTACGAGAATCGAGCAGTGTGAACTAAGACGTGCGACCGTTTCTACTGTACGGTCACACGTCTTTTGTCGAGCCAACATGTTCGAAAACCGCACGATTCTCGGCGGGTTTCTAGCCTGCTCGTCCGATAGCTGCGGAACGGGCCGGTGTGCGCACGCGCACACTGCCCGTTCTGCATTGCCGTCATCGGAAGCCTGTTCTGCATTGCCGTCAGCGGAAGCCCGCCCCTCAGCGGGGCGGGCTTCCGATGATCACAAGTACGATCTGCCCGTCCAAGGTGGGCAGATCGTAGGGCTTTCAAGAAGCATACGACCATCGCAAGACAAAAGTCTTGCGATGGTTGTAAGGTGTATGGGCACCTTAACACATTTTACTGCCCTCCAGGAACTCTCCGGGAGGAAGGGTGCTGAAACTAGAAGACCCAATATGGCAGAGCAGCTGATAACTGGTGGCGGGTGCAAATATGGACAGATTTTACCTTAGGCTACCTAAGCCATGTCCTAGGGTGCAGTGGCTGATAGGGTCAGTGCTTTGCCACCTGCTCTAGAGACTGTCTGGGCCAAGCCTTTCACGGCCCCCTAATAATTTTCCGGTAGGAAGGATGATGAAACTGGAAGAAGTAACATGGCAAAGCAGCTGATGACTGGTAGAGAGAGTAGACAGGGTCAAATTTCACCCTAGGCGACCTAAGCCATGGCCGAGGGCTCCATAGCCATTAGCATCAATGCTTTGCCACCTGCTCTAGGGATGGTCTGGGCCAAGCATCTTATACCCTTTATTGCTTCTAGTAACTCTCCGGGAGGAAGGGTGCTGAAACTTGAAGTGACAATATGGCAGAGCAGCTGATGACTAGCAGGAAGTGCACACACGATCAGATTTCACCCAAGGCTTCCTAAGTCATGGCCTAGGTCACCACAACCATAAGGGACAGTGCTTTGCCACCTGCTTAAAGGATGGTCTGGGCCTAGCCTCTTACACCCTTTACTGCTCCCTAGTAACTTTCCAGGAGGAAGGGTGCTGAACTAGAAGTCCCAATAGGACAGAGCAGCTGATGACTGGCACGGAGTGCAAACATGGTCAGATTTTAGAGTTCTTTGTTTAGAAGCGCCAGGGGCAATCCTTATCCTTCAGGGGAAGGAGTACTGAGCATATATGCAGGGTGCAGCCCCAATACAGTCAGGGGAACTGGGACATCTGAAAAAAAGCACAAAAAGAGGCGCCTTTCCTGGTGCAGATATGTTTATTCCAATAAGCAGGTTTAAAAGGTAAACTGACAGGTACTCACAAGATTAGAGTGATAACAAGCTGCAGAACAATATAACCGGAGCAGTAAAAGGATCCGTGCAGTGCGTCCTGTGTATAGATCACTGAAGTGTCGACGCGTTTCCGGGGCACGCCCCCTTCGTCAGGACGTGATTCTAGTCTCCTCCCTGCCATGAAAGATTAGAGTGATAACAAGCTGCAGAACAATAAAACCGGAGCAGTAAAAGGATCCGTGCAGTGCGTCCTGTGTATAGAACACTACAGTGTTCTATACACAGGACCGTCCGTCCTCCCCCCGCCCCCCCACCTACCTCTCTCTGCTGGCTCTGTCTTCGGGACTCCATCCTCCCCCGGCCACCAAGTCTCTCTCCTGTCCCTGCCGCCGATGTACACAGTGAGAGGGGAGAGCTGTGCTTTTCCCATCTCAGCCGTGGCAGGAGTTCTAGCACAGTGCTGTGCTAGAACTCCTGTTTTGGAGGTGACAGGGTCAATAAAGAGAACCTGTCACCTCCAATTGCTATCACACAGGGGATTGTTTTCTCCTGTGTGATAGCAATAAAGTTAAGTGAAAAAAAATTGAATAAAAAAATAAATACAAATTTTTAAAAAAGTAAAAAATACTAAGAAAAAAATGAGAAAATAATTATCAAAAATAAACAATAATAAGATAGAAAATTAAAAAAAATAAAAAAGTAAACGACAAGCTAAACATTTTAAAAATAAAAAAAGTGATAAAAAAGTAAGAAAAAATAAAGAAACAAAAAAAATTAGAACTAACTCTGCCGCCCCTGCCATCCGGCTGCCATTCTACGTTGATTTTTTCCGGCCCTGATTGGGTACCTGTGATTTAGAGGGTGGCCGGACTGCTGGTGATACAGATTTAAAAGGAAGAGCAGCAAAGAGAAGGGAAACAATCATGGATTACAGTAAAGCACACATTACAGTATTGTTTTATGTTAAAAAATCTGAGGGTTTAATGTCACTTTAATAATACATACCGTACTTACTACATGCTGGATTACTGGCTAGTAGCTGGGCATAGAGTGATATGCGCTGCTTTAGTTTTCAATGATGTCTTGTCCTCTCCTGCCCACTGTAGTAGCACGCTGTCTGCTTTTGCCCTCTTACTCCACAATTCTGCAATCACTCACAATCAATGTGCCACACCCAACCAATGCTGCAGGTCATATCATTCAACTCCATGTCTACAGACTACAGATTATTAAGTACAACTAAGGCCTTGTTCACACCAAATGCAGAGCAGATCCAGTCAGGTTTCTGCACACGCAGTGCAGTGGTTTGTGCCGCGTTTTTGATGTGTTCCGGGCCGCTTTTGCTAAAAAAAAAAATATATATATTTTTTTTAAAGTTTGACATGGGCTTTCAGGCACTTGCATGCGTTTTTGATGCGTTTTTGATGCGTTCCAGAGCAGATCCAGAGCAGGTAAAATAAGGCTTGCCGCAGTTTTTCCCCCTGCTCTGGATCTGCACGCTGCAATGTGAACTGGAGCTCAAAATACCATAGGAATACATTGGACGCAGTTTTGATCCGGTCTGCACCTGCTCTGCTCTGGATCTGCTCTGCGCTTGGTGTGAACAAGGCCTTACCGGTCACTGAGTCTGAAGGGACATGAAGTTATAGAAAGTCAGGTCCTATTACCAAAGTTATACTGTGTCAGGGAGGAGCACAGAGCGGGTTTTCTAGTGAATATAATATGGAGGGAATTTATCAGAAGTGGTGCAGACAGAATCTGGAGCAGTTGCCCATAGCAACGAGTCAGCTTCCCTCTTCAGTTTATTCAGTTAAGCCAGGGAGTTAGCCAAACTCCGGCCCTCCAGCTGTGGTGAAACTACAAATCCCATGATGCATCTCTCTCTGGGAGTCATGTCTGTAGCTTTGAGAATCTTGCAATGCCACTGGGGTTTGTAGTTCCATCACAGCTGGAGGGCCGGAGTTTGGCTACCCCTGAGTTAAGCTTTGAGAATGAAAGATGGAAACTGATTGGTTTCCATGTACAGCTGTCCCAGATCTTGTTTGCTCCAATTTTGATACATTCCTCCCTATATGTTTATAATTATATATAATAATTAGACAGCCGAGCAGTTGTAGGTTTTTTTTTCCATTTGTATCACTTTATTAGTATATCTTGTATGTCCCTAAGGATTAGTTTATAGTCAAAACTTAGTTCCTTATTTCTTTTTCAAATGCATTTGGTAAACACGATAGAATATAAAAACCCTCTTGTATATAATAAATAATATTGATGGATAATCAAGTTTTACCCGATCCCTGGGCAGTGACTGCAACCTCATTGTCAATGATCTTCATTGACCATATATGGTATGGCTGGCTGGCTCTGGGAATAGTGGGCGGGGCATCACTAGCTTGTGACATCACAGCTATTGATGGGCTGAGGCATCAATAGCTATGACATCACAGACATGCCAGCCTATAAAAGCAGCCAACGTGCTCATATTGTCAGAGTCTGTTCTTTGTAGCAGATTGTTTGGTTGCAAGCTCGTCTGTAGTTTGCGACTTTTGTGCGTTTTTTGCGTAGTTAATTTCCAGTATGGAGGTTAACCGCTTGGCTTATTTGCCAATTGTGTGGGCCTTGTGGACCGTTGGAGGCATTTTAACATCTTATACCCTCACCATTGTCCACGGCCATTACGAGTCTTACATTATGTACATCAGGTAAAAGGCTATTGCTGTTTATAATGGGAAGGAGAATTGTATTTAAGAAGATGTATCCACAACATATCTCCTCCCTATTGTAAATAGAATATTATAGGAAGCATTACGTTTTAGGCGCATTAGTAAGGGAAAAGGGAATGTAGCTATTTATAACAGCCAGTACTGAAAGAAATAGACATTTTTATGTTTCCTCCCTCTAAAATACTAGATGTCTGGCTGCATCTGGCTTTAAAGTAGATCTATGGGCAAACCCAAACATGACATGTATGATGCAGTCTGCTTTTACATAGCAGTGTTTGGTGTTCTAAGTGCCACCTAGAACAGTTGTAACTGTTGATCCTTCCGGCAGATCCATTATTTTTCCACTCCCTGTGACCGGCTGACAGTTGTCCAGCAAAAGTGACAGTTCAAAGCCATTTGGTAGATGGTCAGCAAAGCTAGTTTGTAATCCCCAGCAGGGGATAGTGACTGCCGCAGATTGGATTGCACTGCTGATTTAGCTTACAAGGGAGGGTCACAACTATGGCACACATTGGGAGTCCCGCTATTAAAGGAGAACAGAAACTGGAAGGATCAACAGACATTTATTAAAATACTCCCTCAAATCAATTTAAAAAAAAACGGAAAAAGGAAAATCTACTAGTGTGCCATGTTCCCTCTAATGCAAATGTAATGATGGTGGTCACCTGAGGGCTATATTGACATTCCCAACAGGAGAGACAAATATCAAGCTAACACTTATGACTGTTTCTATTTTCCAGCTACACCGGATCTGAGTCACCAGAACGATATGTGTTTCTTGTTGTGTTGATTGGTGCCGCCGCTCTTGGTAAGTGACTATTAGATACAGATTGACTGTCTTTATAGGTGATAAAGAGATTTGCCTCACTTTTACCTCTGAAATGCTATACAAATGATTAATCTTCATGTAAATCTCCTGTGTTTTGTTTTAGATTCCATGATAAAGTACGAGATGCACAGACAGCTCTCTCTGCACTCCAGGGGAATACAACACAACTATCCCTGGGTGCAAACCTTCGTACTGATAGCTGGATGGATCAGCTGTGTTGGCACAGTCCTAGTCGGCGTGTTTCCGGTATGTAAACATATTTAAATGTAAAGCACAATAAGTCTGATGTATTAAGGGAATTCGCTTCATACACCAAGGAAGCCAACTAGTGTCTGTATACCATATTGTGTATACATCAGATTATACGGTATAAATGTAATAACATCTACTTTAAATCTATAAATGAGTGTACAGTGTATATGATTAATGAGAACAGCATTTTCCATCATGGGTAGACATGATCCAGCCCAATATGGAACATAGAAATAAAGACATCTGTCAGTGTTTGGGAATACAAACACTGACACCACTTAAAGGAGAACTATGGGGTCAGTGTTTTTCCCCATAGTTCTCCTTAGGGTAACGGGAGGACACAAACTAGCGTCCTCCCATTACCCTAAGCTCAGTATACCGCGAGCTATAGCTCGCGGTATACTGAGACGCCGCAGCCGGAGCGGATCCCGACGTAGATGACGGGATCCGCCCAGCTGCGTGAGTGACAGCTGGCTCTGCCTATCTAGTCGCAGAGCCAGCTGTACCCGCCCCCTCCCCCGTCCGTTCCGCCAGTCAGCGCTGGCAGATCGGAGCGGGGAGAGGGGAATCCAGCCCCTCCCCCTGTCACGGCAGAGAGCCGTGACAGGATCGAGAGGTGAGCGAACCCGGTATGTGTTCGCTCACCTCCCGATCTACTGAGCCGACCTGTGACAGTCTCATTGTCGCAGGTCGGCTAGAACTATGAGGTGAGTGAAAAGCACTCACCTCATAGTTCTCCTTTAATAATTACAAATATGCACGGTTAGTATTAATGCCTTGTGAGGGGGGCATTACTGTCACTACCTGGGACCTCTAGATATATGTAACATACAAGTGACAAAACATTGTTCAAACAAGTTCCATGCAGGGTTTTGACTAAATGCATTGATTTTTTATTTTTAAGTTAATTTTATATTTAATACAAAATAAAATGTGATATATATTTATATTAATACCTCTCTTGGATGGTCAATCACACCCCTCCAAAAACCCTATTATTCTTTATCATTTTTCTAAATGACAGCGCTCCCTCGTCCGCCCGGGGGGGGCGTAGCTGTCAGGATGGCCGAGCGGGTAGGAGATCAGAGCCGCTGTCATCCTGTCAGTTTCAGGATGACAGCGGCTCTGTGCGTGGCAGAGCGTGGATCGAGAAGGACAAACACCGGAGCGATCGTCTGATCAATCCAGTGTTTGTAAATAACTGGGGACACATAATACTATGTGTCCCCAGTTATGAGTGAACAAGCTGTGATTTACATCGCTGCCTGTTCATTCAAGATTTCAGGGGCGGACTGACAACACTTGGAGCCCCCGGGCAATACGAGAGTATGGGGCCCCCTTGTGCTCCGCCCACATACAAGCCCAACCGCATATACATTTCTGCACCTCCTGCATCCCTCTACCTACATTGTTCACCTCTGCACCCCTGCATCCCTCTTTCTACACTGCCCACCTCTGCACCCCCTGCATCCCTCTTTCTACACTGCCCACCTCTGCACCCCTGCATCCATCTTCCTGCAATGTTCACCTCTGCACTCCCTGCATCCCTCTCCCTACACCTCCCACCTCTGCATCCCTCGTCCTGCACTTCCCACCTCTGTATCCCTCTTTCTACACCATCCACCGCTGCATCCCTCTTCCTACACTACTTACCTCTGCACCCCTCTTCCTACAATGTTCACCTCTGCACCCCCAGCATTCCACTTCCTACAGTGTGCACCCCTTGCATCCCTCTTCCTTCCCCCGTTTACCTCTGCGCCCCCTGCATCCCTCTTCCTACAGTGCCCACCTCTGCACCCCCTGCAACCTTTTACTTCTCACAACCTAATGCTTCTCACATCTGCACCCCCTCCTATGCTGCTTGGCAGGAGTGCAGAGGGGAACACTGTAGGAAGAGGAATGCAGAGGGTACAGAAATTAACGGTGTTGGAAGAGGGTGTGCAGTGGGACTCCTAATTCTGGTTTCCCCTTTACTACAATCTCTAAAGTTTATACAAAGAGCTGTACACAAGCATACAGCAAATACATTGGAAATACATTTTTCTGGCACTAGAGGGCAATAGCATACTTTCCAATTATTTCACACTACAGCGAGGATCAATTTTATTTCAGTGACTCTTCCATTATGCTGTTATCGCTATTAAGCTCTGAGGTCTATTATGTTCTTCTTTATCCTTATAGGATATAAATAATAATAATCATTATAATTATGCATACAACTTTGCAGGCCTGCTTGCCTCTTGAAGTTGACAGTTGCATAAAAGTATTAAGCAGCACAATGCAAATATAAAGTATAGAAATAGCACATCCATGTGTAAACTCAGCACTGGATTACCAGCCTGTAGGAGGACAATGGCTAGTAATGAGATGCCTCTCATCAGGTCCTGTTAAAGTGAATAAGGCAGTCTTGAAAATTAACGAGAAAGATATTTTATAGTTTAATCAAGCATTCGTTGTTTATTTTATAATGCCCGAGGATTATTTAGAAAAAAGTAAACATATATCTATAGATCTATAGATATATATATCTATAGATCTATAGATATATATATAGATATTTTGTATTTGTTTGTTTGACTTTGGACAGAGCTCGGTTATAGCCTTGACAATGGACTCAGACAGTAAAACAAAATTGACCCATTCCCATTCTATCCAAATCAAAAAACAATTTTTGGCTTTAGATGGCACAGTAGTCATCTAAGGAAGCCTGTAGCTTCTCTGGGTTATGAGAATAGGCTTCTAAAATTAAACATGTTCTCCTTGGAAGTAAGGAGATTAAGGGGGGACATGATTTTCATGTATAAAATGTTTACCGGGGATAGTAACATTAGCAGCAAACTTTTTACAATTACCTCGATGACAAGGACGAGAGGTCACCACTTAAAATTGGTGGAGAAAAAAATGTCATATGTAACAATGTAATGGAGTGTGTTAATGGAGCTAAATAAGTACAAACAATATGCCCTTTAAATTATTCCATTATTATTTTTAACATTTGCCCTCTCCATCTGTACAGTCAACCCCACTAAAATATGCTGATCCTATTGCCAGTTGGCTTTTCACTTCTCCCCTTAGCCAATGGGTCATGCGCCGCTATGTGGCACCTTGTCAATGGAGTATAATGGAAATACGGCCTACTCACAAGCCAGCGAGAAGATAGGAAGAAGTGAAACATCATTCTGGAGCAGGGGTTGCAATGGGCATTAATGAAATACAACTTCCCTTTTAGACATGGACACTACATGACAATGTCCAAAATACAGGGATATTTGGCAACTATGTCAAACCACCCATTCCCCTCTATGGATAAATACATACCTTCTTCTTCACTATTATCCCCACTTCCCTATTGGGGCTGCACATCCTTTGCAAGCTTAAAGTCTCAGCTGGGTTACCTTCTTATTGTGCAGGTACCCAACAGCCCCTTTATTGCTACTGATGGTCTGCATTCAGTGTGGCCTTCAGGAAACCAGTGGAATACAAACCGTTCATAAGAATTAATGGGGCTACAGTGTATACAAGGAAGAGGACTTGGCTGGGAGGCTTTCTTGCACAGTCTGTGTGGCAGAAGATGGGGAAACACTGTGAAGATCTCAGATGCTTTGATGAAGGTAAATATAGAAACATAGGGGTTTCACAGAGGGGAATTTTTTAAAGGACAACTTCTTTAAAACATCTTCTTAAAAAAAATTAAAATTGCTTGGCCTGTGGACTGTGACAGTCTTAATTACAAGTTGGGTGGACACCTTGTAATTATCAAGGACATTGTGGAGAGATTTCCATGCTGATGGGAAGCCAAAGGCTGAGCCTGAACACCATCACATGGGAGGGAGGGTGGCAGTGACAATCCAAATAAGCTCTGACATGGGAGCTTCTAAGCAACATGGAGGAGACAATGTAGTGTGGATGAGTGAGTATACCTTGCTTGGTGGGGGATGGGCATTGTCACTTTGTCCTAAATGGACAGGTGACATTCCCTCTCTAAAGTAGGGCTGACATACACAATATTCAGGGTATCTAGTTTAGGAAATTAGCATATTAGGAGCCGATAAAAAAACTAAGAAACTGAGAATAAAATGCAGTACTCTGCATTAGAATCCATAGTAATGTGTTTGTTTCCACCACGGCTTTATTTTAAATTTGAATAACTGAAGGTGACATAAATGTGAAACAAAATGAAATTATTCACCATTGGTATCGGGTGCAACGTTGCTTCCTTTTACTGTGCAATGAAACAAATAATGTGCAATTAGCTAAATTGATCCAGACTTGTTAAACCCATTGTCATGAAAAATGTATCATTGTATTTATAAATACAACAACACAAGCAACAAAAACATAATAACATGTGTCAAGTGGGATTTGTCACATATCATAGAAGTTATAGGCAGTGAGGAACAAATAACCTCTGGGGTAAAAGTGCATTTTATATCATCAAGATGCAAAGCTACATGTGCAGTATGATTGTCATTAAACAATGGTGTTAGAATTAATGACGGACAGCACTTGTTAGCTTTCCAGATATTCTATTCTATCTATTTTCAATGAATGTCAAAGAGAACCTGCCAGGTGTACTAAAGTTAAAAAACTAGCAGTACTCCTTAAATTTAGGCAACACCCAATGCTCTCTCATGTGTTCAGAGAAACCGCTTATCCCGGGCACATGATGAACTGAGAACTTAAACTTAGACCTGGGGCTCTGCCATGTCCCCTATCATCCCACAAACCAATGAGAAAACCTCAGTTGATAATAACAAGGCTTCTGTGATGATGGATGGATCGGAGTCAAAGCAAAAGTTAAAGCCTCACTTAAGCTGACCAAAGAACTTTCGTATGAAAGAACATTCATTCAACTTTCTATTAGTTGATGGGGCCAAATCGATGATCAATTTAGACCGTAGTGACAAAAAAAACTTGAGGGTTTAGGATGGAATTTTTTTCACAAATGAACAAAATTCTAACAGTGAATGTGGTTTTCGTTAGGGAAACTCCATTCATTCCAAAATCAAATGTTAAAATCAAACAAAATTTCGTCAGGTGGCATTATCGGGTGTTGAAGGTTTCATATGAACATTAGTTCGGAAATCTACTACTGTATGGCCAGCTTTAGGTGTATTCCCAGGATCCAGGATCAGGTCAGATGATTTAAGGCAATTAAAGGCACATTTTCATGCCTGCACTGTTCAGCCATTAAGTGTCTTTGTGGGCTGTTCTGATCCCTGGTATCTCCAGATAGACCCGATACCCCCTATCTTTTTAATTAGTACAACATTTACTGTACCCTTCTTACACATAATGGGTTTTGGAGCCAGTAGTGAGGGTAATCTCAAAGAGATCATATTACTTCTACTGACAACAAGTTCATCTGCTTTTCTCTAGAACAAAAAAAAAGAACCATATTTGTTTAGGCATAAAATGCTGGCTATGGTGTATAGCCTGTAGTGTGTCATAGAGCAGCCTTTCTTAACCAGGGTGCTGTGGCACCCTGGGGTGCCTTCTGGCTTCCTCAGGGGCGCCTCTAAATCCTCATGATGTGAAGAGGGCTTCTGACGTGAAGGGGGAGCTATTGTGAGTGGAAGGGCCTCCTGGTGTAAAGGGGTACTCTGATGTGAAAGTGGGGGGCTCTGATATGAAGGGGAGGCTCCTGATTTGAAAGGGGACCTCAGTTTTTTTGTGTTTTTGCATGGGCTCTCCTCTCAAAATCCATTACATTTTAGACTGGGATGCATGCTTTTGAAGGATACCGTGAATGAAAAAAGGATGAAAAATGCTGTCATAGAGTGGTCTCTACTTAGCACACAACCGAGATCATATGATTTTGAAAGGTCACATGACCAGGCTCTCCTCCTGTTTTTTTTTTTTACTGCAGCCTCTCATCTTGCGAGTTGCTGCAGGTTACAGTGTTTCAGTCTCATCACTCTAGGACAGGAGACTGAGGAAATACTTCCTCCTACCTGAGGCAGACTGATCTCATCTCAGCCAGGCAAAGTTATTTGTGTATGTAAACCCAAGAACACAAAATGTAATATATTGCAGCTTACCAATCCTTAGATGTTAGAAAAGTTTTATTTTTTAAGACTTTTTTTCCACTTTTTTATTTGGTGATAACAATTTTCTTCTTTCCATAGCAAATGGAATAAATTGTTAATGTGTACCTGTCTCTGCTAACATTGATGGTGGTATCTTTAAAAGAATCCTGGGCCCACCAGGTCTTCTTAATGGGTTGCAATTGAGAAGGTTGGTTGACTTCTGTGATCTATCATGTCCTTAAAGGAGAACTATGGGTTCAGGGCTTTTCCACCATAGTTCTCCTTAGGGTAACGGGAGGACACAAACTAGCGTCCTCCCGTTACCCTAACCTTAGTATACCGCGAGCTGTAGCTGTATACTGAGACGCCGCAGCCGGAGCGGATCCCTACATCGATGTCGAGATCCACCCAGCTGCGTGAGTGACAGCTGGCTCTGCCTATCTAGAGGCAGAGCCAGCTGTATCCGCCCCCTCCCCCGTCCGTTCCGCCAGTTAGCGCTGGCGGATCGGAGCCCCTCCCCTATCACGGCAGAGAGCCGTGACAGGATCGAGAGGTGAGCGAACGCCGGTATATGTTCGCTCACCTCCCGATCTACTGAAAAGCACTCACCTCATAGTTCTCCTTTAATGACAAGGTTGATCTCTGCAGGAGAACCTAGAGCATGTAGATAGTGGAATTCCACCTAGTGGAAAATAACTCCAATGAGGTCAAGCTTAGGTCGTGTTTAGCAGTGTAGGATCTGCAGAAGTGTGAGCCAAGTCTCCAGACGAGGGTGAGTACTGCTTACTTGATACCTTTTTAGAGCACTTCCTGTGGACCTGATACTTCTTCAAGGTAACCCTGTCCCTTTCTCAGAAAAATAGGATGAAGGTAAAAGAAGAAAAGAATGTTGTCCTGTCGAGCAGCAACTCCAATCAGTGGCGGAACTACCGCCGGTGCAGGCGGTGCAGACGCACCAGGGCCTCAGGCCTCTAGGGGGCCCAGCACAGTCCCAGCGCCGGATCGGTACCCAGCGGCCCCCCCATCTCTGCGCAGAGAGTGTCGGATCATCCGTTCATCCGACAGTCCCGGCACAGTGATGGGGGGCTTGCCGGCCGCCGGATACTGATGGTTGCCATGGCGATAGAATGCTTAGAAAAATATATATCAAAGCGCTAAAGGTATAACTAATATGAAACTTAGTACGATCAAGTGATATAGTGAAATTAGGGTTTAAGCGGTCTAGCCCTAAACCAAGTGATATGTCTTACATAGGATCATAAAAGAAAAAATAAGAAAAAATAAAATGAATAGTTCAATTGTGCTGTGGAAAAACAAAAAATGATTGGGACAATAAAAAATTTCAACCACTGTGTAAAGACCTCGAATATATAACAATATATAAATGATTCGTGCAAAAAATATATATTAAAAAATTGGGATAAAATGTTCAACGAAAAATAAACGTAAAAAACGTGTACAAAGGATGGTGATATATATTTCGTAGCAGTGGTCCGACAGCCCCTCTTGGGTGGGTACTCACCAAATGGAGTTGGATCGAAGGCTTTTAGTTAGTGACACTTGAGCCTGCAATCGTGCTTTCAAACTTGGACCCAGTTGTTTTTACTCTCAGTCCCTGCAAGGTGAGTGTTTGGTTTTTCTCCCTTGTAGCGCTGGCTGTATCCCAGAAGTGAAGCTGGATCATCTCAGGCGCAGTGTCAACGAAACTCCTTGCCGTGAATACTGACAGTGATTCTTGAGAGCTGCTGCGCGTCCACGAATAGATGGACATGCGCAGCAGCTCTGTGCACGCAGCTCTCTCCTTACCTGCACGTCCCCGTCTCTGTGCCAGCCTTCCAGACACGCTGCTGTGTAGCCCTTGATCCCCTCCCTCCTCCTCTCCATCTGCCCCGCCTACTTCACGTGTAGTGTGCAGTGCATTGATCCCCTCCCCAGTGACATCATTCACCATATATGGACTTGCCCATTTGTAGTAAATGCTAAAGAGAGAGCCCTCTTTCCCCTCTCTCATCAGCGATCCCCAGTGATTTTAGCATGTCAGTGTCACACAGGGCAGGGAGAGAGAGAGAGAGAGAGAGAGAGAGAGAGGGGAAGGAGCTCACTCTCTTCATCATTTATCACATATATTTGCAAGTCCATATATGGTGAATTATGTCACTGGGGATCCCTGCAGACTGGCAAGCATCCGATCAGATGTCCCCATCACACTTTGATGGGGACAAGAGATCTGGGATAGAGCAAACCCAGAAAAGGGCTCTCCGCTAGGTCCAGCACCACCTCACACATCCATATAGATGCTTCAGTTGTTATGAAGTCAGGTCCCAAGGTGACGTTGGGTAGTCTGTAAATTACTGTGGCAACAATTTTCCAGCCTCTTTTTTTTTATACCCCCATCCCAGGTTTATCCTATTAAACAATAAAATGCATTGTTTGGTATATTTTGGCAAATCGCCTCACTTAATATTTTATGTGTTGTCTAGCAGCCCCGAGCAATAAACCTTACCTTCACAAAACAATTCTGTTGTAGCCTGTTAGCATAAATTATTATCAAACATTTGCCTTCCAGCGAAGATGCACACATGATCAAAATGCTTTCTTCCACTTTCAATGCTAAGCATTGAAACTTGCACATCAGCAAATGGGCGGAAAGAAGAACATTAAACGCAGATAAATTACATTTCAGGAGAACAACAAAAACAGTCTAAAGAAATGAGACCAAGCTATCCTTGCACTTTGGCTTCACAGGTAAACTTGGCTTTGCAAAGTCTTCAGGTAGTGCCAAGACCCAAATAGCAGGCACCTAGACTTTGCATAGGTTTATAGTAAAGAAATAAGGAAAAAGGTCAACATGTAAAATGAAACACACTTGGAAATTGTATAATCTCAGAAAACAATCAATCTTAAACACTTATATCAAAACGTCTTTTTGTTCTCAACATTTAAATCCAGTTTTCTTCTTTATTGATTTCACTCGCCACCTGTCAATCAAATTCGCATTACATTACATAATTAATAAATTAGCTTAAAGGCAGAATGAACAACATTGTTTCACTAACATTTTATCTTTGCAGCAAAATGCATTGGAGTCAATGGGGAAGGATCAATTAAGATATTTGGGGGAGCTGCAGAGGTCTTTAAATAAGTTCTAAGGATTTATTTTTTCACTTATTTTATTGATATTAAAACATATCTAAAGCCAAAAACAAAAATGTAATATATTGCAGATTACCAGTTGTGGTGGCTGTATTATTATTAGACCCCATTTCCACCGAATCCATTAGCATCTGTTTTCAATGGATGTCAATGAATGCCAATGGAAGGTAACCCAAAAAATTTACGGGTGTGAATGGGACCAGTTCTCGCCACTATGATCCGTTCAATTCCACTGCAGTACGAAAAAAAAGTTGTGTTTTTTTTTGCACCTGCAATGTAATGCAACTGAGCCAAACTGAACGTAAGTAAAGAAACAAAAATGGTTTGTCTACTGAGGACATGTTTATTAAAATAAAGATTGGCAAACATTTTTTTAAAAATGTACAAAAACTGCAAAGAAACGTAACATGAGTTGAAATAGCAAATTAACGGACCTCCGTTGACTTGGGGCTGTGGGGAGGCCCAGTGGGGTCCGATAAGAATTCCAACGCTTTCTCCGCTGTTCCAGGGCAGATCGGCATCACAAATCGCATGTGCAGGAGACCTGATCTGCCCTGGAACAGCGGATCGGTCCTGAAATGTCACTTCTATCCGACTTTGTGAGTGCGGTGGAAATTGAGATCGCAGTTGGATAGAAGTGACATTTCAGGACCGATCAGCTGTTTTTTGGCTGTAGTTGTCAGTATCAAGCAGGTGCTTTAAGAGTTGGAACCTTTCTTCAAAACACCACCCTGGTGCTGATGGATCTTCTACATCACCAGTGCAAAGTGATATAAGAATGTGGGTAGAGTTATAGCTAAAATTACCATGGGTGACTATTGGTCCTTGCACTTAGCCTTCCACACTAAGCCGTCAATCACATGGGTAATGGCCGGACCGTACAGATCTGCACAGATCTGTGCTGCGTGCACTGCCATATCGGGCCGCTCCCGGGAAGGACAGGTGCTGTGTGTGATTTGTACGCAGCATCCTGTCCTTCTCTATGGGAGTACGTGGCCATACACTGCCCTGCGCTTACCCGAACGGCACGTCCGTAAGGATGCGGGTGTCCGAGCAGGGACACCTTCACCTGTACGGATCTGTACAGGCCGGCCATTTCTCGTGTGAAAAGGGCTAAGAAGGTTCCTGGATGGGTGAGACACTGAATTAGTTATTATAATATTTAAAATCATTTTCTTAAATTTGAAGTAAGCAAGATAAATGAAAAATCCTCTCTTAGATGTTACCAGAATTGAAGACATCCTCCTCTATTCCTGTTCCATTGAAAATGCAAAAGTTTGGAATTTCCATCATCTTTATTGCCAGTGACTGTGGTTGGAGTCACTGTATCTAAACCAAGAAACAAAAATGTAATATATTGCAGCTTACTAATCCTCAGATGAGGTGACTGTATTCGTGTTCTTTTTTCCTTTATTTTCACCAGGTGACCTGGCCAATAAAACACTTCTCATTTTAGGGTGACTCCACTCTATGGAGTAGAAATGAGACACCCATGGACAGCAGCATTGTCACTCTGTGGGGCACCCTGTGTTAGAGTGTTAGATGGACTAGCAGACTTGGATAGACTTGACCATCAAATTAACACTTAACATCAACACTTTTTAAGCAGTTACAGCAACATTTTTATTTTACCTTTATAGGATAAAGATTTCACATAAATGAATAAACGCCAACCATTGCATGCAGCCCTGTCAGTGTTAGGCTTATTTTAACCCTCTATGTGCCACTTTACATCTTGGTCTGTTAAAGGAAGTTGAAAAATAACAGACTTACTGACCGGATCACTAGGTGAAATAAAGAAAAACAAAGCCTAAAAAAAACAAAAAACGAATGCAGCCACCACAGCATAAAAAAAATAGTAAGTTGCAATATATTATTTTTTTTAGTTTTTAGATACATTTTAAAGGCTGAGCTTACCTTTTCTATTATGTTTTCCCATATTCAGAGTGTAACATGATACATGGTGACATCAGCGCCCCATCTCACTCCCCACATGAATTGAGAGGTTCTTCCCCCGATAACTGGTGTTATATTTAAAATTTGATGTGGCTCCACCCTCACAGCCGTGTCATCCATTTACAGATCGTGTAGAGAAACTACAACTCCAATCAGCCCCCACAGCACAGGACTTGTAATTCCCAAAGGAATATTAGTGTGGTGACACCAGTGCTGTTGGAACCTGTTGACACTTCCTCCTGTCTATACCTCGGTTTGGATAGGGATGGCTAAAAGAGTTTGCAGGAGCTAGATCATTGCACTAGCAATCTACTGTTCATGGCTGCAATGCTTTACTGGCTCCAATGCAAAAAAATTATAAATGCACCTTTGTATCTTTTATGAAGAAATGTGCATTTGTTTTTTTTGAAAAGGTGGAACTTTCCTTTACACTTATAAGAAACTTAGAACTATAAGGTTTGTGTGGACTGAATCTTTAAACGACAGATGAATGTTACTTACCCGAAGCAGACACAATTTATACAAGTCCTGTTGATATAATTGTTTCACAGAATGAGAGACAAGACTCGGTACACATTGTATTGTTGCAAATGGCGTTCTGCTAGCTCGCCATTGCTTCCTTTTGTCTCCAGGCTATGGTGAAATGAAACTGATTCTATTACAAAGACCCATCAAATCAGGATCTGTGCAAGCAATATGTACAAACTGAACAAGAAAAATTCACATTGACAGACATTATCTCCCAGCTTTTCAGATGCAAACCAAATGTGCAAGCTCCTGTTCTTGTCTATTACACATTAATCACAAGGAATTAAAGAAAAAGCTTGATTTAAATTTTAATGCAAAATACAAGTTGCTTTAGAAAAAGGTTTTTGGGAAAATCTCAAACTTACCCTTGCAGTGGGGCTGGATAAAATAAGATATACTTACCTTTTATACTTACCTGATCCTCAGCTGCTAGACCGGTCCCTGCAGCCTCTTCTTCCCCAGGCTCCAGCAGTCCATTCACAGCCAGAGCAGAGAGGAAGAGACAATATATTCACCGCCCCAGGACCAAGGATAAGATGAATATATCGTCTGTGTTCCGCCCCCTAGAGAAAAACTAGCAGCTAACCCTTGCAGTGTGGAGTGCTTCGATAACATTCCAAAGCTATCAAAGCTAGCAGAAGTCTAGGCGCTGTGTACAGCCTGGGTAAAAAATCTGTGGGATTAAAGGAGAACTATGGGATCAGTGTTTTTCCCCATAGTTCTCCTTGGGGTAATGGGAGGACACAAACTAGCGTCCTCCCGTTACCCTAAGCTCAGTATACCGCGAGCTACAGCTGAGACGCCGCACCTGGAGCGAATCCCGACGTAGATGACGGGATCCGCCCAGCTGCGTGAGTGACAGCTGCCTCTGTCTATCTAGAGGCAGAACCAGCTGTACCCTCCCCCGTCCGTTCCGCCAGTCAGCGCTGGCGGATCGGAGCGGGGAGAGGGGAATCCAGCCCCTCCCCCTATCTACTGAGCCGACCTGTGACAGTCTCATTGTCACAGGTCGGTTTAGAACTATGAGGTGAGTGGAAATCACTCATCTCATAGTTCTGCTTTAAAGTGTATCAAAACTCCCCCAAAAATGTATTCATTGCATTCTATCATCATTATTTTATTGTTATTTTTGCACTTAGACGAGCACTTAACCCGTGTGGTGCAGGGGTAGCCCCACTACAAGGATTAACAACAAAAAATCCCCAGAGTTCTTCTTTAATGCAAGACATGCTGAGGGGAGGAGAGAGATATTCCTTTTGACTTTCAAATACAAATATCTACCGTCTGAATCAGTAACTGCATGCAATAAAGATATTTGTAGGTGCAAAGTATTTGGGTTCAGCTATCTGATGAAGATTGTCTCCAGTAATTGTATTGCTACATACAGGGCCAGATTTACTCTCTCTGCTGCCCCAAGGCCAGGTTCCTCAATGTGCCCCCCTCTCCACCAAACCTGCAGTGGTTGAGGCTTTTGTCCGGCGGTGCCGCCCCTCTGCTCCTTGCTTTGGTGCTGCATGGAGGCATCAGCATCTTTTGCATGTGGCGTTGAGGCCTTTAATCGCCATGGAGCTGCAGGCGAAACACATTGATTTATTTGATAGGCAGCCACTAGTTTACAGCTTGTCGGTCTGTTGGGTGGATCCCATTGAATCTCTATCACCTCTCTGGTGATTGGGAGCTTTGACACTGCATATGGGGGGATGCTGATGTTTTGCAGCGTTCGAGCGGGGTGTGGAGGGGCGGCACTGTTGGCTGATGTTTCAATGCAGTGTTGGAGCGTAGAGTGGAGGGGCGCACTGTCAGCTGATGTTTCCGTGCAGCGTTGGAGCAGATAGTGGACGGGCGCACTGTCAGCTGATGTTTCTGTGCAGCATTGTAGCGGGGAGTGGAGGGGCGCACTGTCAGCTGATGTTTCCGTGCAGCATTGGAGCGGGGAGTGGATGGGCGCACTGTCAGCTGATGTTTCCGTGCAGCTTTGGAGCGGGGAGTGGAGGGGTGGCACTGTTGGCTGATGTTTCTGTGCATCATTGGAGCGGGGAGTAAAGGGGTGGCACTGTCAGCTGATGTTTCCGTGCAGCATTGGAGCAAGGAGTGGAGGGGCGCACTGTCAGCTGATGTTTCCGTGCAGCGTTGGAGCAGATAGTGGACGGGCGCACTGTCAGCTGATGTTTCTGTGCAGCATTGTAGCGGGGAGTGGAGGGGCGCACTGTCAGCTGATGTTTCCGTGCAGCATTGGAGCGGGGAGTGGAGGGGTGGCACTGTTGGCTGATCTTTCTGTGCATCATTGGAGCGGGGAGTGGAGGGGTGGCACTGTCAGCTGATGTTTCTGTGCTGCATTGGAGCGGGGAGTGAAGGGTTGGCACTGTCGGGTGGAAGCCCCTCCCGCTGACAGTGCGGTACCTGCGGCTATGAGATCTTTAATCACTGCGGGGGTGATGGAGATTTGATGGAATCTATTTAATAGACTGACAAGCTGTGCCACCCCTCTACTCTCTGCCGCCCCAAGGACATGGCCCCGGTGGCCTTGTGGGGAATCCGTCCCTGGCTACATATAGACCAGTCACTGAGGTCTCAGGAAGGCATAAATCTCTATTACAACAATTGGAGTCAAAATATATGTGGCTCTTTTGTATTAAGCAGAATGATTTGCAGTCTGAATGCATACCAAGTCAATGCTGGTTCTGTGTTTGCAATTTACAAAGTAACCAGTGACCACGTATACTTTAGGGGAGAATGCAAAGTTAGAAACCTCCCTCACAAAATCTGGAAGTATTCAGTACAAGATGTCTAAAAAATTTAATTTATTCTGCATTTTAACCCTATTTGACAAATGAAAACCAATGCTCAAATACTCATGTACGAATACACACCTATATGGTACATCTATAGATCATACACACACACACACACACACACACACACACACACACACATAAATAAACACACACATATACAGTATATCTATGGGACATACTGTATATACACACACACACATAAATAACACACACCTATACAGTACATCTATAGATAATTTATACACACACACATAAATAAACACACACCTATACAGTACATATATAGAACATACTGTACATACACACACACACACACACCCACACACACACACACACACATACACATATATACACACACACATATACAGTATATCTATGGGACATACTGTATATACACACACACACATAAATAACACACACCTATACAGTACATATATAGAACATACTGTACATACACACACACACACACACCCACACACACACACACACACATACACATATATACACACACACATATACAGTATATCTATGGGACATACTGTATATACACACACACACATAAATAACACACACCTATACAGTACATATATAGAACATACTGTACATACACACACACACACACACCCACACACACACACACATAAATAACACATACCTATACAGTACATCTATAGATAATTCATAGACACACACATTTAGATAACAGACCTTTTCATTGTTTTCTTAGCAACACAAGAGTAAACTAATTTTTCTACTATATTTTTCACAGCAGGCTACTTCCTTTCAGGAAAAACACATTTTGGATGTAATCTGCCCACATTTTGGGGATAATATGTCACACTTTTTATTTCGGTTAAAAATCATGAAAGCAGAAAAACTACTACTGCAAAAAAAAAAACAACCAGGTGACAAACAGTATCAAATTACAGAAATGAAAATGAATGAGTTTGCTTGCTGGAAAGGAGAAAAAAAAGCCAACATTTTATTTACTGCTACTACTGCTTTATATGGACCGTTCAGTAACTTTACAAGACTGCATAATTAAATTTCTATCAGTGCAATCGTAGGATTTTTCAGAAATGTTACAACGTTTATTAAAAAGAAACAGTCGCCGGACCCCAGTAATGGGACTTTGCCTTGATTGAGATGATGTCATCAGTATGCTGCAAACAGGAGGAAGAATTTCCTCAGTCTGATAGCAGGTGACATTTAGGTCCTTATACTGCTTCTTCCTTTCCTAGTCTGAGTTCTTCTGCACTGGAACTGCAAGAGGCTCATATCAGGTTAAATTCAGGTCCTTATACTGGTTTTTTGACAAAAAAATTAATTTTTTTTTTTTTTTTAGTTTAACATGGGCTTTCAGTGCGTTCCAGGCATTTGCATGCGTTTTTTGATGCGTTTTTGATGCGTTTGCAGATCCCGAGCAGATCCAGAGCAGTTAAAATAGGTCTGCTGCAGTTTTTTTACCTGCTCTGGATCTGCACGCTGCGATGCGAACTGGAGCTCAAAATACCATTGGAATACATTGGAAGCAGTTTTGATCCGGTCTGCACCTGCTCTGCTCTCGATCTGCTCCGCGCTTGGTGTGAACTAGCCCTAAGTCTGAGCTGCACAGGAACTACTGCACAGGAACTGCAAGAGGCTCATACCGAATCAAGAACTAGAAGCAGAGTTGGCCTCACAAGCCAAGGTCGGTAACAGCTGAGCAGCGGAGTATCGTATCAGGAACCAGGAGCAGAGTTTGGGTCTCAAGCCAAGGTTGGTAACACGAGCAGCAGAGTACCAAATCAGGAACCAAGAGCAGGGTTGGTGTGACATGCCAAGGTCATTAACAGCTGAGCAACAGAGTACCAAATGAGGACCAGGAGCAGAGTTTGGGGTCACATGCCAAGGGCGGTAACAGCGGAGCAGCGGAGTACCAAATGAGGAACCAGGAACAGAGTTGGGGTCACATGCCGAGGCTGGTAACATCTGAGCAGCAGAGTACCAAATGAGGAACCAGAGGTAGAGTTGATGTCACAAGTTAAGCTTGGGAACAGCCTGGTAGAGAGGTACACGGCAGAAGACAGAATTCAGAGTCCAGTAAGCAGGCTGAGGTCACAATGGGCAGGCAGAGATCCATAGAGAAGAAGTCAGGCTGAGTTATACCCAGGTAAGCAGGATAATAAATCAGGTCACAGGTATTAAGGAACAAGCTGAAGATCACTTAGCAATCTGTCCATTTCCCACATCCATTTAAATAGGTCACTTGGCGCCAAGCGTTAATGTGTGCGCCCATGAATGATAATACATGCCCACCTGCCGGCTAATGCACATCTGCCTATAATCCTGTGCACAGGGCCACAAACCATAGTGCACGCACGTACTTGAGCCTGCATTGGTCTTCTGGAATGTACTGAACCTCCCTTACAAGAAGTCTGCTTACGAGAAACATGTATGCTCAGCCAAGATAGAATTGGGAAACAACTTGCAGAGTCATTTTTGCCTCTCAGCACTGGAGCCTTCCGGATTTGATTAGCAAATATCTATTGATTACTATTATTTCTGTTTTGTTATATTGTACAGAACTACTTAAAGTCTGAATGTGATAGATGAAAACCTGAAACACAGAAGAGGAACATTTCCAAAACTTGATCCTGGTCCAAATAATTTTACCACCTATTAGTATGAGTGAGTTGCCAAGAAAACAAAACAAAATTAATGGAGCAATTAGAACCTTCCCACACAATGTAAGTAGCACAAATTGGCAGCTAAATGTAGGTTAATGGAACATGATTGGCCCGAGTTCAGGTCCTTCTAAAGATAAAATAAAAACAATAAGACATCCAGTGTGTTATTACCATTACCTGTTCACATTTCTGCAAAAGAATAAAGAACTGTTTTAAAATATTTATTATAGAACAAAGAGCCTTAGAGGTAGCTTTTGTTTGGCATAAGAGAGCAGGGCTGTACTGAGAAAACTCCAATCCTATAAAGGTTCTTAAAGCTGACAGCTAAGTACACAGATAGAATACATATAAGGGAGCCAGGTAACCTGCAAAATATTTTTTATTTATGTCTATCCAGTTTTAAGATTTGCATGGCTCTGAGACATAGCACAGCCATGCCTAGCAGGGCACGCTAATGAGTTAATCTCTCTGTCACTCTGCTCTTTTCTTCTATAAGCATGATCCTTTCACTGCAGTACTACTGAGTAGCTCTCTCTACTGCTTCTCCCTCTGCCAGTACAGGGACTACTGTAGGCATCAGGTGAGATTAAGGTGCTTATACTGCCTGCATTAAAAAATACATTTTGGATTTATTAATAAATACAGAGCCAAATTAATTTGTATCTTTTATATTTGAGGCTCAGCTTTTATGCCTGGGGTTCAGCTTTAAACTTATGAATAAGGCTTTACAAATTATGACTATATTTAATTACATATATACTGTACTTTAGAAACTTGTAAAAAAAAATATATATATTGTACTTATATATATTTTTTATTAGTTTAATTAATTTTCCCATTCAAAAAAAAATTACATAAAGAAATATTCTTTTAACAACGTGTTTTCCTGTATTTTTAGTTGAACCTTTTTTCTGGCTTTAGTTCTCTTTTGGGTCACAGGAGGACATTTACTAATATCCTCCTGCAATCCATACTCAGCATATAGCGGGCTGTTGCCCACTATATGCTGACAGCCCAGAGCCGGGCTGCAGCCAGGAAAGATCCTGACAACATTGTCAGGATTCACCCCACTGGCTGATTGAGAGCTGGCTCTGCTTCTCTAGAGTAGTGATGGGCCGAACACACCCGAGTTCGGTTCGAGTTCGAACTTTAGAACTTCATACTCAATGAACTTCATAATCAATGAAAGTCTATGGGACCCGAACTCTGAAAATCAAATGTCCCCTTTTTGAAGGGTTATTTGCAAGTTAATGGCCATAAAAAAGTGTATGGGGATTCGGGTACTGCCCTGGGGGACATGTATCAATGCAAAAAACACTTTTAAAAAATACCGTTATTAAAGGAGCAGTGATTTTAACATCACTTAAAGGATAACAATAAAAATGAAAAATTCCTTTAAATATTGTGCCTGGAGGGTCCCCTTCCACTGCCTGTGAAGTGGCACATCTGTACGATGTATAGAACCTGCTGCAGCAAAAATGAAATTTATAAAGAAGAAAATTACATTTTCATGTGAATGAGTAAGGGGTACTTGTACTCCTACCCATTCACTAAAGGGTTAAATAAAATTTTAATAAAAAGTCCAGACTTTTATTTAAAAATACTTTGATTGATATGAAAACACAACAAAGGCTTTTGACAAGTCCTTTATTGATAAAAAATAAATAAGTGGATCCACCGATGTAATCCAGGGTCAATCACAACAGCCAGTGTTTTCCACGACGACGATGACTTTATGAAATAAAAAATAAAACAAGAAAAACTAAATAGAAATCATTTTTGAAAAACCCGACACCCGGCAAACTCCCCCTGCAGAATGGCATTCTGACGATGCCGGCAAAATATAAATAATTGGCCGGAGCTAGCTGTGACAGCTAGCTAGCTCCGCCCAACTGTTTTTATTTGTCCGTCACCTGACAGGACTTAGCTGTGTGAGCTATGATTGGGCAAAGTCATCACAGTGCACTGTGCTATGATTGGGTAAAGTGTTACACCTAACCTGTCAGGTGCTTTGCTTTACCCAATCAGGGCTTCAAATAGCACTGTACCGTGTGCAGTGCCTTGTGGGGCCCTCAACGGCAAATTCAATCTTAACCCTTGCAGTGGCGCTACGCCCACACTGCAAGGGTTATGTGATCTTTTTTGTCTAGGGAGCTAAAAAAAACAAAACAAGTTACACTTACCCGAACCGTTATCTTGGCTGGCTCCTACGTCGCTCCCTCCAGTCTCCTCCTCTGCTAAAGCAATGGTATGTCTCCCGGCATCCTCACACAGTATAAAACATAATGCTTCACAGGATTTTAGTCTGCTGGAGTGGAAAAGAGAGCCAGGCTGAATGAGTGGTCTAAGGTTATGCCAAGATTGTGGTTTGGGTGAGTATAACTTTCTAGCTCCCTAGACAAAACGAGCACTTAACCCTTGCAATGCCGGGGTAGCTCCACTGCAAGGGTTAAGAATGTATTTGCCAGAAGTTCTTCTTTAATAAATGGGCAATCAGGGTGATAAACTTACTTCTTTGAATCCACTGGTATTTCCGTTCAATTACTTTCTTTTATTATTAAACAATTCATACCCACACAAAACTAATAATAAAACAGGACTTAGATTCTAATCCTGCACAATATTTCTTCTGATCATTTTACATAGTTAATACCATCCAGGCTGAATACACTTCACGCTGATACAATTAACAAGAGTGTACACTTCAAGCACTTAACAGTTATTACAGGGGATTGAAATGTAATCACTTTACTTTATTGGTTTGGATATTCATTTTCTATTCACCACCTTGTACAGCTTCTTTTTTTTTATCCCTAGCAGAATCAATATCTCCTGGCCAAGTGTGTTGTTATTCTTCCTGACTTTGTGATTATTTAATAAATCTTTGCTGATCCGCTGTAAATGATGGTAATTAAACTACATTTGGGGAACAAACCATCTTATCTCTTCTACACAAGTAGGGTCATTGAGGGTCATTATCAATGGAACCCACTCCAAACAAAAATACTTACTGACTACAAATTATGCCTTCAGATTTGTTTATGATGTCAAATAAGGAATACAATTTAGTGTATTTAAAGCAAACATAAAGCTGTGGCAAAAAAAATTAAAATAATCAAATTTTTTCTAAGGCGTTGAATTATAAAATGCTACAATCTCTAGTTTAACAGATTGGCCCCTCCAGCGTACTGTTTAAGTTCCTGGAAAACCTGCAATGGGGCAATAAGGTAAATCCCATGTTCCACCCTCTATTCTATCCCAAAATGCAGTGCTCACTGTATGAATGACCAGTTGGTATAGTGGTTTTTAATAACAGAATGGGGTGCATGACTGTTGATGGTGAGAAGTATACATTTCACATTATGCACCTATGGCCTTCCACTGATAATGAATTTCACATTATGCACCTATGATTTTCTGTCAAACAGTCTCCATTACCCCAGCACTTAAACTGTCCCGCCCCTAACACTTAGAGGGTGAATCCCATAATGCACTGCATGCAAAGCCAAGTGGAGAAAAGAAAAGCTGCGAGGCACGAACATTCGCATGCAGTGTGTGAGAGCAGCGCAGCCAGATGAAAGACTGCATCTTCAGCTAATCGGCTTGCACGGGACAGCTCAATAGACTTCACATCCTGATGCGCATGTTTGTACATGCAAGCCAATTGGCTGAAGGTGACATTTTTCATCTTGGCACACTCAGCTATGCAAGCTCTCGCAAACTGACATGCAGAAGTGAAAATTACAAGCCACACTGCACACGAAGGTCCGTGTGACGCCGCTCCGCGCTGCTTCGCTTGAAGTGTGTCTCCAGATTTAACATGAAGCCTTTCCTGACCCTAAAGAAGTCTATTTGATTCTGCTACACACATGTGAACAAGAATGTGAAGAAGCCAATTAAGTGATGTAAGCATTGCCATGGGGCTTGGTGGCGCAATCTGTGTAAGTATGAAGTTTTAAGAAGAAAGGGTGGCCTAGTTCTAAAAATGTTTTAATCATTTACAATTTTTTTATATTGTAATCAAGGAAAATCAATACTTTTTTATTAAAAACTTTAACATTTAAAGTGTATGTAAAGTTATTCTTTTTTTTATTATTCATTTAGATGAAGTGGGAAAGGGGCTAAAACCCCTGTAGGGGTTTATTGCTGTCTGTGTGGGGAGATTTCTCCTCCGTTTGAACTGCTGACCATTATCTCTGGGAAAGGAAGTGATGGGAATTCCAACATCTTGGAATTGTCACCTGAACTAGAAGCAGTTAAAAAATGAAACCTTGCCGTGGGGCTACCCCTACACTGCAAGGGTTAATTGCTCGTTTCGCTCAAGTGTCTTAAATAAAAAAGATATACTCACCCAATCATTGGTCCTTTAGTGGCCACTTGAGTTATAAGGTAGAACTTCCTTTCAAGCTTTATCCTCCAACAGGACCGACTAATATCTCTTCAAAATATTAAAGATCTTACCTGACTCACGAGATAGGTGCCACTCAACCATATGACATCATCACTTCAGTGTTTCTTTTAATGACAATAATAATTCTTGTGTCCTATCTTTCATTTTTTCAAATTATTTTATAAGGAGTATTTAGGATATCCTCTTTCTAAAAACCTTTCATACAGACATCTACGTTCTTTCAATAGATCTTCCAGTGAAGACCCATTGCACTTTACACATCTGTAAATTGTCCTGTGGATATTCCACTCTTAAGTGACTTTGGATAATGGCTTGTCCAATGTAGGAAGCTGTTGGTGGATATCAGTTGTCTAAACATTGTGGTGTGTATTTTACCATCATCATCCTGTCTGAGACAAAGGCCTAGACCGTCTATAACATTTTCACAGATCTCACTCATAAAAGACCTTCCTAGTGAATTTTATTCCATATCTGGTCACATTCCTGGAATTGTGTCTCTGTACCAGTATAAACAGATCATAGATAAAGTAACAGTAACATTTTGTGGATGTATTTCTGCATTTCTTCATTCAAAATCACTGTACCTTCACACCAACCAAGAAAAATCTTCCTCACTATAAAATGATGGACTTTAAATTGCTTAGAAATGGCATTATAACCCTTCCCAGATTGATGGGCACCAACAATTGCTTCTCTAAGATCATTGCTGATGCCTTGCCTCCTCGGCATTGTGTTAATACACACCTGAATGCTCCAGACCAGCAAACAAAAACTTCGGCTTTTATAGAGGTGGTCACACTTGCTGATGATCAGATAATCCAGAGCGTTTGATTGGCAGCACCTGGCTGCTACCTAGCCTCTTAATTCCTATGGAAACAGTAAGGGTGTACTTAGTTTTTCATATATAACTTCTCAACTTTGGATTTATATTTATAAAATAAATAATCACATGGTGCAATATTTCATGTGTTGTTGTTCATCTAAAGGTTGTATTTATCTAATTCTAAGACCTGCTACGAACCAGACAATTTTGTATTATGTTCTGATACTTAAAATCATAGAATTCATTTAGGGTGTACTTTTTTTTAAAACTGTAGGAATTCTTGTCTTACACTATAGTAATGAAGATATAAGTAGACCTTTTTAGCATTTTTGCAAAAATGCAGTTTAAAATTTACATATATTTGTTATTTATTAATTTTATCTGATTTATTAGGAATCATGTAAGTTTTAGTTTTTGTGTGCAGCGTTAATAATTTTAGTGTATTTTTTCAATCAAACATTGGTTTGATAAACATTTGCCCATTATTCCAAAAAAATCTGCTAACCTGAGCCACTAACTAAACTGACGTCAGTTCCTGTCTAAAAGTGGCCATACACTGTACAACCATCGCAAGACCTTAGTCTAAAAAAAAGTACGATCTGCCCATCTTGGACAGGCAGATCGTACTCTCGATCATCGCAAGCCCGCCCCCCTGAGGGGCGGGCTTCCGATGACCGCAATGCTGAACGGCAGTGTGCGCGTGTGCACACCGGCCCGTTCGGCATTTGTCTCCCGAGCACTGTTCAAACCAGCCAAAAATCTTAAGATTTTTGGCTGGTTTTCTAGTATGCTCCTTAGACAAAAGACGTGCGACCGTAGAGTAGAAACGGTCGCACGTCTTCGTTCACACTGCTCGATTCTCGTACGATCGCGGGATTTCCCGCGATTCTCGTACGAGAATCGAGCAGTGTATGGGCACCTTAAGGATGAGCAAATTACCGAGAACTTAGAGGCAAATCCTATTGAAGTCTATGGCTGGGGTTGGGGGGGAGGAGGGGGGTGAGAGTTTGGGCAATTTAGTTAATAAATTCTGGCCATTTTTAGGGATAATAGGCAAGCTACTGTAAACAAAAGGCACAAAAACTGTCATGGGGGACATGTATCAATGCCAATATTATACAGCAGGTAGAGGGTCTTTTCATATGAATTCAAAGACAACTTACAAGATATATGCTTGGAAGATGCCTCTAAAAATATCTTAAAAACCTTTTGACTTTAATATCACTTGAAGCTGATTCTCTAAATATAAGATTCATTTTTTTTTACCTGTGAGAAGAACGCTATCATAATTTAAACTGTTACCTTCCTACCTGGCGTGGCAGCGAGTGTCACAGACAATTCATAAAGTGTATTTCCACTTTTGCAGTCAAATTTAAGAGAACCGCACTATATGTTTGTGATGTGTTGCCGTTCACAAGGTATACCTAAAAATATTTTAATAACATTTCTTACCTTTTAGATGCATCTTTGGTGAAGGTCTTTGTGCAGATTCCAAGCTACTCTTTCACATTGAAAGTAAAAGTTGAGGCACAAACTGAGCTTCTTCTCATTAACATACAATGCTTCTAACAGGGTTATTCACAAAAGGGTGCAGAGCTTGGAGAAGGCAGGAAATGTGAACAATGTAAGACAAAATAGCCGATTTGGAAAAATTCTCCAATTCAGCTCACTTTCCAGTTCAGCTGTGTTGTCCTAGATTGTTCACTTCTCCTGCCCTTTCCAAACCCTTCACCCTTCAGTGAATAACCCTGTAAGTCTTTAAAGAAGTATCAAACTCTCAAACGTTTTTTTTCAATAGTAAATTCAGATCAAACAAATATACATAGCCCTGCAAAATCAGGGCCAGTACTCAGGGGACCAGCTGATTCTGCAAAGCTAAAACTTTTTAACATAATGGAGCAGCATCCATTGTGAGTGATTGTTTTTAATTGCTACATACCCCCCCTCAGCTGTGGCAAGCTTTCTGTGCCATTCTGGTGACAATACATTTACGAATTCTAAACCAGTCCTGTGCTGGTTTTATAATTTAACAATGAGGAGAGCTGCATATGTAATTATATGAGTATAATTCTCACTATGCACATATAATTATGGACTCTATGTGGCTAGCGCATTGTTTGCACTGAATTCAGTTTACTCGAACATTGCTGATGTTCAGTTCTAGCTTTTCAGAACTGAATCTGCGGTGTTCAGGACGAATTTAGTGTTTTCCAATACAAAAGCAGCCACCCTAGCTGTTATGAATAGATTTCATTTCCGCTATAAGCCATTATATGGAATTATGAAATATACTTTACATGTAAGATACTTTATATTTCCCCAATGCTTGAATGATATTATGGTAATCATGACAAATGTGTATGGTTTACTGTAGTATGCAGTACACTTTATCAAGCGCAGGCACTTTTTCATAGCTATTTATGTAAATAAGAGTCCGTGTTTGAAAGATTAATTTTCATCAGTTCTTAGTGCGATGTAAATTGATTTTTGTTGAAGACGTCAGCTTTATCTGTAAGACAGGAAACAAGTTCTCTTGTGTTTACGGTTTTATAGTAGGGAGATGAGACACGGTAAAATAAAGGCTTGTTGTTCAAACAATATTAGGTTCTCATCAATATGTATATAAAATGAGGATTGTTTTTTTTTCTCAATCTGAGAATGTCATTCAACTTAAAATGACGCTATGAGGATAGAACGGTGAGGGCTACAGCGTTGTTATCATGATCCTTGTTTGAGAACCAAATGATTGAAATAGTTTTTTTCTGGCCATTTTCAAGGCTAGTAAGCAATCTGTCACGGGGGGCAAATACCAATGCAAAAAAATTGTTCAGGGTGTAGAGGGTCAGTTGCTGCTTAAAGGGCAACATTAAATATAGACAAATTCTTTAAGTAATATGCTTGGGGAATGCCATAAAACTGCATTTGGTTTTACAGAACAGTATGATTTAGTCCTGTAGAAAAAATGGGGCAGCCTTGGGCATGAGGCTCCACTTAAGCCCGATCCTTATTCAGGCATGCAGTCTGGGTGGATAGGAAAGGGACAGCAGTGTATGTGCGGCGTGCGCCCCCCTCCTCCTTCCTGTACCAAATTAGTGCCTTTACAACATTAAGAGGTGCCTTGTGGAGGGGCAGCAAAGTCTCCCCCTTCCTTGAAAGGCACCCTTGTTCCAAGACTATATAATTTACATAGGGAACATTTACTGTATTTATTCAGACTTGTATGCATATGTGACCCCACATGGCCTTCTTTTTGAGGTCCCCCCTATTTTTGCTGTCAAATTGAGAGGTTCTTTTAAGTGTTTTTATTGAAATTTGGGTACTGTGGGGTTTGGATTAAAATATATGATTGTTTCTCTATTTCATGGTTATATCCTTTTTGCAAATACTGTGATCCTTCATAGGATGTTCAGATGCATGCCAGCACTTTACACTGGAGGACTTCTGTTTTCTTTTGGTACATAGTTTCAAGCGTTGTACATCTGAGCTTTCCATGATTATATCTTGATAATATTTTCATAGTGTGTTAATATATAGGTTGTATAGACATTTTTTCACTGAACCAATGGAAGTTTTTCTAGTCCCCCCCAACCCTCCCCTCACCCTTGTTTCAATGTTGAGGGATAAGGGCCCCTTCCCCAAGAAGGAAGTGGGGGTAAAGTGGGGGACTCATCATTGTGGAGCCTTTTCTAATAGGGGGCTCCCAGGTACCAGAAATAAGTACAGGGGTAAATTACTATGCCTTACCCATTCCCACGAGTAGTTGAATGTAAATAAACACACACACCTGAGAAAAAGCCCTTGAATTACATTACAAAACAAACCAATAAAAAATGTTCCTAATGCCCCCTAAGTAATTTAGCGTCAGTCCCAATGTTGAAATCCACACCAATCTTGGCATGCAGCTATGTAATCCATGAACAATCACAAAGACCTTACGCCCACCAATGTTTATCCATCATGTTACACAAGCTTTGTGATTTGTCATAAAATATTATTTGCTTTCTCTATCTCTGATATTTATCTCCACCCCTTCCCACAGCTCAGCTTTCCCCTGTGTAGATAGCTCCACCCTTTTTCATTATGTTCCAGTCTGCATCTCAGCCACATGCCCTTTGCTGAGTGGATCACATTATGGTCTTTTGCCCTATCCTATGTTCATTGCTTCAAAGATCTGCACAGTTTGGATTAAACTTCAAGGTGTCATATTGGATGGAGTTAACTGTCTGCCAACTCACTGAGATTGGGGTTACTGCCATCTTGCCACAACTGTAAATTACAGAGATTACATTTTCAATGCTTAGACTAGGGAGGCAGAACATTACCCATCATACTCCTTTTGGTAAATGGCAGATCCCTGGAGCTGCGGCAATATAACCACAACACCGTGGATCCTGAGTGATGTCATTGACCAAATATGATCGGCCACATTAGTTCAGAAGGTAAGCGAACTGTGAACAGGCCGGCCTTGCCTAAAAAATCAACATCTGACTCAAACCCAAACCTCAGCCCTAGTCTTCATTAACAAGGAAGATGTTATTTTTTTCATTTTCAACAGTTCTGTAGTTTTGTAGTTACTCTTGTTTTGGTGATGTTCTTACAGCCTTTAAAACACTTCAAGTCACATAATACAAATCTATTTTTAATGCTCTTTTATAGTCTTCTTTTTATAGGGGTGATCCAGTTTCCAGTTTCCTGTTTACTAGAAATTGCTTACTTCAGACCACTCAACCTACGTGTTCATTGAAGCTTAGTTCCATCGTTTTAGTTATTTCAAGTGGTTTATGTCCAGTGGTGCCTTTAATACAAAGTGCTCTTGAACAGTGTAGTATTTCATCTTTACAGAGAGTTTTCTGCTGATGATTCTAAAGAACTGAACTGAAAATGGAAAAAGTAATCAATCACATTTTTTATATTTCTGCAAAGATGTATCTGTTGTGCAGAGAAATGGCATTCATTTATTACAGTTTTATAGATGACTTTCTGCAAGAAGCCAGACTGAAACAGAAATGTAAAGCATTTATTATAAATATATTGCTCTGTTTTACATGATATATGAAACTCCAGTTGCAGCTAAAACATGTTTTTTGCTTAGAGAAGGGAAAGACTATAATCTTGGGTTTTCACTGTGACCCTATTAGGGAGATATTATCTCACTCCTTGTCCTGGTAACCAAAAAGGAAATGAAGATATCCACCTAATAGGGACAAAGACAGCTATAAAAATCTGACAAATGATCTTATCCTATTAGGCTTATTTAAAAAAAAAAAGCTTTATTACTATCTGTGCCCCATTGGAGAAGTTGTGCGCACTTCCTGACCTGGTAACCAAACAGGAGGTAATAAACATATCTCACCAAGTGCAACAGAAACCGCAATAAGAACCTGGTAGACTTTATAAACCTGCCACACTTTAAAAAATCGCTGATGTTTGTCTGTATTTCTATTCTCTAAAAGACATTAACCCGGAACATGGGGACTGATATCTATATATTCAGAGAGGTCCAGACTGACTGTTAAAAAAGTGTGTGGACCCTTTTTCTCAATGCTGCTGCTTTCCATGATCGGAATCTAAGGATAGCTTCATGAAGTCATCACTGACTAAATGTGTTGACTAGTCTCCACCCACTCGACACATTTTGTCAGTGATGACTTCTGTTATAGACACCAGGTGGTGAGTGGATGAGCAGGTTAGCGAAGTACAGTTCACCGTGTTATTATAACCCTTTATATTATTAGTTTATTTTATGTGTTTTTATCTAATAAGTGTGATACATTTTTCACTATGGAAAGTCTTGTTTTCTCTGAGTTATTCCTAAACTAAAAGAGAATACAAATGGAGGTGTGGTGAAGAGAGTGAGAACCCATGAAGGGATATGCAGTGGAATGATGTTACTAAGCGCTTTCTGACCATTAGTACTGGTGGTCAAGAGGGATGAGCTTGAATTCGGCGTGAACCCACTCTAAACCTGAGCTCCTCTGAACCTGAGACTGCCATGGGGCCACCTGACCAATCAGCTGCGAGCCAAGGCATTTTTTTAAAAACAGCTGAAGATAGACAAAGGGACAGGATGCTTTTGCTGATGTCATTGACCTTATATGGACATGTGGCTATATTAGGTAAATGTTATTGACCAAATATAGCCATGTGGCCATTTATTGTCAATGACCTCAACATATCCCACCCACTGCTTACGTGCAGCTGTGTGCAGAGAATTCCCGAACTGCAGCTGATTGGGTAGCAGTGGAAGGAGCTTCCTTGCATGTTTGGAGAAACAACCATCGGGTTCGGAGCGGCTCAAGTTTTGGCCCGAACCTGAGCTCATCCCTAGTGGTCAACACCATTCTGTGTTTTGCACTGTGGAGATGGGGGGGAGGTGGGGGGGACCCTATTCTATTCAATTTGAATCTTCCTTCTGCCCTTCTTTCTGTTTCTTCTTCTCTCCCTTTAACTTTGCTTTTCTACTTCTCTTGGCTCTTCTTTTCTTGGCGTGGTTCTTGGTTACTTTTATTCCTCTCTGTTTTTCCTCTCTGCTTTCCTTCTACCCCTTTTCTTGGATTAGTAGTCTTGACCTGGTACGAGGACTTTGAGGGACCACTTACCATCCACAACCTAAAACTCTGAGATGTCTTTCTGTTTGGAATATGGTTTAGCGTCCTGATCTTTTGTACCGCAAATCAAAAATAGACCATTGAGCCTTGAGTCATGCCTGCTCTTTTAATACCCCTTCGTGGGTGAATTTGCTGTTCATCTTTGTTTGAAAATTGTGTTAAAAAACACAATTGCGTAGGCTAACAGCACAAAGATCTAAATTTCAGGTACTAAGCTTGAATACTACTTTAATTCTGTTTAAAGAAATCTACTACAGATGCCCCCTTTGTTGTGTTTTTTCCTCATGCTTTACACAATAACAACCACCAAAGAGCAGTGATGACATCACTGGGTGATGTCACTGGGTATCAAAACAAAATGATTTGACCGAAACATTTTACTTGCATGTTGATGGGGGGAAGGGGGAACAAGGAAAGATATTATATGCATACACTACACTTTGGCTTTAACATGTTTGCAGCTTTTAGGCAGTGATTGTGATTTATAACATGATTAGGCAAACCGCCTTGCATATATTCAAGCAAATAAAAAAATTCCAGTTTCCCAATTTTGATTAGCAAAATGATTCACTCATCACTAATACAAGTTTATTCAAATGAATATGCATAATACACACAAGGAAAACCCCTGAGAACCAGAGAAGTCATCAGAAATCAGAAGTTGTCCTCTATTAATCTACATAGTAATGTAGGAACACTGTAAGTAAGAAAAATGACCAAAGTCCGTCCACTTCAACATATGCTAATGTTATTGCTTCTCTAAAGTTGTTTGTCCTAAAACATCCCATTGAGGAGTCTGCTGCCAATTTATCCACAGAAAGCAGAAACAAAATTAAATTCCTTCTTGCCTTCCCCAACGGCAGTCAGAATAAAGGTAAACTCCAGCAAAGCTTTTAAATGCATGCCTCCTACTTGGCCAGAACTGCTCTATATATCCAGACATAGCTGTAGTATACCAGACCACCCCACTGCTTAAAATCCATTGTCAGTAATCTAGTGTTCTGAGAATTCAATAGCTCGCCCATGTTAAGATGCACGCAGGTATTCTGAATCCTGACAACTGAAAGCGCCTTGCTGTCTCTAACAAAGAAAGAGGCATTTGAATGGCAAAGAATAATATGACAAGCAGCCCAACCCCTCCAAACAGCATGTGAGGCTCTTGCAGAATAACAGGTTTTGTGGAAGAGCTCTGAAGATTACGGAACACTAAAGCTGGCCATGCACTGCTAGAATTTTGTTTGAACATTCTTTAAAAATCATTGTCAGGGCATTCAATCTTGCCATCATTGCGATAACTAATTTAATTGAAAAGCCCTTAAAGGTTTGAATCCCAGTCAGGACACTTTGCATTGGTTCTTGTCTAAACCGGCCCTTGTATGCAGGGCCATCCCTTTAATGAGGCAACCTGAGGCTGTTGTCTTAGGCAGCATTTTATTGGGTCACATGGGGGGGGGGGGCAGCAGGCAGAGCAGCAGAATGTTTGCAGTGTGCCTGCTGTGATGTACGCCCAGCCCAAACCCGATGTACGTCAATCACACGTGACTATACACAGTTCTGAACCGAGCGCAGCGTCACAAAGACGCGGCGATACCAACTCTCACCCTGCGCAGAGATTTCCAAGCGCACGGGGCACAATTTCAAGCCAGCAGACAGAGAGATCGTCACCAGGGTTGGTTAACTCTGCAGTTAACCCTTTACACACCAAACATTCGCTGCCACCATGTGTTTTTTAATGGAAACACAGACCGTTCCCAGCAACTGCTGCGACAATTTAAAACACTTAAACAATGCTTATGATACAGCTGTCCTCTCAGACAGGAATATGACAGGTCTCACTATACAGTAGCGCTCTTCACAGAGGCAAGGATACTTTAAGTTCATATTTAGAGTGTAGAAATAAGCTTAACGATTTTTAAGATCGGTAAAGATGTAGTTTTTCCTTTAATAAAAGAAACAGTGCAGAAAATATACAGAAAATTCCACACAGCCCACCATAGAAGCTGCACAGCCAAAAGAGCCCAGACTACCCACCATAGACCCCGCACAGCCCACCTAAGAGTCTGCACAGCCAAATATAGACCCCGCACAGCCCAGCATAGAACCTTCACAGCAGCCACCTGAGAACCCACACATCCCACCATGGACCCAATATAGCCCACCTGAGAGTCCGTATAGCCCACCATAGAACCTGCATAGCCCACCCGAGAGTCTGCACAGCATACCATAAAACCTGCATAGCCTCCTGAGACCCCTCACAGCCATCCCGAGACCCCACACAGACCTCCTGAGACCGCACACAGCCGCTGGAGATCCTCTGCTGGAGACATCAGGCTGGCACCCCGGAACAGCACAGGGTTTGTAGCTTCATATAATTTTGCATGTATGCATAATGCATTGCTGAGATTTGTAGACCTCTCTAGCTGATGGTATTATTCTGCATTGCTGTATAATGTATTGCTGGGATTTGTAGACCTCTCTAGCTGATGGTATTATTCTGCATTGTTGTATAATGTATTGCTGGGATTAATTGTCCTCTATAACTGGTGGTGTTCTGCAGTGCTGTATAATGTACTGCTGGGATTTGTAGTCCTCTATAGCTGGTGGTATTCTGCAGTGCTATATAATGTATTGCTGGGATTTGTAGTCCTCTATAACTGGCGGTATTCTGCATTGCTGTATAATGTATTGCTGGAATTTGTACTCCTCTATAACTGGTAGTATTCTTCATTGTTGTATAATGTATTGCTGAGATTTGTAGTCCCTCTACAGCTTGGAGTCAGTAGCAGAACTACCAGTGGCACAGCGTTTGCAGCTGGGAAGAGGCCCTGGCACTTCACCACTGTCCTAAAATCATTAGTTTGTATTATTTTAGAAAAACTCACATGACACTAAAACAAAAGTATCGGTAATTGGTATTGGCGAGTACTTGAGGACAAGCATCAGTACTCGTACGCAGTCTGGAAAAAATTGTATCAGTGCATCCCTACTTGCATTGCTTAATGCCTCTCACATGCAGTGCCCCATTACTTTCTATTACACACAGTGTCTCAATCCTCTCTATTGCATGCAGTGCATCATGCCTCTATATCAGACACAGTGTCTGATACCTCTCTGTTAAACTGGCCATACACCTATAGATTATCTGCAGATTTTCTGTGGTCAGATGGAAAAAGTGCAACAGAATCCTCCATCTACGCTGAGCTGTGTGGATGGAGGAATCTCCCGCTGGGCCAAGCTTCAGTATCTTGCTAGTTGGCCCCACTGGCTCTCAAAATACCTGAACAATCTAATTGGATGCAAACAATGTTCATGTATTTTGAGAGTCAGCGGGGCCAACTAGTAAGATACTGAAGCTTGGCCCAGTGGGAGATTCCTCCATCCAAACAATTTAGCGTAGATGGAGGAATCTGTTGCACTTTTTCCATCTGACCAGAGAAAATCTGCAGATAATCTATAGGTATACGGCCAGCTTAACACATAGGGGTCTATTCACTAAGCTGCCGTATGCAGCTGAGTGACTAACCGACCCCAAACGAAGTGAGCCCGGCTGTTCGGCTATTCACTTCAAGCTGGTACGGCTGATTCCAGTCGTATATCGGATGAAATCAGCCGTACATCGGGTGGCTTCGTGTGGTCGGCCGAACAAGTGCAGAAGGAGTTTGACTCAGCCGATCTGCTGTTCGGTCTATTCTCATAGATGCCGAACAGCAGTGAGTAAATAGCCGAATGCCGCTGAGCAGCATTCGGCTTGGCTGTTCTGCTCGGTCCCTCTGTGGAACTGAGCAGAATTGAAAAATAGTTAAAAAAGTAGAAAAAAAATTAGAAAACGATTGTGCGGAGCTAGCAGTGACAGCTAGCTCCGCCCAACTGTTTTCTATTGGCCGGGCGATTCTGCTGCCGTCAAATTTTTTATTTTTTTTAAAAAGAACACACCATAGGAATGCATAGCTAGAATAGAAAACTGGCTATTGCACCGGCCCTCTGCTGCTGTCAATCACCAGAGGGGGGCCTGATGGAGAGCTGCAGGTCCCCCTCTGCTGATTGACAGCAGCAGTGGGCGGGTGCAATAGCTAGTTTGCTATTGGGTATTGCAAATTAAAATAGCCAATAGGAATCTAGCTATGCATTCCTATGGTGATTTCTTTTTTTTTCTTCTTTCTTTCTTCTGACGGCAGCCGATGGCTCCGATGTCAGAAAAAAAAAAAAATCGATCGAGCAGAGTGAACCTTTCTGGGAGAAAGTGTTTCACTCCCTGGTGGCCGGGAACCTATTAGACTCCCAGAGCGTCCGGGGGAGGAATGACAGATGGCGTTCCTTTTTACCTGGTAACCAGGAACGACATCTGTCATTACATACTGAGAACACGGAGAGACCGCTCTCAGTGTGTAATGACAGCGTCCCTGCTGTCCGCCCAGCTGTCAGATGCAGGTGGTCGGCCGGCCAATGGCTGGCCATTCGCCTATTGGCATATGCGTTCGGCTCGACTGAGCCGCTCGGCCAACTTCGGGAGCTGTACGGGCTATAGTGAATAGCCCGTACAGCATCCCTTCGGTTCTACTGAACCGAAGGGGTCCTGTGGCCGAAGCTAGTCCAAGGATCAGCCGAAGCTACGGCTAGATCCTTCGGCAGCTTAGTGAATAGACCCCATAGTGCCTAATTCTTCTCTATTACATGCAGTGCCATACACCTCTGTATTACACACAGTAAGGCTTGTTTACAAAAGGAGCTGAGAATTTGTAATCCATTAATTATCCAATAATGTGAAAAGCAAATTCCTGTTTATTTATTTTATCTGCACATGATTGGGTATTTAAGGTGAACATAGCTGCAATTTATTAAGAAAAGATTCTAAATTCCTTTAGTAAATCAATCTCAGTACCTCATAGCTATCTGATACACACATTCTCTGTCTACTATATTAATTAAAAAATATGCACACACTGAAAATACATTAGAGTTTCCCTTTACAGTATTGCTAACAAACTTCTGCCCTTGTTTCAATTTCCCATTAAAACAATGTGTTTGGACTCCCGCTCCTTGTTAACAGCGCTCATTAAAGTCTATTAGGATTGATCAATCTATAGCACTCCAGCAGCATTCCCCAGGATGGAGCTGATGCACTTTTGCACTGTGACCAAACTAAGACGGTGATACAATCAGCAATTTCAACATCCCTAAAGACTACGCACAGGCTTTAAACAGAAAAAATAAACATTTTCCGTGAGGCAGAATGCTTCTGGATTAAGTGAGAAGATTTTGTCATTAGGTAACAAAATGCTCTTGTTTGGCACACAGTATCTTTAGAAAAATCTGCTTTAGTCGACTCATAAAATCAGGTCAAGCGCGAATGAATAGTGCGATTCTGCTAATTCAGGAATGACATCTTTCAATGATCATTGCAGTGTATAAGTAGCGAAACAAATAAAAGCTGTTATCAGCATTGCACTATTAAGTGATCTCATTTATTTATTTCAATAATTTTATAAGTTTCTTCCTTCCTGATATAGCAAAAAAAAAAAAGTACATCCCTAGACTTATGTACAGTAATACATGTAGGTCATCGGACGCTTATCCCTTCTATTTTTAAACAAACAAGCTCTGCCGCTGAATGGACAGAAAATGCGAGCCATTCATTCATTATTAGGGCATTCGCTGCATTAATGGAGTGTTTTGTTCTCCTCATCATAACATTAACCCGTACTATTTATTAAAGGATCTGAACAGTCCATTAACTCCTTGCATGTGGCAACACATGGGTGTTAATTGGGTTTTCTCAATATTTGTGCCTTTTGCAGGTAGTGGGTTTGGCTAGAAATAGTAAAGGTACCCATACACTGTACGATTCTCGTACAAGAATCGCGGGAAATCCCGCGATCGTACGAGAATCGTACAGTGTATGGAAGGCTTGCGACCGTTTCTACTGTACGGTCGCACGTCTTCCATCGAACAATCAGGCTGGAAAACCCGCTGGGAATCGTACGATTCTCGGCGAGTGAGTGGCCTGCTGGTTCGACAACTGACGAACGGGCCGGTTTGCCGTCCTTGCAAGCCCGCCCCTCATTGCAGTCATCGCAAGCCCGCCCCTCAAGGGGACGGGCTTGCAATGATCGCAAGTACGATCTGCCTGTCCAAGAAGGGCAGATCGTACGTTTTTTTAAGTACTTTACAACCATCGCAAGACTAAGGTCTTGCGATGGTTGTAAAGTGTATGGCCACCTTTAGAGCTGCTAGCCACTAAAGCTTAAACCAAAACCTGCAACAAACCCAGGCACTTAAATTAAGTGTATAAAGATTACAAAGAAGGTTCTGAGCCACCATGAGCAACCACACCGCTAAATATAATTGTAACAAAAAACTAAAGAGAGTGGGGCTTTTAAGGTGTAATTCTAGGCATGAAAAACACATATTGCACATACATCTTTGTGTAAAATATATTTTAATTATACAAATAAATAGATAAAAAATGGAGTCAATGTATAATCCCATCAATACTGTATCCACAGCAACTCCCTCAACACAATATATTCTAAAATGACTATAGGCATACAGCCTCCCTGGGCTGTATGCCGTCCCATGGGTGTCTCAAGCTGGAATGGGAGGGGACCATACACTCAGCCGCATCACATCACACCGCCTAAAATATCCCAGCGTGTGACGTCAGCGGCCTGGGTGGGCCAATGGTCTGCGCACATCAAAACAGAAGGTTTGCCGCCATCCTGGCAAGTCCCGTCCCATTCCATATCTATTTCTATGATTTCTGTTGGGCTTTAATCCTACCTATAAAAGTGGACCTTGGCCCACCCCACTCAATCTTCCACAACTGGTGCAGACAAAATGTGGAGCAGCTTTGCATGGCAACCAATCAGCTTCTCTCTTTCATTTTCAAATTTTAACTGAACAAACTGAAGAGAGAAGCTGATTGGTTGCCGTGAACCACTGCTCCAGATTTTGTCTGCTCCAGTTTTAATAAATTCCCCCATAGCAAAGGGTTAAAGCTGTAGAAGCATTGTATGTTAATGAGAGGAAGCTCAGTCTGTCCCTCAGTTTGTTCCTCTACTTTCACTTTCAAACTGCTCAGAGTAGCCTGGAATCTGCACAAAGTCCTTTTCCAAAGACACATCTAAAATGTAAGAAATATACTTTTCAAAACCATTTTTTTTAGGTATACTGTGAGAATGGGAACACAAAACAAACGTATAGTGAGGTTTTATCCAACTTGACTGCAAAAGTGATAATACGCTTTAAGTCTGTATAAAACGTGCAGATAACTCTACTAAATGTTTTTTGTACACTTTTCGCTGAAGGAAACCTATGCTTTATATTTTTTTCATGATGGGATTATTTTACAGCGTATCTAAACACAAGAGCGAAAATGTCATATATTACCGGTTCATACATGTGGTGGCTGCATTTCTTTTCAGTTTTTGTTCCATTTATTTTCACCCTGTGATACTGCAATTAACACACTTCTTGTCCCTATCTTCTTTTCTCAATAACATATGGGGAGGTGTTCTGTAGTCCACAGAGAGTGCTGGGAGCAATGCTGACTAATAACAGTGCAGCAGAGGCAGAAAGCATAGGAAGTTATCAGCTTACAAGACTTCTGGCAGTATCAAGAGATATTTATAACAAACCACTTTCTATGGTATACATAAAGAACAACTCTGGGCATTTAAAAAACTTTCCTCTGCAATGGGGCTACCCCCACACTGCAAGGGTTAAGTGCTTGTTTTTCTCTAGGGGATGGAATAAAGCAGATAATCTCACCTAATTCTTGGTTCTGCGACAATCTGCACTCACCTCTCTTCCCCTCCACTCCAGCCGTCTCTCGTCTAATGCAGGTCAATGGGCTTGCATAAGCCATGAAGACTTCAGCCTATTTATAAGACCAATGTACAGTAGGGTTTGTATATTGACCTGCAGATTTATTATTAAATACTTATGTTCTAAACCCAAGTTGAAGATTTGGTTTTGTGAGTTTATATAAATGTAGATCTAAATGTAATCACCAATTAGCTATAAGAAGGACTTATCACTGATGGTTATTTACATCTCGGCACTTTGTCACTTTTTTTGCATCAATTAATGGTGAACTTTATAATTATCAATTTGCACATAATACTATTTATGAGTATTTATTAACTATATTGGTTATATGTGATTTATTTGATATCTAGCACTTTTTTTCCCACTTATTATGATTATTGATTAGAGCAGTGCATCTGTTTGATCTAATTGAATCCCTTTGCTACTGAAAACCTAAGTTTGGATTAGGGTGATACCATTTATTGGCTAGCTAAAAAGATTATAGGGCATGCTTTTGAAGCACCCTGGCCTCTTCTTCATCCAAAGGGTATCGTACTAAATCCAAACATTTCTACATTTCTCGATGGCTAACACAGTACAACGCGGTACCTCTGCTACTGAAAGATTTATCTCCTTGTTGGCAGTTACTGCAATTGTAGTACACCTAAATCAATGTGGTGCTAATGAGATAACTGTCAAAAAGCAGTTAAATCTCTCATTCACAAAGAGATTTAATCACCAGTCTAGCCCTAGGCTAACATGTAAGTTCAAAAGATGCTTTAATTGTTTTCTTTTTATCTGCAGCTTTCGTTAAAATAATACATGGTGATCCTGTTATGAATGTCTTTGTTCAGGCACGTTCTCTATTGGGGTGACAATTGTCTCCCAGTTGTGCTTCTGCATTGTCACCCTATTAAATGAGCCCCTGAATAAGACATCAAACAGCAGTGCTCAAGCTTCAAAGATTGTGCTGGTATGGTCCACAGTTGTCACCCAGGAGAGACAGTATGTAGACAAGAAGTGGCTGAAGGAGATCAGCAGCACTAAGAAAAAGGATTAAAAAAGGTAGGAATGGTATTTTATGAAAAAAGCAATTGCTTATGATACTCAGTAATTTAGTAAACTTTGATGGACTAATGTCTTTATTCAACCTCAAATACTATGTAAGTATAAACCAGGTAAGGTTTAGATTTACTTTAAATAATCTTTTGAAAGTTTATAAAGTACTCCCAGCCTCTTGACAGACATCAACAATATGACCCCAAAACAGATTTCAATTCTTAATAGGAACCTTTAGGAGATAGTCCCACCACGTTTTTGCCAGCTGACTGCCTTGTCAATAAGACTACTGATGTTGGGGATCTAAAGGGAGTTGTAGTCGGAGCCTGTGGGTGGTTGGTTGGCAGTCAAGTGAAACTATTAGGAGGAACTCCATATCTAAAAGACTGTGTGAGTTGCCTAGGTTGAGTCTAACCCTTAGGAGGGAAGCAGGTCTATTCCCCAATAAAGAGATGGGGTGTGACATCTGTGTGGGCCCTAAAAACTCTATTTTCTGGAGTTGTGTTACTCATGTGTTACTCCTGGAGACATGAACCCTGTACTTGAACAGACTTTTTTTTCTATTTCTGGACCTCTTTATTTAAATAAATGTTTCAAAGTAAACAATTCTTTTTTACCATAGTGATCTCAGCCTGGATAGTCTCTTATTTCCATTGAGCATGTGTCAGCAGTATTGATAACACAAGCAAAGGAGAAGAACTGGGCATGGTGCTGGACTTGAGGTTGAGCTTAGCTCTGCTACACTGAGTTCACCACATTGGATTGGAATGCTAGTTTCTCATACTGGTGATGCTGGCTGCTTGACTTGGGTCCATGTATCATATTGGGACTTAAGGGCATGTGTCAGTGGCCCATCTTGAGTAGGAGTTTAGTTCTAAGATCAGGTATTTGACCATTCAGAGCTGAAAAGGAAACAAAAGGTGCCCTAAGCAAACCTGAGGTCTGAATACCAGTTTACAAAGCAGTTTGTTAAGTCAGATACCAATGGGGAGATTTCACTTAATAATCTTGTGCCATAAGGTCATAGCAACGGTATCACTTTATTGCACCCCCACTCCACAAGGTCATACTAAAAGTGTCCCGCTATTGCTGTTGGGTACCCTAATTACTTAGGGTTAGGCTGTTCACTTTGCAAGGGAATCTGCACTTTACAGGGGAATTATCCCTTAGCTTAGTGAAAGAGGTGAAGCTCTGCTGATTTCATTACCCAATCATGTGCAAGCAAAAATACTTTTTTTTAATTTTCCATGCCAACGATTGGATATTTTTTGCAAAATTAAATTTCACCACATTCACTAAGCTAAGAGAAATTTCCCCTGAAAAGTGCAAATTCTCTTGCAAAGTGAGCAGCCCAATTAATAAATCAACCTCTGAGTTTTCCAGCACACTATGTAACTTACGAACCAGAGGCGTAACTAGAAACTTCGGGGCCACGGTGCAAGAAACCATGAAGGCCCCCCCCCCAATCCCCCACCGCCATGGGAAGGCACTATAAATAGACACTGTTTGGTTAACATGAAGGCTGCCTAGCTCCCCAGCAAGCGCAGGACCCAGGCAGCCGCTTCAGTGTAAAAATTTAGTGCCAATATCTGCGTTTAGTATCGGGGCATTATCATGAGTACTCGTGAAAATGCCCAGTATTGGCACTGGCGCATCCCTACTTAATAAAATGTATTGCTGGGACTTGTAGTCCTGCATAGGTGGTGCTATTCTGCATTGCTCTATAAGCATTATAGAGCAATGCAGAATACCACTAGCTATGCAGGACTACAAGTCCCAGCAATCTAGCAATACATTATAATACATTATAATTGAATACCACTCATATCTACCCCGACCCCCCCATTCTCGTCTCAAGGCCCCCCTTCCCATCCAGCCTTTACCCACAGCAAACTCACCTGACTCCTGCAGCACCTTCCTTGTCTTGGCGGGGGCGGGACTAAGTGGAGATGGTCCTGTCTCTTGACAGTATCTATATGTACTGTTCATATACAGCACAAATGTCCCGTACATTGCAGCAATATATTTACAATAATCCCCGGCTAAAAAAAAAGCTTAAAAAAACATTGCTTGAAAATCTTGAAAAGACATTCACATTGTCTTCAACAGGTTGCTTGTTCCATAAAATAATGTCCTTTTCTATAGCATGATCACACGAGGAATTTAAACTGAAATATGTCTCAGCTTAAAAACAATTCCTGTTTTAATGGTTGAGCTCATTTTTTTATGTTCCTTCACATTCTCAAATAATTCATCCCCACACAGCTACCTCCTCATGTATCATTTCCCCCTCCTCTTTTAGATTGTAAGCCCTCAGAGGCAGGGCCCTCCTTACCATCTTGTCTTGAATTGTATTGTAATTGTAATGTCTTCCTTATATTGTAAAGTGCTGCGCAAACTGTTGGCGCTATATAAATACTATGTAATAATAATAATAATATGTTCCAGCGGTTAACATAATACTGATTGTGTATGCACCTAGACCTCATTTAGAACAATCTTCAAAAAAGGTCTGTTAAAAAATAAAGGAAGACAAAGAGGACAAATGGGTAAATATATAAAAACAAAATGGAAGACAAATAATTTCATACTGTATATACACATTCTTTCACAACGTATAAAGGATTATATGATATTATAGTGGCTGAGCTTACATCCACTTTAAGTGGTAACAAAAAATGAAATGATCTACATGGCAAACAGTTAACTTTTTACAGTAATGTGTTTTCAGATAAAGTTTAATTTATAGGAGATAAATAAAGTCTGCTATAGAGTTTATAATATGTATAGTATTCTTTATGTGAGTTCATACTTTTTAAAGCAAGGCAGTGATGATGTTTCCACACACTATGAATTCAAACAAGCATATACACAGTAGCTGTAGAGGTGCACCGAAATGTAATTTTCTAAACCGAAACAAAACCGAAAAGAAAAAATAATGTCAGGCCGAAACTGAAATATATTTTTTTTCTAACCTTTTCAAATTTTTTAAAATAATGTATTTTTTATTTATTTATTTTTTATTACATTTTTTTACTATACTGTTAGAGGCTTCGGGCAAATATTAGGGGTCTAAACAGATCCCTGATATTTCCCTTTTAAAATCGAAAAAGAGATTGAGAACACAGAGTCCTCAAGCTCTTTTTCTGCAGCCCCTGTTATAAATGAACAGGAAGCCTCTAGTATTGAGTATTCCTATTCATTCATAACTTGTGTATATAGTATGTTTACCATGTCCACAATCATAAATGAACAGGAAGTGATGTAGATCACTTCCCATTCATTCATAATTGGGGACACAGCAAACATACTATGCCCTCAATTATTTACAAACACTCAGCGATCACAGATCACTGACTGCTTGTACCTGCTCTCCATCCTGACTTGCTGTCACAGGAGGCTGAGCAAGCGGTGCGGGGAGGAGAACTCAATCTCCTGTGACAACTGACTCCTCCCACGCACCACTGACCTGGCCTCCTGTGACAGCTGTCTCCGCCCCCATACCACTCTCCTGATCTGTCACAGGAGGCGGAGCGGTGCGAGAGGAGAGCTCAGCCCTTGTGACAGCACTGACAGCTGTCTCCGCCCCCACACATTTCTCCTAAACTGTCACAGGAGGCTGAGTGGTGCGGTAGGAGAGATGCTCCTCCCCCGCACCGTTCAGCCTCCTGAGGGGAGGAGAGAAACCAGGGATGCATGCTATTTCGGCCGAAAGATGGCACTTTCGGCATTTTGGCAAAAGTGCCATTTTTGGCCAATATGTTTCGTTGACCACAATTTCGGTGCATCCCTAGTTGTAACAATACCTGAAAGTGTCTTGTCCCTGACTTCTTTGTTTCCCTACCTTTATGCTGGAAGGCTAATGCAAACTGTTTCTTGTAGCTGCAACAAGACATTGGGAAAAAGCTTGACGTTCTATTTACAAGATTACAAAAATAAGAATAAATGTGAAAAAAACCACCCTGCTTTCTCCTCCTATAAGCATGCTATTTGCAACAACACATTCAGCACACCTGATTGGCTCTCCCAGGCTGCATTCTACTGTGCAGGGAATGAAAGCTAGCATCTGGAAACAACCCTTTAACCTCCACCCCCCTCCACCCCCTCTAACTAATGTGCATGTTTAATTTAAAAGAAAAACATATTCTAAATGCCCCACTTACTTGATTTCATGGTCATGTTACAAGCTAGGTCCCAAGTCCGGGTGTATGGATGGCTCCAGAAGACTCCAGCAGCGTGGTGTCATTAAGGGGAATGTCAGTGGCCACTCAGACTCCACTGCTAGATTATTGGTCCATGCAGTACTCCCAGAAAAGGCACTATGGAAGGTCATATGGTGGCAGACGTAACATAGTAACATAGTATTTGAGGTTGAAAAAAGACACAGGTCCATTAAGTTCAACCTTTTTGTGTCTGTGTGTGATTGTGCATGGGTATGTGTGTATACGAGTCCATGTGTGATCTTGTTTTTAAGAGTACCTGTACCCCTGTATGTTATGGTCTCTGAGGAAGATGTCTAAATGCTTTTTGCTTTGAGGGGGAGACAGGATGTGGATGGGCTTTAAGTTTGCCTGGAGATGGGATTTAAAATGCAGGTACTTACTTGCATTTGCATGTAAAATCACATTAATGATTTTTTAAGGAATATATAACTGCATTAATCTTTTGTTTTCCCTATCTGGAGCTCAGCTTTTCTTCTTATAATATACAAGACAGATATTGATAAACGATATGTCATGTTTTTACTCTATGGGTCAAGAAGTGGTATATTTTACTGTTATCTTGAGCCAGGTTGTAAGATACATCCCTTTAAGTTTTATCCTCGGCACAATTGTCGGGATCCGCTTCAGCTGCGGTGTCTCAGTATACCGCGGGCAGCAGCTCGTGGTATACTGCGGCGTCTCAGTATACTGAGCCTAGGGTGACGGGAGGACGCTAGTTTGTGTCCTCCCGTTACCCTAAGGAGAACTATGGGGAAAAGCCTTAACCCCATAGTTCTCCTTTAATGCATTTTCAAAGAAATGTTTGATCACAGCAATTTTCTCACGCAAGATTGTAATTTCAAACTCTAGTCCTTCTTAGAATAGAACAAGTTTTGAACATGATAAATATCTAACGATACATCTTGACATAGCCGGCTACATTTCTTACCTCTATAAACACTAGTTATCACCATAAAAATGCATATTTACTCATGTGATTACAGTGAAATGAAAGTAACTTGAAGACTGGGGTATAAATGCCTCCTTTGTATAAATGCTTTCTTTGATCATTAATGTGGTAGGACTGACATTGTATGTACTTCAGTATAATTAACCGAAGCACATGCAACCATTTATAACCATTAACAGATTGCATGTGATAACAAATGTGCAACTGTTGCAAGACAGCTGATCTTTTTATCTTTAGATGCAATCTATAATACTGGAAGATGTGAAGAAGAAAAGATGTTACCCATAGAAATTGATTGTTGTAATTGTTTCAAAAGTAGGATGAAGGGAATCTTCACAGCTATGGATGAGCAAAATTGAAAGTTTTCTTCTTGTAATAAATTTGGCTGACAATCGGGAGATTTTTGGATAATTCTCACCATTTGGGTGAAATGTATTGGGTAGGTGAAATGAATGTTGTTTTTCAGGGTGCAAAAGGTTTTGAACGGCTCCCGAGGCTTGGAGAAACTACTGCATCCTGGGTTATGGACACCAAAATCTAACCTAAAACTGGAAGCAACAGTACACAAAAAAGGTCAAATGCACAAAAAAACCTCACACATGTAATGAATACTAAATGAAAGAAGAACTAAACTACCCTACAAACACCCACAAAAACACACTCAGTAAAAAAAAGTTTAAAAAAGTAGATTTTTTTCATACAAATTTTGTGGCTCAGTGAGGAAAAATGGAGAATAATTCCCTGGCCACTTCCATTGCACCAAAATCATGCTGCTCATCCGTAGACACAGCTTTCTCGAGCTCTGATTGGTTGATAATCAAAGATAGCCCTTCCATCTTTAGTAGTTAGTAGTAGACTTGTTGGGGTTCATTTACTTAAGGCAAATTACCTGTTCACTTTGCAAGGGAATTTGCACTTTGAAGGGGATGTTTCCCTGAACTTGCTGAATGTGGTGAAATTTCGCTTTGCAAAGAAAACCCAATCAGATAAAAGGAAATTTTGTTTTTTTTTAAATTTTATTTTTGCTTGCACATGCCTGGGTGATGGAAGTCAGCAGAGCTTCAACACAACAAAACTAAGGGGGAACTTCCCTTGCAAAGTGAAAAATCCCTTGCAAAGTGAACATCCTATTTGCCTTCAGTAAATCAACCCCATTGAGTCTCTCTGCAAAAAGGGAAACATGAGCATGTGCATTCATCTAAAACTTTTTTTTTTTTAGCAATAAGATTTTATTGAAAAGCATAGAGCGAGTTTACAACAAATAATCATACAGCAGATTTTCAAAATAGTCAAAAAGACATAAAACGATTAGATTTTATACATTTTAAGAGGGAGGGTCTCCACCAAAATGAAACCATCCTTAATTAGTCAAGATACACAAATGACAATTCAGCTTAGAATAGAATATATATGGTCTATTAAGTAACTCTCCCGATCTACTGAGCCGACCTGTGACAGTCTCATTGTCACAGGTCGGCTTAGAACTATGAGGTGAGTGGAAATCACTCATCTCATAGTTCTTCTTTAACTAAACAGAGTATTACTTGTATAGAATATAAACTATATATTGTTCTCACAGCGTGAATCATCTAAAACGTTTGACTTTTTTTAAGACATCATTGGGTCCTGCTTGATGCTGTATTTTAAAGAGTTGCTCTAAGAGTGAAAGAATTCAGTGATGTATTGGTGAGTTCCATCTGTCTCCCACTCTGACTGCCTTTAGGCATTCCCCAAAAGACTTATCTCTTCAGTGAAGCCTATCCCACCTCAACCTAACCGCTCAACCATCACGTTCTCAAACAATTCATCCCCACACAGCTACCTCCTCATGTATCACTTCGCCCTCCCTTTTAGATTGTAAGCCCTCATGGGCAGGGCCCTCCTTACCATTTTGTCTTGAATTGTATTGTGATTGTAATGCATTATATTGTAAAGATCTGCACAAACTGTTGGCGCTATATAAATCCTGTATTATAATAATAATAATAATAATAATACTACATACAACAAGTGTTCTAATGTACCAAGTTCAATCTTTCAATTTCCTTACTTCTAAGCTCTGTACAATTCATGCAGCGTAAACTTACACACCGCTAAAACTGGGATCGTATAAAGCATATCTAAACTTAAATAACAAAAATATAATATATTGCAGTTTACCAGCCCTTAGATGTGTGGAGGTTGCATGAGTATTCTAAGAACATTTTCAGCAAGTACAGAAAATACCTGTTGATCATAACAGAAATGTAGTGTCCATTAATTCCTGTGAGATGAAACCCCACAAACAGCCTTATCTTTAATGTCCAAACTACCAATCCCAATAACAGCCATGTAATGGAGATGAACAAAGGCAGACATGTTTAAAGTCCAGCCTGTCTGACAACCATGGCTCACTCCATGGATACTATTGAGAATGAGCGTGGATCAGGTGAAAATAGAGGGAAAAACCATGACAAAAAAACGAAGGCAATCACCTCATCTAAGTATTGATAAGCTGCAATATATTATATTTTAGTTTTTGGGCTTAAATTAACTATAAGGGGAGCACTTTGACTGTACTTCCTGAATCCTTTGTATGTTATTCATGAAATATGTGTGTGGCATTGAAAATTGAATCAATGAATTGTATTATTTATTTATTTACTTAATTAATTAATTTACCCATAATTTATGTGCACTGCAAGATACTTTGCTACCTGTATGTAATTAGTAATTACTACTTTAGCACAGCAGCTGGGTGTCCTTATATTTACATTTAGATAAGGACGTGTCACCCTGATGAAGGGACTCTGCGTGGCCCTGAAACGTTGGCTTTGATGATGCATGTGAAGCATGTTCAATAAAGAAGTATGGAAATGCACTGTGATGCAGCTAACCTTTATGCAGCTTGTCCAAATGCATGAAAACCTTTTTCTTTTTTGGTGCTCCCATTTATCTCTCTGTCACCCTTTTTTTGATGCTGGGCAAGGTAGTTGGTAGGGACAGTGCACAACCACAAAGCCACGTTCTCCATTCACACTTCATTTGCCAATACCTGTGAATAGAGAAAATATAAGTCCCATCAGCCACTGCAGAAGAGGGCGTACAAGTGCGGTGATGTCACCGGACATGTAGTCCGTTCATTCTTCCTCCGTCCATGTTATTGAATGCCTGTACCTTGGTATAGACATGGATGGAGGAAGAGTCTGCAGGAGCTTGAGCATTGCACCTGCAATCCACTGATCGCGGCTGCAATGCTTTATGAGCTCCAATGCAAAAAATGATTTATATATTTTTTATAAAGAAGTGTGCATTTTTTTATTTATTTCCCTTTAACCCTGCTAGAGAGATTTCTCAAAACATTGACTGGAGATTTTGACTGGAGTGAATATTTAATGGAAATGAGTAGGATCACATAATGATAGAATGCAACTAAATCTAAGTTGAAAATTCCAAAACCGTTTAGTTTAGGGATAGAGGGATAAGCAATTGCACCTATCTCTCTGTTATCAAAATATATATTTATGAGACTGTTTAGAAAACACCAAAAAACAAACTATAATTCTTTCTTTGCTATCTTTTTTCAAAATCCCAAGCCATTGCATTGTCTCAAACTTTGAAAAAACCCCAGAGGCTCCTCTTGTCCTGAAACATATATTTAATATCCTAGCAATGAAGACAGAATATTGGAAGAATAATATAACAGAGTTGTTCTTACTCTCGTAAAAGGTATCAATATAAATAATCTATAGTATGATGAGAAGCAATTTGCCTGGCAGGATAAAATAAGACCTTTGCTCTCCTTCTCATACAAGGTATAATTTATAAGGTGTTGTTGATCTCTTGGAGATCAGGTGGGAAGTTTTTTTAGCTTCTGAAGACATTATGTGAAGAAATAGAGACTTTTGGTCATAAATTATCTACAGGAATGCTGTAATAAAGTTCTACCATTTATAAATAAACACATTGGCCATTCCAGGGACTCAGAGTCCTGGAGAAATCATTTCAAAACTAACCATAAATAATGGTGTTATCAGATTGTAGAAGATAAATGTTGGTGGAAAAGAGAAGATGGTATGCCAGAAAAGTTGCAGAAAAGCCTCGGAGAACTTTTCTTGTCTGCTTCACTGCTGAAGGTTACGCTTATTATATTATTTATATAAGCAAGTTTGTTATATGTCCTGGTATCTCTATTCAGCTGTCACAGTAGCCTTTTTTTAAGGTGCGTTTGTGTCTGTGGACATGTTTCTGGTGTGTCAGTACCATACTGATTCTGTATTCTCTGGACATGTTTCTGGTGTGTCAGTACTGTACTTGTAGATTCACTTTATATCTCTTTTTACTCATGCACCAGAAGTGCTCCTGTGTCTTCTGTGATTACCTTAACTTGATAAATTTGCACCAAGTTTTATTATATGAACATTTTATGTAGGTACAGTATACACGGTGATCATATACCCCATTAATCATCTCATTTCAAGAGAGAATCATTTCTAATAGTACTTGTCTGCATTGTTTCCAGATCTGCAACCATTTTTAATCTGGTTCCCAGAACTGATCTCAAAGTCTAAAGTCTACCAAGACACTGAGATCCTTCCTTGTCATTGATTCGCCCAGTTTTGCTTCCCATTAATAGTATGGTGGTGTTTATTCTTTTGGTTGGATGGATCTCCAAACCAGAATAAGATGTTCTAGAGCAGTGTTGCACAACCCTTTTTCAGTCACAGGAGCTTTACGCCAGGAGCCCTCCTCTCACATCAGGAACCCTCTTTATATCAGAGCCCTCCTTTAATATTAGAATTGCTCCTTTTACAGCAGAGTTCCCCATCCACATCAGAGATCTACTATCACAAAATTTTGAGACACCCCTGAGGAAGCTAGAGGTAACCCCAGAGTGCCACAGCACCCTGGTTGGGAAAGGCTGTTCTAGACCAGAGTTTCTCACCCTTTTCTCTGTCACGACCGCCTTGAAAACTATGCAAAAACTTGAGGCACCCCAGACTAAACAGTAAGGGGGGATCCCCACGCAAAATAAAATTAAAAAGTGGGGTTCCACCCTTTGCATGAAAGTCCTTCCTTCAAATCAAGGCCCCACCCCTTCACGTCAAAGCCCCCATTTCACATCAGAATTTTCCCTTTCACATCCCAGTCCCCCTTTATATCAGTGGCCCTCCTTCACATTAGAAGCCCCCTCGTTTTACATCAGAGTCCCACTCCTTTCACATCAGAAACTCCTGTTCACATCAGAAGCCCCCCTTCACGTTGGAAGCCTCCTTTACATCGGGAGCCCCCATTAATGTCAGGCGCCGCACTGTCACATCGGAAATCTCCTTTCAAATCAGAATACCTCCTTCTACATCAGAATTCCCCATTCACCTATTATCCAACAATTTAGAGGCACCTCTGAGGAAGCCAGAGGGCACCCTGGTGTGCCACAGCACCCTGGTTGAGAAAGGCTGTTCTGGACATCAGCAGATTTTCTTTAAAAAAAACAAAAAAAAACCGACGGTGTCAGAAAGCCAGAGCCAGAGTTCGAGTGTCGCCGTCTGCGCATGCGCAGGCGCCTGTTGTGGACCATAGAGCCATAATAGGAGCAGCGTCCTTGCAAGGACGTGCGCACGGGCACGCGCCGACGTGTCATTTGAACAATTGGCGCCAACTGGGCTATAAAGGCTGTGTTCAGCTATCCTCCTATGCTGTCAGATCGTCAGCTTCCTGTGTTTTGTGTTTTCTGTATCCTGATTACCTGTTACTGACCCGGCTTGGACTACTCTCTGTTGTTGCTTGCTCCCTGAAGACCCCGACTTGTTTTTGAACTTGATTCTGCCTCACCCCTTGTACTGCGTTGCTAGCTCGTTGATGACCTTGGCCTGCTCGACGATCCTTCTGCCTTGTGTGTTCTGCTTCCAGCTTCCTCAGCTCATCGGATCTAAAGCCTTCTGGATCCTCTTCGGTGCATCCGCATCCTGCTTCCTGCCCGGATCTACGCACTTTCATCTCATCTCGCAGACGCAACAGGCTAACCAGCCTCTGGCACCCTTGCCCCTCTGTGCCCCGGCGCCCCTGTAACCAATCCAGGTGCTCCGGGACCGGAGCTGTGAGAGAGGCCGCCCTCGTCAACTCAGACTCCCCTAAGGTACGTGACAGACGGCTTAAGAATTTTCTACACAGGCCTAACAGTCCTCGAACCCGTCTAGTAGAAGTTTACCTCTCATCTTGTAAATGTGGCAAATTCAGCAAGATAACGATATATTTAATAAGACAACTGCACATTTCTCCTTTTACTGTGAGGTATAAGTGATCTTTCATAAGAAATGTGTGTGCCCTTGGTGCAGTGGGGAATTTCAACAAACCATTGTTGTGGTGCTATAACGTTCCTTGAAGAAAAGATTATTCTTTTATATAGCACTGTACGGTTCATTTAAACATAAAGAGTCGACAAAAGGTTGTCAAACTGTAATCTTGGTCAAAGTAATTGAAGGTTTGCCTCTTAGAGGGGCATGCAATCTGCTGCGCTCCTTGTAATAACTGCAGTCTTTGTCTTGCTGTCTTGCTCTTAAGGTGCCCATACACTGTGCGATTATAGCACGATAATTGCGGGAAATTCCACGATCGTATGATAATCGCAAAGTGTATGGAAGGCGTGCGAGCGTTTTTACTGTACGGTCGCACGTCTTTTGTCTAAGGAGCATGTTCGAAAACCAGCCAAAAATCTTACGATTTTCGGCTGGTTTGTGGCATGCTTGGGAGACACGCGCACACTGCCCGTTCAGCATTGCAGTCATCGGAAGCCCGCACCTGTCCAGAATGGGCAGATTGTACGTTTTTTTTATTACTTTACAACCATCGCAAGACTAAGGTCTTGCGATGGTTGTAAAGTGTATGGCCACCTTGAAGCTCTATTATGCCATATAGCTTGCCAAAAAGAGCTTCTTCAATATACGCAAACAAGAAACAGTAACTGGTAACAGCCAATCAGAATTTAGCTTTCAGTGATGAGATAATTGGTTATCATGGATTACTGTACTTTACACACCATCACCGCTCTGATTATAGACTTACTAAACAAGCCCAAGTGTAAAAATCCTCTCAGGATTTTGTGTTCTGTGGGTACTCATACATTGAAAGAGCAAATATCAGGTCAGAATAGTATAATTGGAAAAACAGCTAAATGAACTGATAAAAAGAGATTGCATATTCCTAAAGATGTGTAAATTGACCGAGTCCAGAGAATGTGCAGGAATATTTCCAGATCCATAGGTTGGTATTTATTCTACTGTTCTGTTTTCTTGTTTAAACTTTATTTTTCATAACTTAAACACCTTTAAAACCTATCTCTGGAAAAAAAACTACCCCCACTACTCCTTTTTGTCTAGTGGTATTGTGTGAAGGCAATTTATTTACATGATTCCCACTCCTGCAGGCTCCAAGGCTGGTACCTGCTGTCTCTTTCCCCCTTTGCTCTGGAGGTTGGAGGCACACAGCCTTGCATTATACGTGATAATGTTGTGAGACAGTCCACAAGCTGGAGTGTAGTGAAGAGAGGTGAACACTGACTGCCATGGTAGCGAGGGTCAAGTAAGTAAATGTCCTTTACACAGCTCTGTTGGATATAAACAAGCAGTTAACCCTTGCCATGAGGGGGTTGCCCCACTGTAAGGGGAGTTTTTAAATGATATCAACATGACACATCAGGCATACAGGATAATATGTCATTGGTTGGGGAATATCAAGGGTGTACACTCCAAAAAATGCTGATACCAGCCGACATACCCCTTGGCATTATGTTGGTGGCTAGTAAAAAAGCAGGGAACTGCTTTTACTCCTCAGCTGACGCAGGGCTGTTCTCCTACTTTTGACCCTGTAGGTGGTGTGGAGTTGGAGATGCTCCATGGGGGTAAGTAAATTGCTACTCCATCCACTTCCCTATTTGTAGATTGGTATAAGAATCATTTGGATGTCTATCTTCATTGAGCTTGAAGAAGCAACAATTAAGAATAAAAGCTCTTTACTGAATATGGCCAGTTGAGACATCACACCCAAAATCATGTTGGCCGTTGGTTCGCAGAGTCATTCACTGGCTTCTTGTTACCTATCACTAGAAAGACTTGACAAAGTAAACTGACCCATAAAGTGAAAGCATCTAGAGAAGTCTACATGTACCCTCTACAAAAGTGTTACAAATCCGAAGAACAACCCTAGGCCACTTCCATCTGAAAGCTTTGACATTTTCTGGCAGTGGCAAAGGAAGCCTCACTCCTCCTGCTGCATTTGCTGTGATGCAGGATACGTGTAGCTGAATGTGGGAAGAGATCATACAGCTGGAGACCCAGAAGGATAACCGAATATGAATAAACAAACTTGTATCTAAAATAGAACTCAATTTTTTACAGCATAAAAAATTTCCAAATTTGAGGGTACATTATGAAATCACTAGAGTGGTGAAAATGGCATATACTGTATATCATATCTGGAAGAGATTACAGACTGCAATTCTTTACTTTCTACTTCCATTAAAGAAGGGATGGCTTTTTACATTTGAGCCATCTGCACGCTTGTATCCATTAAAATGACATTAGCACATGAACCTGAAATCTTAATATATCAAGTCCTAATTGATTCAAACACTTGTCAGTTGAAATCTAGCAATTAGTTCCTATAAATGGAAGATGCAGAAATCCAGGAAGCCGCATTTGGCTGCAGGTTTTCTCAGTGTCTGAACAAATCCAATAAGATGTTAGTGCAATAAGAGTTGATATGTCCCAATTACACGCCTTAGGTATTCTGTGACGCACAAAACCCAACATGAAGTGGTTGTGTCAGAGTGACAAGTGTAATTGTGCAACAAGTCAAGGTGTCCAAAAAAAGATTGTTTTTTCACATGTTTCTGTTATTGGCTCAATGTGCTGTATGAAGATGTATTTCAACCAGATCCACAAACACAGCCAAATAAAAATATATGGGTACATTCCAAACGAATTGCAAAGGTTTGCATTGAAATTCATGCAGGTGACACCAGGAGTGTCCTGAGGCTGGGTGTCACCCGGACGGGCACCGCAGCCACGCCCTCCAGCCGCAATGCGATTGGTCGCACGGGAATGCAAGGCACATCAATGCCTGCGGTCCGGTCTGGTCAGAAAAAATAGTGCTTGCAAAAAAACAGGTATCAAAATCATGTTTTTTTTTGGGGGGGGGGCGCTTAATGGTTTCTTGCACCGGGCCCTGTAAAGGCTAAAGGCTATTGTATGACACCAGATTCCAGATTGTATATAATGTGCAATACTCGTAGAGTAAACAAACATCTTCTTTTACCTTCCCTGATTGAGCTAAATCTTTTTTCATTTGTGTCTCACATGCTCCCTCTTCCAGACAATGCAGCTTACAGTGGGATGTTTCAGCAGCAGAGGCAGTGCTGTCAATCTGGAATGCAGTGGGCAGGACTAACATGGCTATTCACAAAAGGGTGAAGAGTTTGGAGAAGGCAGGAGAAGGGAACAATCTAGGACAACATAGCTGAACCAGAAAGTGAGCTGAATTGGAGACATTTTCCAAATCAGCTATGTTGTCCTAGATCAGGGGTGCCCACAATTTTTTGTATTGAGATCTACTTTTCAAAGGACGAACCCAATGAGATCTACCAACGAAAACAACACCTTTATTTAATAAACAAGCACATTAAATTTATTACTGAGACCACTGCAAAGGGTCTGAATACTTAACTAAATGTGATATTTTAGTTTTTTGCTTTAATAAATTCACAATCCAGATGTCCGCCAGAGCACAATACAGATGTACCCCAGATGTACCCCAGAGCACAATACAGATGTAAGAGCACAATCCAGATGTTGGAGCACAATACAGATGTACCCAAGAGCACAATCCAGATGTTGGAGCACAATACCGATGTACCCAACAGCACAATCCAGATGTTGGAGCACAATACCGATATACCCAAGAGCACAATCCAGATGTTGGAGCACAATACAGATGTACCCAAGAGCACAATACAGATGCACCCCAGCACAATACAGATGCACCCCAGCACAATACAGATGTACCCCAGAGCACAGTGCGTTCCAGCACGGTTAGCTGCTGGAATGTACTGTATCGCATAGTAAACTCCCTCCTGCGTTTTGAAGTCAATGGCACACCAGCCATGCCCTCCTTCCTTCGCCTGCACCAGAATGCGGCACAAAAATCCCTGCGTTCTGGTCCAGTGCGATCGGGAAAAATGCTGCATGCACTATTTTTTCCCGATCGCACTGGACCAGAATGCAGGCATTGTGGTTTACGCGTTCTGGTGACTTCACTTTACCGCCACGGCCCCTCCCAGCCCAGAACGCGGGGGAGGGGTTTACCATGCGATATAGTGCGTTCCAGCTAACTGTGCTGGAACGTACTGTACTGTAACTCGTGCGAACAAACCCTAAACACCGTCCTAAAACATTGCATTCTTTGATTCAGGCATTATCTGCGTTCAGGTGTGGGAGGAGCCATGCCCCCCGCCCGTATTGCAATCACCCTCACCTGAACGCAGGGCACAGTCCAGAGTGCGATCCGGTGTGTTTCGGACCTGTATGGTGTGTACAAGGAATTACAAATCTTAACTGCGCAGCCCTTATCAGCTCCCACTCAAGCCAATGGCCTACCTACTTCTGGCTCTTCAGGTGTGGTTCCAATGTGCAGACTGGGAGGAGTGTCCAAAGCTGCAGGCGGGGAGGGGCCAGTCAAATATGCTGAGAGGGAGGAGGAGGGAGGAGCTGCCAGTGTCACGATTGCTGGAGGCTATGGACAGTGAGGAAGACCGAGGGGCGGACCAAGGGGGCGTTGCAAGTGTCTCATGGAAGAGACGGCGCGACCTACGCTACGTGCGGCAAGGACTACTGACGGATGCAGACAGGAGGGGAAAGCCGAATGTGCTGAGAGGGAGGAGGAGGGAGGAGCTGCCAGTGTCACGATTGCTGGAGGCTATGGACAGTGAGGAAGACCGAGGGGCGGACCAAGGGGGCGGAGCAAGTGTCTCATGGAAGAGACGCCGCGACCTACGCTACGTGCGGCAAGTACTACTGACGGATGCAGACAGGAGGGGAGAGCCGAATGTGTTGGATGCTTTAGCGTCCAACATATTCGGGTAAACGGAGCGTGGGACAGGGAGTCGACCCGCGATCTACCAGCGATAGCTTTGCGATCGACTGGTAGATCGCGATCGACCTTATGGGCACCCCTGTCCTAGATTGTTCACTTCTCCTGCCTTCTCCAAACTCTTCACCCTTTTGTGAATAGCCCTGTAAGTGTGGCCAGGTGCTGACTGACAAGTTTATGAATCTGAGGTGACAATGCTGATAGCCATGTCCCCTGCAACATCTTCTCATTCCACTGTAGTGCAAACAGGCACAGCATACATGAGAGAGCTCTGAATTGAGGTCCAATTTAAAGTAAAGTTTTCCACAGAAAAATATGAAATGCTTCTGAAAATGCAAGTTGCCTTACTTGTATGCTACTTTTATCTTCTGGTCCCAATACAGTTTGGGTCACAAGTAACAGAATTGGAAAAGCCATAAGACCTTATATGCATACTTTGTGGCATAAGTGACTTCCAAGCAAAAGGATCAGCATGACAGCCAGGTAACCAGCATTTGCAGAATGAATGTCATGCATGGCAGTATCCTTTCTCTTAAGAAAGATTTGCTTTAAAGCCTAACTCCATTCTCAGCCTTCCATGCCACAGTTCTCCCCTCCCCAGATACCTTTTTTTTTAAAATACTTACCATTTTCCAAAGTCTTCAGGATGGCCATATGACACAATAAGCACCATGGTGACATCCCCTCAGATGGCAGGTCCATGATGAACTACATACCCCCAGTATAAGGACATTTAGAGGTGGAATGGAATTATTGTGGGGGACAAGAGGGAGAAAAAATGAGTATTACAGCCAGAGATGCTTTTTTTAAAATTTTATACACTAACTGGGGGCTCCTTAAAAAAGGTATATCATCATTGGGTACATAGTGATTTGTGAAGTCAAAGCTATGAACAACACTTTTGTCATTTAGCATTTGAAACATCGCTCACTCTGTCCACAATTGATGAGAAATGATAGTGTGGACTTTAATTTGGACAAGCGATTCGATGATAATGTGTTAGGTGGGCACAAAACTGGTGGTTATTGCATGTTCCAGTATTTTTTTTTCCACTGGACCTAAGATCAGCATATTTCTTTTTCTATTACAGTAATTTATGTTCCTTGGGGTTCATTTTGTGGCCAACTATTTTGAAACAGCAACACAAGCACAGAAATGTTATATAAATGTCATCAAGAGAATCAGAGGGGATCATGTAAAATGCTATGTATGGAGAAAAGAAATAATAACAAGAGGAGAGCAGAGAGAGACAGAAGACATGAACTCAGAAGAGGATTACAAAAGTATACATTGCAGTAATATCAAATTTAGTGGATATCCACCAGACATTCTCTATAGAACTGGAAAGTTGGTTCTGAGCTCATGAAATAAGTTTGCTTATCCAGTAAAAAGAGAAACAAGATGGTTTTATTTTATTTTTAATGTGATGACAGAGCACATGTTATCAGCAGTTGCTTTAGTTACCAGATCTGTACTTTAGTCAAGTTTAGATGTAGCTTTACCTTAAGTATATTTCCCCTGCTCATCTGCTTGAGCCATTAAAAACTAGTGAACATATGGAAAAGCATGTTAGTTCTTACACACAGATACACATGGTCAATGGTTCTAGGTTCAAAACCCTGGGCTGCACTATGTTGTTGGAAGAAGATAGTATTGATCAGCAAAGGTATGGTGTTTTCCAGAAAGATGGATGTACTGTACTCTTCTGCCTACACAAAGGGGAACATAGGGGTCTATTCACAAAGCTGCCGAGGGCAGCCGAGTGAATGACCGACCAGAAGTGAAGTGAGCCAAACACTGTTCGGCTATTCACTTCAGGCTGGTACGGCTGATTTCAGCCATACATCGGCTGAAATCCGCCGTACATCGGCCTGCTTCATGTGGCTTCGGGTCGGCCAAAGATGCTCGCATGTTCGGCCCACCCGAAGTGCAGAAGGAGTTCGACTCAGCCGATCCAACATCTGGATCGGCTGAGCCGAACCTCCGGCAGGCTTCTCACTGCTGTGCGGCTATTCTTAAAGATGCCGCAGCAACAGCTGGAGCTCTACGGGCTATTGTGAATAGCCCGTACAGCACCCCCTCGGTTCTACTGAACCGAAGGGGTCCTGGGGCCGAAGCTAGCCGAAGGATCGGCCGAAGCTACGGCCAGATCCCTCGGCAGCTTCATGAATAGACCCCATAGTGTTTACTGTAATCAGCATGTGGTCACAAAGGAACCAGTATGGTAGTATCCATGGTAACACATACAAAAAAAGAACAATACAATCTACTTTGTGTGTTATAATTTTCCTTATTAACCTCTGGCCATGTGTGACAATAGTTTTTCTCCGCTGGTATCTTTATAGTAGCAAAACATAATTAAAAAGTGACTTACAAAATAGGAATAACCTTAGTCAGATGTAAAATATATTTTTAGATTTCAAAGAATGCAATTAAAATTTTTTTTTTCCTTGTCTTCCTTAATTATCTTCTATGTGACAATATTTCCGGGGGCTGCCATCAACAACATCAGGAGAAGACACTGTTTTATGCCCAGGAGGTAACTGTTAATTTAATTTAAGGATGTAACATTTGATAATTTTAGCTTGAGTGCTAGATATAGCCTGTCCAGGAGAAGGGATTTGTGACAACTGGTGGAGCACATCTGGTGCAGGTGGATCCAAAACCGAGCAACAGAACAAAGGAGAAAGCTGATGAATTAAAAAACATATACATATGCAGTATAGACAGGGTTTCATGCTGCTCTCAAAAACCCCATACTACCTCTCTCACCCTTACTCTTCAGTAATCTTCAACATTTATTTAAACGAAGATCCAAACATGAAACAATACTTATCTGAAGATCTGACAGTCCTGAAATCTGGCAACTGTCTTCCGCAGCATGTCCCCAGCCTCCACCAATGCTTGTAGCATGTCTGCAGTCTTTGACCATTTCTTGACTATTTTCTGTAGCATTAGATGCACTGCATATTATGTGCTGCCTTTTGGTGATGTCAGGGGCCACACTTGAAGCCCCCTGTAAAATGCTGGATCCAATACACACACAGCACTTTGACTCCTCAGAGATTAAGATTCCCGTGACGGTGGTCTTGATGTTTAAAGGCAGGAGAGCTGAGAAGGTTCAAGTTTGGACTTCTTTATCAGCCAGTGACTCATCACCTCTCTTGTTGAGGACAGGTACAGTTACTTCCTCTAAGGCCTGATGCCTAACCTGCAGCCAGAGGACCCCATGGACATTGATTTGTAAAGGGGCTCTAATGGCAGGTCTCTAACAGTCACAGGTAACCTATCTTCAGTTTTTGACTGTTGACTGTATCATGCCTTGAGCTTTTATTACCTCATACACCATTAGTAGTCTAGGTCAATTTCTTTATCCACCATACAGCTTCCCTATAAAGGGAGATACCAGTAACTGCCATGTCCTAGGCCCTGGTTACACCAGGCAACAGAGAGGAGCCATCCTCCTGGGGACTAAGCCCAGGAGAGTTTGAACCACATGGGAGACATTTAACTCCACCCTAGCTCACACCACTAGGCCCAGACTCAAGGTTATAGGTTCGGTTGTATCTGGCATAAGAATATCGAAAAATCACTCAAACGTATGAAGGAACATTTTTGTACTTATTCAATTTAAATAAATATCATATCCCTACATACCAAAAACGAAAAAATGTTGGGTGGATTGACACTTTAAGGGGAACCTGTGAGGTTAGAAACATATGAGCTACCACTGCTGACTTGTTTTTTGAGGTGCATGGGCTGCCATTCCAATACAATTTGTCACCTAGTGTACCACTTACCCAAAACAAGTATGCAGATAATAAAGTCTTTAAAAATGTTATTTGTGGGGGGCGTGGTTTGATGGCGGATGTAGCAGGAGCAAGCACGTCGCTCTCTCGCTGAGCCTCCGACCGTATGTTTTACTGAAGGCTGATTCACAACCCCTGTCACGGCTGCTCGGTTCCATCCCCTGGCTCTCACCTCCTTTAATGAATCAGCCTGTCTGCGAGTAATGGCTCTTTCATGCTGACGGGGGATTCCAGCTCTGCCTGTGAACACTGTGAATACTGGAACCTGTCAGCGTCTCTCCTGACTGAGAAGAGAGTTTTACCAAGCTGTCTTGGATTACAAAAGTTACATTTCTGGCTGGATTCTTTTCTTAAAGGCACAGTAAACCATCAGACCAAACATTTCCTACAACTACCATATGTGACCAGGAAGAGTACGTCGAACCGACTGCACAACCAATAGCAAGTATCATCTCTTTTGTTTTCTGCTATTATTTGGATAAACACTGCCTGATGTATGCACGATGAGACGCACTTGCATTTACTTTTAGTATAATTTCAATCAATTAACATTGGAGTTCCCTTGACACTTGCTTATCCAACTTGTTATCTTAAATGTGTTCTAGTCATGTTTATATGATGGAATACAGGCTCATAGACTTTCAGTTATAATTGGCTTGAATTAATTCTTAAGATAACTGTACTGTTCCCATCCTGCCCATAACCGTTATTCATTCACAACCCGTGTGGTCCTAATTTGAATTTATCAATTAACCTGCCAGCATCACAGAAAGTTTGTGAGAGTGCGGGATCATGACGTGGACAAAGAAGGACGGACCAGCAGGTGCAGGTGCTCCGGCTCCGCTTATGCAGGATGGCACTGCCTCACCTTCATAGCGTACAGCACAGGACCGGCAGAAAGACACAGTCAGTAGGCTGGAAAGATTTGCCCGAACGCCGGGTAAGGAGACCTTTACCTATACTAGAAAGAGTGGAGGAGGACCTGGAGAGAGGGGGGGGGGGGCTGTGAAAGGAATCCAGTCTGATGGAGACGGTACCCAGGAGATAGAGGGTTCCTCCATTGTGGCCGAGGCACTGAATGGTATGCTTCCAACCCCCTCCCAGCAGCTGGTTCCGACCCTGAGTACAGTGCTTAAAGTGGTACAGGGCTGTAGTGCATCATTGGATACTCTCACAGGACAAGTGCAGTGTATACATGGGGAGCTAAATATAATTCGGCAGGAACTACAGAAAACGAGAGAAAGGACTTTGGAGCTAGAAAACAGAGTCAGCAATTTGGAGGATGAGATTACTCCCATTAGGAAAGAAATACAAGTGCTAAGAGAGGGGGCAGCCACACATTTCTATAGATTGGAGGATATGGAAAATAGACTCCGAATAAATAATATACATTTAGTGGGTCTTCCGGAAAGAACTGAAGGGAAAGATCCCACAATATTTCTAGAGAAATGGTTAATAGAGACCTTCGGTTCGGATACTTTTTCAAAATTCTTTGCTATAGATAGAGCGCATTGGGTTCCAACGAGACCATTAGCACCTGGAAGCCCTCCCAGATCAATTATAATGCGACTGCTGCATTATAAAGACCGGGACAATATTCTCTTTAAAGCACGAATATAAGGGGACATTAATTATAATGGGGCTAAAATATCCTTTTACCCAGACTTTTCAGTTGCAGTACAGAAACAGAGAAGCAGATTTTTAATGGTTAAGCAACATCTGCGCAAACTTGGAGTATCATATGCTATGCTATATCCAGCTAAACTTAGAATTGTGGCAGCAGATGAAACAATATTTTTTGAATCATCAGAAGCAGCTATGGACTGGCTGGATCGGAACGAACAGCACTTGCATAAAAGGATCTAAGCCCTAATGACAAAGTTGGATATTAATCCAAGGGGACACCGTTTTAAATTTGAGTAAAAATACTTGCCTTCCAATTATCCTGTATAGGCGGGGAAGCTAAGGCCACTTTATTAAACCTAATGCTGCCCTGCTCAAACGCCCAAGCCATGGGATGGGCCCTCTCAGTTCTTTTCCCGCGAGGACATTTTTGTATTGTATTTTATGTGTTTTTCTTTTTTTTGTTTAGTTGTTTTTTTTTTTTTTTGTTCTGTTTTTGGTCTTGTCCTAGTCTGGTAGGTTGTGGAGTAAAAGATGTGGATGATGTCAGAGGATGGATACTGCTGGATAATGAAGCCCAAAGAAGGTATTCCCTTTTGGAATTAGTGAATAATGGTATAAAGTGGGGGGCTAAATTGTATATGGAACATAGCCTAAGATCTGTAAAGATAGATTGGAGAATGTGGGATCTTCAGGTATATGGGAGGTATAGATTAATATATTGCTATTATAAACTAGAGATTTGGCATGGTAAAATTTGACTTTATTTCATGGAATGTGAGAGGGCTTGGGGATCCCGTTAAAAGACAAGCTGTGTTTTCTATGTTAAAACAATATGGTTCCTCGGTGGTCTGTTTGCAGGAAACACATCTTACAGAGGAAAAAATATCTTATTTAACGAGATATAACGTTTCAAATGTCTACCACTCAGTGCATTCCTTATATTCAAGGGGGGTCAGTATACTGATCTCTTTAACTCTCTCCTTCTCCTGTAGACAGGTTAAGACAGATTCTCAGGGTAGATATATATATATATATATATTTGTTTTGCAATATAGAAGGCATTCAATGTATTGTGGCAAATATCTACTGTATGTCCCTGCACCATATAGTCATGAAGTGCTGCATTATTTTTCTCAATTTATGACAATGTATCCAGGGATACCATACTATAACAATATTCTGCATTCATCAAAAGATCGTTTACAAATAAACACTCCTATATTGGGGGGAGCTGAAACTTCATTTGCCAGATATGTGCGGGAGTTGGAACTGATGGATGTATGGAGGTTGCAGCATCTCTATCTCGGGTCTCTATCTCGCATTGATTTGGCTTTACGTTCAGAGAGGTGGCTTACCTATATAGTAGACACCAAATATGGGACCAGGGGATTATCAGACCATTCTCCATTAATAGTCTCAATTAACATTAAGCCAATGCTAGATAGACCATCATGCAAAGTAAACCCCTATTGGTTGAACCTTTTACCTGAGGTGATAATATTTCATAAAAAATTGCTGAGTTTTTCTGTATTAATTCGAATACATCTACAAGTGCAATAGTATGGGATGCTATGAAGGCATTTCTTCGGGGTATAATTATCAATGGGATTGCCACCCTAAAACGATCATCCTTGGACAGACATGGAAGAGGTGTATGTGTCAAATCCTATGGAGTCCAGTCTTAAAATGTGGAGGGAGGCTCAATCTGTATATAGGTCGGGTCTACTGTCAAAGGCTGAGTCAAGAAGATTTCTCTCATCTCAAAGATTTTTTGAGGAGGGAGAGAGAGCGGGGCGATTGTTGGCAATGATAGCTAATTCGCAGAGGGAGAGTAATAACGTTCCCCAGATTCGTGATGGTAGGTTGATTACAGAGTCACTGGAGATAGTGGAGGCCTTCAGGGTATTCTATAAAGAATTATATGCTACACAGGTGTCATATTCTATTGAATCCCTTAGGGATTTTTTTAATTCTATGGAAATACCATGTCTTCATGGGGGAGATCAAGAGTCTTTGAATGCTCCGTTAACCCTAGAAGAGATACAAATAGCAGTTGCAGGGACACCTAGTAATAAAGCCCCAGGAGTTGATGGCCTCCCCCTGGAAATATACAAGCGCTATGGACAGGTTCTGCTCCCTGAATTGCTTACAGTCTTCAATAGAGCTTTGGAGATGGGTCATTTGCCTCCCTCTATGGAAGAAGCAACAATTGTAGTGATTCCTAAACCGGGTAAGGACAAATTGGAAGTGGAATCGTATCAACCTATTTCCTTGCTGAATTCAGATATTACGCTTTTGGCGAAAGTATTGGCCAACAGGCTGTCGAGGACTATAGCTAACATTATACACGTGGATCAATCTGGATTTATTCCGGCGAGATCTACGGTGATAAATATCAGAAGGCTGTTTCTTAATATTCAGGTCCCAGTCGATAACCCAGGTAGTAGGATTATTTTATCACTGGACGCAGCCAAAGCATTCGATACAGTTGAGTGGTCATAGTTATGGATGGTATTAGAGAGGTTTGGCACTTTTATTTTTGGGAGAAGCAGGGTATTCCCTTCCGGCATTAATGTCCTTAATTACACACTTTGGGATATTTTCCGGGATTAAAATCAATTGGGATAAGTCGGTGATGTTACCCCTAGACCCTGTTACATATCAAATTCCGGTAAATGCCTCCCAAATTCAAGTAGTAGATACATTTAAATATCTGGGGTAGTGATATCAGCATGAGCTACGGAGTATATTACTCTTAATCTTGAGCCGTTACTGCATAGATTCGGATCATGGTGATCGGAAGAGCTAATTTAATTAAAATGATAAGGTCCCCGCAATTATTTTATGTATTGCATAATTCCCCTATATGCATAACATTGCAATGGTTTATTAAAATAGACACAATATATAGGAACTTAATATGGAAAGAAAACATTCCCCAATAGCATTAACAACTTTGCAGTTACCGAATGATGGGGGGGGGAATTGCCATTCCCCACCCAAGAATGTATTTTTTAGCAGCACAATTACAACAAATGGCGGGATGGGGGGAAAAAGTATGGGAAAATCCAGTCCAGGCAATTATACTTTTGGTATTCTCTAGATACTCTATTATATCACAGTTAGAAGCAGGTATTATTTCTACACAGTCGGTATATTGTACATTTTCCTTGATGGCCAGGGTATGGAAAGTTATGAAGGAGGTCATGGGATATGAGGGGTGTACTTCCCTTACGCCTATTTGGTACAATCTGGAATTGATAGAGTTGGCCAAATTGACAGACTTTGATACCTGGATTGATAATGGTTTACAATATGTTCAACAATTGATGGAGGGTGATGACCTGAAGACATTTCGGACTTTGAGGGACGAGTTCGGTATGCCCAATTCCCATTTCTTTAAATTTTTGCAATTACGACATGCCTTAGAGGCTCAGCTGCGAATATGTCAGTTGAGCTTTATGTTGAAGATTGTTCAGGGTTGACTATGAAATGTAAATGTTAAAATATGGACTAAGTTGTGAAACTAGCAGTGTCTTAAATGTGAGTTGTATGTATGTGGATAATCATGTTGTTGTAAATTACATTATTAATTATGTGGTTGTAAATTATTATTATTATACATTTTCAAAAAATTAAATAAAGAGGAATTTAAAAAAAAATGTTTTATTTGTATCCTACCTGCCTATCCCATGTTACTGCCTCAAAGGGTAGTGATACCAGGACGTGAATTACAGTTCTGGAACCTGCATATATAAAACGAGTCAAAATGGCAGTTTTCTTTTAATGTAGCAGATTAAGCTAATTGGAACTATTTGAAAACACCCATGAAAAATGTCAATATATAAGTAATTATATATGTTTCTTTTGCTGACTGTAAGTCTTAGTTTTACTAAAGTTCCTCTACTTTTAAATTAGAAGGTAGGAAAAATGGCATATAAATGCAAAAAAAAATTATTTTATTATCTTTTTTTTTTTGGTATGGTGAAAATTTGATAAAATAATGTAATTAAAACTTGTTCATGTGTTCAGAAATTCTGTATAAAGGTTTAATTATGCTAACGATGGTTCGTGAATGAAATGATCCATCCGTGCATGGTTCAATTAAAAGAGCAATGGTGTTCGTTCTCATTCTGATTGTTTAAAAGTGGATTTTATTTTTCAAAATAGAAGTAAATGGGATGCATATTAGAGCATCACAGCTGGACATTAAGCATCGGATAAACCAGCGTTTAGCAAAACAGAAAAATTCGGAATATTTTGCGCTTTTGTTTCAGTTTGTTTTTTTAAATGCTGCAGGTATAAAATGAAGGCACCTAGAGGAGCCTAGACGTGTATGCAGAGTGAGCCACTACCCTAAAACACACACACATTCCATCCCTAGAGAGATTCCATCCAGAGATTTCCCCTGCAGTACTTTTTTCTGCCCCTGGATGCCCTCAGTATGATGAACAGCAATGAAGCTGAACCCATGTCATCCTGGGGCCTGGATAGAGTGGGAAAGAGTTGGAGATTTGTATTAACTTCTCTGAGGGGAGATTTCCCCTCACTTCCTGTAACAACTAGAAGTGATCGTAAATCTCTCCAAAAGGGATATAAACAAAAACACAGTTTTCGTACCATGACTGATTAAGACACCTGACAATGTTTTTACTACTTTTCTTGTCTTTCTGCTCTGGTGACAACTGCACCCCCATTTCTTATATGGATGTTATAGGGACAGGGAGTAAAGGAAAGTAAACACAGGTAAAGAATAATCGTATTAACTGTACAGTTTTCCTTTAATGAAGAAGGGCATGGACTGCAGGCACCGAAGGGCTCAGAAATTCTAATGGAAATAATATTATATCTTTCAAAGTATTTGATTAATTTTCCAAGGTAGAATAAAACAATAAAATAGCACATGATGCATAATCAGTATAGCATACAATTGCATTTCAAATTCTTCCACATTAGCATGGTCAAGTAGTAGGAGGGGATCACTAGAAGCCATACACACAATATATAATAGTTCTGTAAAACAGAACATATCTATCCACCTGTTCTTGCCAATTTATCCCCCATCAACAAAAGCAAAAATCAGAACAGTCTGAGAGGAATATCTGGCATAGGGATCCACCTATGTCTGAAGCAAACATTTTTTATGATCTCCTCCATATCTATATAAATAGAAGACTTTCTGTCCAACATCAATGTACTAAACAGCTCACGTGTGCGAGGATGAAGAAAAGAAAAACAGACAAAAAGAGGAAAAGGAAATAGATACTAAAGGAAGCACAACAGCTTAAGAGTCGGAAAAGAGTAGCTCCATCCCCGACCAAATAGCCCAACATCTACTTAAACATTAAGCATAGTCCCCAGAGAAAAATTCCAGAAAAATTGTGCAATGGAAGTTATCCGGTTTCCAGCACCCCTGTATATAACAACCAGGGGGTCCAGGTCAATTCAAAGCATTTTTTAGTATCTTGGAGGATGCTGTGAAGTTTCTCATGAACCATAATCCACGACATTTTTTGTTTGACCAAGTGGAATGGAATTGTTGGCGTTTTCCAAGCCCTAGCTATGGTTATTTTGGCTGCCAACAAAAAGAAAGCAATTAATTTATCCAAAGCTTTAGACAGTCCTGCAATCGGGCAATTCAGCAACACATATTGGGTATCTCGTGGGACTCTCACCCCAGTAACCCTAAATATTAGAGCATAAAACCGGTTCCAAAAAGGTCTCAATTTGGGGCATTCCCACCATATGTGATATATCGTGCCCGAGTGTGCACATCCCCTAAAACAATGAGGAGAAACCTCTGGGTATATTCTCGCTAGTCTGGCAGGAACCATACACCACCTAGATAAAACCTTTTAGCTTCTATTAGTGAAATATTAAATAAACCAGATGACACACGGGAACAACATTGATGCTACACATCCAGAGGAATAACCTTTTCCAGGTTGGAAATAATATTATAGGAAGAGATGCACCATGGTTGTTACTGAGAAAGGGTTATATGTGGCAAAGTATTTAGATGACCAGTAATTCAAGACTTTAAATGTCCTGTAAATCCACAATTAAAACCAGAGACATAAACTCATCACTGAGCTGCTGCATGAAGAAATGGTTAATGGCTTTTTATATGTAGTCAGGTCATTTAATTAAGTTTTCTCACATATCCCGTAAATGTAATTAATGCATCTATCCTACAGTCCCCACCTATATCTTACTTTAACAGGCACATGATGAAAGCTGTGCCAACATCATAAACAGCTCGGCTGTCAATCTTTGATCTCGGAAATGCAAATGACTGTCTTTAGATTTTTTGTTTTTCTCAAATGTAATGATCATCTAATCTAATTAGATTTGTGTCAGAAAAGCCATAACATAAATACAGTTTTAATACAGCAGAGTTGGGGATTTGTTAAAAGTTTGTTATATTGATTTTTATATGGAAATGGGGGTAGAGGAGTGATTTGTTGGTTTGGATTATTGATTAGATAACCGCCAAAGGAAAAAGGAACACACAAAGTGAGCTGTCGAGACTATTTTGCCTGTTGCTGCAGGAAACCGTACTGAGGGGGGTCATAAAAGAATCCATCATACAATCAGCAGAGCCGCCGGACAATAGGAAACTATTGGGCGGAGCTAGCTGTCACTGCTAGCTCCGCACAATCGTTTTCTATTTTACTTTTTATGACATCATCGGGATACCTGCTGGCTTGTTTACTATTTGAAAAAAGCAAGTAGGCAAGCTACTGGAAAGTCATTATTTTCGTGGTGGTAGCTGAGACTACTAAATTAGTTGCCCACTTTCAGTTTCTACAGCAGCCGGAGGTTTGGACAGGCGAACTGGCCAAATCTGGCCATTTAGTTTGCCGAGTCAGTGAACCTTGAACAACTAGAGTTCATGTCAAACTCATGGCTAACTCAAACCCGATGTTGACCCCTACTAAGAGGTAAAAAAGTACTTTTTAAGTTAATTGCAACAATGTTAAAAGATTTACATGATAATAGGATGAGAACTACTATCTTAGTTTTAGTTGTCTTTCATACTGGAACAGTTCAGTGTCCAAGCTAACAGTATTCATTAGTGGGATGTGATTAGTGGGGAAAAAAGGATAGGCCTCTACTAGGGAGTTTCTGTTCATAAGTGCTGGGAGCAAGGATCTCTGTGCAGACACAGCACGTCTCTTCTAATTTCTGGAACACACACAACATGTGCAGTGGCAACGCTTCTGGTTTCAACAAAGCAAGAACCACTGCAGGACACATCTGTTTTCATTCCCGAAATCGGGTTATATTTACTACCATCCTATTAGCCCTCATTCACATGAGAAACGGCCGGCCCGTACCGATCTGTGCTCCGTGCACGGGCGTATCGGGGCGCTCCCGGGAAGGGCAGGTGCTGCGTGTGATTTGTACGCAGCAGCCTGTCCTTCTCTAAGGGAGTACTTGGCCGTATGCCACCCTATGCTCCCTCAAACTGCACGTCCGTGAGGGTGCGGATGTCCCTGCTCGGATGCAGACAGGATCCATACTGTGAGTTAACATGTTTGCTTATTATGAACCTGAAACAGGCATAGTAGCATAACTAATTGATTGGTGGTCCCAGGTGCACCAGGATATGGGATCATTATTGGGTGCATTTATATGTGATGTATTACCATTGGTGTTCTATCTGATACTTTGAGAAAGGGGTCCCATGTGCCTCCTGAAACATTGGTCTCTATGGAACTTCAGTAAACTGGTGCATTAAAGAGAAAAAGCATACCAATACAGATCATACAGGAAACTTCTAAATTTAATGCAGAGGTGACTGAAGCAATCCTTTTTCCTGCCATCCACGCCATTGCATTTGGGAGCAATACTTCAGTAGATCTTGTGAGGAATCCAATTTATGTAAAGCCGCACTCAACTGCCAGGACCTCAATGCAAAAAGGTTTATTCCCAAAAATCTACAATGTTACAAGCATGACAAGATCCATAGGCTCTGACATGTTTTGCCAAACAGGCCTAATCATAGAGACCAGGCGAAACATGTCAGAGCCCTGTCTGTCTTGGACACAAAGACAGACAGGGCAAGGCCTGTACACAAACAGCAGTACAGGATACAGAGGGACACAGGAGCAGGAGGCCAAACAACAATGGGAAGGCAACACAAGGAGACAACAGAAAAGCAGCACAACACGGCTTTACAGAGAAAACAGAGGAGCGAGGCTGCAAGGACAAATAAGAAGACAAACTCACAGGTAAGCAGGATCTCACAGGGAGCACAAGGGAATGACAGCAGACACAAGAAACAAAGCAAGTAAATAGTAGGGGTGCGGAAATTAACGATTAATCCGTCGATGAATCGTTAATTTCTTTGATCGATCAAAATTATTTTGATCGATCAAAGTTACTCACCTCTCCACCGGCTTCCGGGTCTTCCGTCGGAGATCCAGTGACGTCACGGACATCGACGTCACCGGACTCCTCCCCCCTTCCCCGAGTGGCTCTGTCGGCTAACGAAGGGAAGGGGGGAGGAGTCGGGTGATGTAGTTGTCCGTGATGGGTAACGAAGGGAAGGAGGGAGGAGTCCGGTGACGTCACAGACATAGACTCCTCCCCCTCCCCTTCGTTACCTCCCTACAGAGCCCTGGTGAGACCCTACAGAGCCCTGGTTAAAGCAGGGCTTGGTAGGGTCTCACCAGGGCTCTGCTGGGTTTAACCAGGACTAGTGAGACCCCACTGAACCCTACTTTAACCAGGGCTACGTCGGTGCTACAGTTTGAATTTAAAACGTATTTGTGTGAAGTGTGAAGTTAAGTCATGGATTGTGGAACCTAACTAGTGTTCGGTGATTGTATATAGTGTATACCACATTTACCACTGACTAATGCAGAGTTGCAATGCAAGCAGATCAGCTAAAAGTAGTTGGATCTGTATGTGCGTTATAATTAATCGAAATTAGTCGATTAATCGATTTAAAAAAATTTCGATTAATGGAACAGGAACATTTTAATCATTACCAGCCCTAGTAAATAGTAATGTGCAGGGATCCAAGGCAACAATAACACACAGATCAAACGACACATTACTTGAACGCTGAGAAACGAGCGAGCAGAAGATTTCACACAGAGGTTCAGGGAAGTGTGACAGTGCCTCTGTTGGCCAGCAACCGGCCTTGGATGGGACTGATTGGGAATGATTTGGGCATGCGAATGTGAGCGGAGTCCTTTTCACAAACTTTTCTATTTTGGTAAGATCCTGTAAGGAACTACAAATGTCTTAGGAAGTGTAGAGTGGATCTCAAGTTTCACAGCTGCACTCTATTGGAGTACTTCTGTACTAATCCCCTGTGGGTTTAGGATACATAACCAGCCCACTATAAGATGACAATTCTATGAGAAGTGAAGTAATTTAAGAAGTAAAGGTGCAACTGTGTCAGCTAAACAGGGAAAGCACCACCCATAAGTTTACGCTGAATAGAAAATCCAGCACTATAACAAAAATGAGATCCAAACTACAGCATATTGAGACAGAAATAGAAAAGGGTGGACAAAATGAGGGATACGAATATAATTAGATCAGGATTAAAATAAAGGCAGAGTGTATTTCTCGCTGAAAGGTCTTGGAATATGATGAAGGCGCTTCCAATGTTCCAAAGGTGGTCAGCCACAAAAAGCAGCAACGTCATCTCATCTTACAGAAAATATTTCTAGCGACAGCGATACTCCATAGGTAGCAGGCGTATTTCATACTGAACAACAGGAGTTTAATTTGACACCCCTGTTGTATAGTAAATCGCAGAGCCAGGAGAGGGGGCAAAATAGAAACTGAAAAAGACATACAAATAAACTCAGTCATCATTTGTCATCAGGAGAAGGCTGACAGCACTGTGATCCTTAACATTTCTCCGGCTCTGCCATGTTGTCTGTCGCTTCTTCTACAGCCATGTCTTTTCCCTTCAGAAATGTTACATGTTATTATGATACATACTTACATAGTGATCGGGTTGAAAAAAAGACACAAGTGCATCAAGTTCAACAAACAGAGGAAAAAAAATTAATGAGTAAATAGAAAACCTCCATAAACAGAACCCTATGCCCACAGTTACCTGCAGTTGATTCAGAGGAAGGCCACTAATAATATAACTTGGAGTTACATCAGGGGTAGGCAAACTCTGGCCCTGCGGCTGTGGTACAACTACAAATCTCATTAGGCATTGCAAGACTCTGATAGCCACAGGCATGACTCCCAGAAACAGATGCATGATGGAATTTATAGTTTCACCACAGCTGGAGGGCCAGAGTTTGCCTACCCTTGTGTAATATTAACAGGGACCGTATCTATGATCTGTGTATCTATGACCCTTGTTTAATATTAACAGGGACCGTATCTATGAAATGTACACTGCAATGTAAAAGCACCATTGGCAATGTGCAGGAAAAAAAACTGCTAGAAAAAAAAGAGTAATTTTCCTAGAAGAGACATGCAAAGTCTTTTGCCAAAAAACTTGTAGCAATCTTTTTGAACTATGTTTTATTTAAAGCTTTTGAGCTTGTTGTAACATATAGATGGCTGGCACTGGCTGCTTAGGAGAGGGACAGCCATGATGTATGAAATACAGCTTGGTAGTCATTGGAACAAAACCTGCTACTGAAAGATACTCTGTAGACGTGTGCGATTAGTTTTGTTCCAAATCAAAATTCGGACGAATTTTCCAAAATTCGGACATTCGGACACATCCGAATTTCCTAATCCCAATGCATCCGAATGTGTCCAAATCCGAATTTCAGTTTCCTAATTTCGGATCGCATCCGAATTTTGTTCAAAAACGAAACTAAATCAAAGCCAAACTTGAAGGCACCCTTAGACGTCCTCTGACATACCCTTAACCCCTTTTGACACCCCCTAAATCTCCCAAAAGTACTGAGATTATCCTATCCCCTCCACTCATCCAGTGGTCCCTCCCGTCACAACACTCCTCTATATATGCCAAGATCTGCTATAGTGTTGATGCTTATTTCTTTTCTCTTTCCTCTCTCCTACTTCATTCAAATCCTTTCCAATGTTGCTCCATGATTTTGTTCCTCTTTGAGTTCTATAGACTGTAAAACACATGGTAATGTTCTTTCTACCATTCACTTGATGTCAATTTTTGTGACAATGTCATATAACTCGATGTTATGTCATCTCTACATCTCGCGAGCAAACATTTGGAATACTTGTGACAATGTTTTATGACTCTTTATTTTGTGAAAACAATACAAATTGATATGCTAAAAAAAACTAAACTAAATCGGACATGTGACTTTTCTGGCCAATCAGATGTGTTTTTCGGTGTAATGCATCCGAATGGGTCTGAACACGAATTTCCGTTATGGCATAATGGGAGCCATCTGATTGGCCAGAAAAGTCACATGCCGTAACAAAAATTTGTGTTCAGTATATACATATAATACTAAAGCTGAGGCTTCTAGGCTCCGAATGCAATTCGGAAATTTGGATCCCGAATGCCATTCGGGTCTGGGAGCCTCAGCTTTAGTAATATGTGTATATGGCTCCCAGTACCAGATGTAATTTGAAAATTCAGAACCCGAATGCCATTTGGGTCTGGGAGCCATCTACATATATTACTAAAGCTGAAGCTCCCAGACCCAAATGGCATTCGGAAGCTCCCGAATGCAATTCGCAAATTCGGATCCCGAAGAGATTCAGCTTTATTATTAATATCTGTATATGTTTTTCTGTTTTACTCGCAACAAATATTCGTGAACTAATCTGAAACTAACGAAATTCGGATTTCGTCCGAATCCGAAACCCGAACCGAATTATATTTCGGATCCGAATACCAAATTCCAAAACAATTAAATATCCGAACTGAACCGAATTTTTCCGCAGCTTACATGTCTAATTCTCTTTAGATTCTCCATTAACATTGGTTTGGCATGGAAATAGTTAAGCAATATAATGTCAGTCTGGGACACACAAAGTGTTAATATGTGGGCTTTATTCTTATGTGTCAGATGAAGGTCCTCTGCTCTGTGCCTTGTCTGGCAGGAAGGGAATTCATTCACACTTTAGATTTCTGCAGGGAAAAAAAAATCATTTATTTGTGCCTTGCAGGTATATCATTCCCTGCCAGGACACTATATAATATCTGCACTCGGTCAGAAGGGCTTTGCCTTTTGTGACTTATCTCTATTGGCATTTACTCCATTTTTTAAAAAGGCAACAATTGCTAAATAATGAAATGCACACTCTTAACATTATGATAACTATTCCACCTGCCAAACAATTTTAAACTATTGCCCAGGTTCACACCCACTCTTGTGATCTCCAATTTGCTTTGCTATATTACTATATAGTGTGAATAGAGTGGCTATTCCCTCCGGAGCTATCAGTTCTATTAGCTGTGCAATAGGGATAAGCCTGAATTCATAAAAATTGGGTCCAGCACAATTTTTAACGCCAGTGTAGCAGCTAATTTTAGTCAACAAGTATGTGTGAAAGGCACGAAGGAGCAAATAAGCTTTGACACTAACGGAAAGTGTCGGGACTATGCCCAATCAGAACTGCCCTCTAGGTGCCAGCACTTTATACTTGCTAGCAGTTTTTTTAAGTAACATAATCACTTTAAATAGTATCTACCCTGATCCACTCTTGTTTCGTTCCTGCAAAAGGGCCACAATGCCCTAGATGAGTCTGCAACTTTTAATTGGCTGCAGGCTGGATTATGTCACACCTCTTGGGAGTTGGGACCAGCCAGAAAGCTCAGCTCCCTTCCCTTGATATTTAAAAATATGTCCCCTCGCCCTTCCTGGCAGACCTATCAATCACATGCAGATAGTAGACTGTCTGATCTACTGGGCTTACTCCCTGACTGTCATCAGCATGGTACTGACAGGTAGAATATGGAAATAAATATGGGAATAAAATAAGTATGCTGGCCTCTCTGTCCTTGGTGAACCCCTGTAGACATACCTGTCAGTCAGAAACATCAGGTTGACTCAAATCATACTTTACAGAGTTATAGAATCAGCTGCAAAGACCTCTATGCTTTATAGGAATTTTTCTGGATCTCTGCTTTAATAAAATATGCTATTTATGACAAAAAAAAGACAAAGGCATATGCAGAAGATATTTCTTGGAAGTACTGCAGAATGGTGAAAGGTTTTTCCTATAACGTAAAGGAATTGTATGGAATTCCCAGAATTCTGACCTCAAAAGGAATTCTTGTTGCACAGTGAAATGTATTAAAGGAGTAAACAGTATCTATTCAGCTCTTCATTCAAATGCAACCAATCTTTTCATTTTGAAATTATCTACCTACTATGTGCCCATACATTTTATTTAAAGTGACACTAAACTCAGGAGTTAAATCTTAAAAATGTATTCAAGTACTTTAACTATTAACATAAATGTATCTTATTTGTGTATCACTCGGCTGTAGATCCTCAAATCATCTCTGAATTGGTGCTGGCACTGTCCTTCCTTTGGAGGGTGGCTACTTTTGTTCCCCATGGTCCCTGTGTGTGTTGTAAAGTAGCCACCGCTCCAAGCTAATTCTTGTGATAGACTCTAATTTCAATACAAGTTAGTAAACTAAATGTGAGATTGTAGCACATCATGGGAGTGAGCTTGGAGCAATGGCTACTTTAAAGGACAGTGTCAGCACCAATTCAGAGATGATTTGAGGATCTACAGCCGAGTGATACACAAATTCTATAAATTTTTGTTAATAGTTAAAGTACTTGAATACATTTTTAAGATTTAAGTCCTGAGTTTAGAGTCATCTTAATTTAAAAGCGGAACTAAAGCCTTGCTGAAAAACAGTGCCAACAGCTAGACAAAGTCTAATTTCCCCAAAAAATTCCTCCACACTGCTAGCAATGTTTTACTTCCTATTTGCAATGCACTGTATGCACCATGCATTGTACTGTACATCCTGGCTCATTCCAAGGGGGCCATGCGCAGGAGTTAGATTGTCAGTGGTTATCCAATAGCTGACGAGGAGCATTGAGGGATATGAAGTAATGGAAGGGGATCTGTCGGCAGTGGACCTAGCCGTGGCTGGAGCTTGGACCTGCCAGTACTTGAGGAGTAAACACTGAGAGGTAAGTGTGTCCTAATGCAAGAGTGCAAGGATGCATTGCATCAGCTAACTCCCAAATAGTGGCATTTAGTTCCGCTTTCAAATGTCCTCACAATCTTACTAGTTAATTTTCAATTTTTAACAAGTGACTATATTGCTAACACTTTTGAACATACAAAAACTTTTCTGTGCTCCTTAGTGGGCAGATACAAGTCTTATCTGGACAGAGCTACTCAGAATAGTGTTTACCATCCAGCCATGCTATAGAGTACAGGTTGCAATAAAAGTAGCCAACAGCCTCTATAGTATACCATACGCTTACTTTCAATGCTGGGTGGCAATGCTGGGTGGCAACGCTGCAGTGATTTTCCTGCAAGGGAATCTGCTTTGTCCCCCTTTTGAAGGAAGTTTTAAGCACTGCAGGACCATCAGGTATTTTCAAAGAGTTAAAAAATGCAATTTAAATTTCTAATTAAGTCATTTTCGTTATATTGTGAAATTTAAAAAAATGTGTTTTATCCTATTGCACTCTAAACTTTCTTTGACTGATAAGTCTGTGCTTCACTGTATCCTGTGCTAAATTGTACTCAGGCTGCAATTTCTATGAGCATTCACAAAGCAGCCCTCTTTTTTCCCTTAATGATTCTAGAATTTGATATTCAGAAAGAGGTTTAATGCTTCTGTAAATGGAGACTTCCTTCAGCAGCTGTAAACGGAACAAAGGAATTTGTAGATTTGTATTTAGCACCAGGAGAATAGATCGATTGCACAGGAGAAAGAGTGATTGATAGAAACTCTGTGAAGATGATGATGCTTTAACACTTGCTTCAAATGCGTAATTAGCACTTTTGTTTACACCAATACCACTTGGATATGGCATGAAGTACTCGCTCTTGATTTCCGTCAATCTTTAATCCTTCGTTAGCATCCTGAGTTGGCATCAAACTTTCTAAACGCCTTTACATCAGAGACATCCAAAGACACTTGCCAAAGCTATTTGTTTTATGATACTCTTTTTTTTTACTTTGAGTTTTCTTCTTTAACTTACTTTGTTTTGAGAGCGTGTGTACTTTCTAGAGATGATTATTATCTTTCTAAATTAATTGGTTGTAAAAGAGTATAATGTCAGTGGTATCAAATCTAGTCAATGCAATGAGTCTTCTCTACAGTGGGGACTCCGTCTGTTAATTACAGTGAAATCCCAGTATAGCCTTTGAGTACAGTGGTATGTATGATTTATGAAATTCAACAATTAGTATGCAATCCTTTAAAATGCAAAAATACACAGGCAGGGCTGTTCATGGCTGGGTAAGAAAACGGTGGGGCCGGATCTGTTCAATTACAAAAAGAAGATTAAAGCAAAAGCAGAGTATTTGCCATTAGCAGGCAATCAGAATGTACTTATATATATTTTTCATAAAATAAAAAGAGGAAACTCAATGATTGCAATGTGAAAGAACCACACTTATATATACCCAAAAATAAAACAATATTTTGGGTATACTAATCCTTATAACAGAAACACTTCTTGCTCTCTTTCCACAATAAAAGCACTCTGGAAAGATATTTGAGGAGAGTGTCACAATCACTGGATCTTAAAAACTATAAAAGCTAAGTGTGATAGGAAATGGAAACACCCACTGCAGCTGCATAGCACTGCAACTATTGCCGCCATAGCACAGCCAACTCGCAGTGAGAAGTTGGTGGAAATATTTGATCATATAATCACTGACTTTCTGCAGGAAAATGATCATGACCATGCACAGGCTTTCCTCTATTCAGATACTGAGAATGAGGAAAATAGAAAATCATACACGTACCTTACCTTGCTGGTGGTGCAGTGGTTCGTGATAAAATATCCTGGTTTCCAGGAGATCCTTTGTCAGGCCAGAAGGGTTTATGGCCATTTAAGTGAGTGTTCACCTGGCAAAAATGCAGTGCCAACATGAGCTGCCGGCAGAGGTTGCACCAGCTGCAGCGTGCCATCAATGTGTACCTGTGCAATTATAGTAGGCTCTGAGGAGCTGAGGTTCTTTTGGCTCTGTGGCTCATCATTCAGGATGTGTGCTGCATTTTGGTATCTTTTGAAGAGACAGCCAAAGTGGTGAGCCGCAAGGAGGTGGGGATTAGTGATACCATCACAATCGTGTTGCTCCTGAAGCACACATTTTGTGGTCTGATAGACTGGGCACTGAAGGCACAGCATCAGGAGAAAGGGGAGAGCAGAGTACCTGCTGATCTCTCAGGGCCAGCAAGATCTTTTACTGTGTGGCAGGGCTGCTGGACGGGCACCTGTGCATGCATGTGCGCATTCGCATCGTCCTACACCGAGGATTGTGCGCGCCACGAGCGTGCTCCATATGCCTGTTCCTAATGATGGCGCAAACAGGGTTTTTTAAGGCTGAGACACCTTAACCTCCCTGCTGACTGATCTTCAGCTGTATCCCTGCTCCTGAGACCTGTAAACCTGTTTGATCATCTGTCACTGTTTGACCTCCGCTCCTGCTCTGTGCTCCTTGAACTTGGCTTGTTCTTTGACCTCTCTCCTGTCTGCTCCTTGGTAGCTCGCTGCCTACAGGTTTCTGACTCGACCTGTCTCTGATTACGTCCTGTCTTCCTATTGTGTACCTCACTGCCAGTTAGCTGCAAAAATGGCAAGAATGTATCGCAGAACTTCAGGCAAACATTCTTTATTAAAATGTGGTGACAAATAGTGAGCTCCTTTGATGAAGTGTATGTTGCCTTCAGGATCGCTGCCCTTTGTTTATTTTTTACCATTTCATTGATGTTGGATACTTCCAGCGCTGCAATTATGAGAGCTGCTGTTCTCATACACAGAAGCCATAAAGTTGTTTATCTGCCGCTCCTCTTTTCTTGTCCATGCACAGAACGCCTTGTATCCTGTTAACCATTTACAAATTACTCAACAAGATTCCTCCCTTCCCCCCCATACACACACACTTGAGTGGGAGGAATTGCTATCTGGTGACCTGTATTAGAGTCAATAGGCAAGGTAAAATATTGTGGTTTAAGGAGGTTTTAAGGCTTTAAGGCTCTGTGTTCTTCGTGCCTTTTTGTGTATTTTTTTTTAATATAAAGGCGAAAAAACAAGTTCTGAATATCTACATTATTATTTGGGCTTTTTCAAAATGTCTAAAAAACGTAAATCACAACAAAATGGACACAAATATCAATTAAGGGGAAAGAAATAGATTTTCAATTACTTGGCCTATTTTTTTTATTTATTTAAGGGAAAAAAATGATTTAGTTATTTTTTTTATTTAGTTAGTTATATACTTACTTATTTTTATAAATACTCTTTGCTACAGTATGTCAACAAAGGTAACGCTGAGTCATCAATGTCCTCAGTTCACCTTCTCAATGTGGACTTCAAGCTCATTTATGGGACTTTTTATCAATGGATATAAAGTCCATTTGTGAAAAATTACAATGAGAAGTCGACTTGACATTGCTTAAGCAACTGTGAGCAGGAAAGCGCTGTGTACTGCACAAAGCTTTCTTGAGGAGTAGTGTGGTAAGGTAATTTACAACACACAGAGGGTTATTCACAAAGCTATATGAAATCAGACGTACAAGCCTGAAGTGAATAGCCAAACAGCTGTACATAACATAACTGTGTACATAACAGTGTAATGAAAGAACACTGCCACCCATCAGTTAGATAATATTCCAGATGTTACAAAAAGCAAACAAGGAATGCACTGAGCAGGCTTTAAAGCCTGCAAGCCTTAAACCAAACAGAATGGTATATATTGCTTTTACCTTAACATGTATGTATCATCTGACTATAAACGTTAGGGTACACAACAGCTAAACATAACCATAATCGAACATGAATAATCATAAGTAGGGTGCCGATAATGAGTATTTGGGCGAGTACTCGTACTTGCCCAAATGCTCCGATGCCTAGCACGAGTTCTTCCTGTATCAGGAAGCCAGGCAGCCTGTCATTACACGCTGCTCAGTTTCCTGATTGGCCCGGAAGCGGCTCCATGCCCTCTCGTCACTTGAGATGAGAGAGCATGGAACCGACTTCCCGGCCAATCAGGAAGCCGGGCAGCCATGCTCCCTCCATGATGAGGGAGCATGGAGCCGGCCTCCCGGCCAATCAGAAAGCAGGGTGTCGCGTCATTACACGGCGCCCGGCTTCCTGATTGGCTGGCCAGACGGCTCCGGGTTTGGTCCCGGGGGAAGGCCACATTCTGGTTGACCGTTACTCGGTAATTGGTATCGGCGAGTACCGAAAAAAAATTAGCGGTACTCGTACTCGGTACCAAAATACCGGTATCGGTGCATCCCTAATCATAAGGTTTTAACTATGATGTAGGGTCAGAATAGGGAACTAAGGCTAGACTGGGATTTTGTAATAAAGATCCAGGGACAGAAGGGTAAAGAGAATTATTTTAACAGTTACAGGTTTATTTATAAAACGTCTATACACCGGGCAGATGCTGTTTGCATGGCACCCGTGCCCCTTGTTGGCGCTGAGGAGTATAGGAAGTTCCTATATTCCACAGAACCATGTAGGGGGTGCTAATGCCATGGGAACATCATTTGTCCAGCTATATGCTGGGTGAAGGTTTATAAATAAAACATATTTAAACCCAAAAGCAAAAATGTATTATATTGCAGCTTTCCAGTTCTTAGATGTGGTGGCTGCATTAGTTTTCTTTTTAGGCTTTTTTTTCTTTTCTTTTTATCTGGTGATTTGGCCAGTACGTTTTTTTATTCTTTGATTTCCTTTAACAGACCAAGATGACTAGCAAAAGTCACAGATGGTGGGTTCAGACAAACCATGTAAAACTAATGAGGTGCTCACAATGGCTAGGTTTTATTCTTTTATGTGAATCCTTTATCCTAAAAGGGGGGAAAAACTGTTGTTTTAACTGCTTAAAAGGTGTTAGCTGGAGTTCGGCTTTAATTTGTTGGTCAAGTCCATCTAAATCTGCTCTAGTGTCTAACACTACCCTCCACACAGGGTGACAATGCTGCTGTTCAAGGGTGGCTTCATTGTTCCTCTATAGAGTGGTGCCACCCTCAGTCACACTAGACACAGTGCGTTCCAACCCGATTCTGGCCAGAACACACTGCATCGCATTGCGGCTGGCTTACTATGTTGTGGGGCAGGAGGGGGCGTGGTGGTCCATTGAAGAGAATGGCACCGTAGCCCGTAGCAGATGGCCGCAATGCGATTGGCCGCACGGGAACGCAAGACACATTATGAGCCCCCCCTGCCCCAAAACATAGTGAGCCAGCCACCATGCGATGCAGTACGTTCGGGTGACAATTCTTCTTTGCTTCTCAACCTCCACATTTCTATTTTGCCTTAAACACTAATTCCAATATTTCTATTTTTGCATACAGTGGGAAAGGGTTAGAACGTCTGTTAAGTTTTAAATGCTTTTGATGTCCCTCTAGTCTTCACTTCCTGTTCTGTGTGACAAATTGTCACCTCGGCAACAAGTGTTTACAGAGATTCTATCCCTTCCGCCCTTTTATCCAAGGTTTTGGCTGACATTAGGCCTTAACTTTGCATTTAGAGAATGGGTAAGAGTGCAAAAAAAGATCAGCTGTGGTAAAGAAGAAACCATCAGAAAAATCAAAGTCAGCTTGAAAGCTCCCAATAATGTCATCCCTGCAATTATTCCCACTCAAGCTTCTCTGTGCTGTTGGCTGGCAATACCTTTGCTGCAGATACCTGGACATCAGAGGCAAATCATTATTCCTATCTGAATGCTACAGAAGGCACACTGGAGTGGACTATTTCAGAAATACAAAATTGCAGGAAAAGAAAAATTCCTCTTTTAACACACAGACATAAAGTACTCAGATATTAAGTACAAGACTTCAGAGGCCAGCCATTATTTCTAGCAAAGATTCAAAATGCTACAGAGGACACGTTCGGCCCAATTCACTTAAGACTGAAATGAGCCTGTATGTCTTTTTTCAGCATGCTTTTTTTCCAATTAAACCCAATTCATTCAAATGTTACCACCCCGATGATGTCATGAGAGAAATTGTTTTATGCACACAAAATGGATGCACAAAAGTACTTGCAAATAATTATGTACACATGACATATAAAGTTTGATTAATCAATGAGTTTCAGTTGTTAAAAGAGGAGTATTGGGAAAGTAAATATATTTAGAGCCAGTGTGGGACACTGCATCCGGCTCTGCAGCTGCCTCCATACATCAGGAATTGAGCGATCATGTAACCCAAATTGCTCAGCTCACAGTCTCCTCCCTGCAGAGAGCAGTGACTGTCAGAGAAGTGTTGCTGATATTCGTGCTGCACATTTACATGAACATCTGCACATGCATACCAGATGTTCTAGTGGAAGGATTGCTCGTACTTGTGAGCATGTGCGCAAATGTGCGCACACACATGCATGAGCACCCATTTGAACATTGGTGCCAGATGGCCAATTTAAGGTGGAGCTTTGTACCTGTTGCTTGCTGAGACTTCTTCAGCTAGTGCCTTGCTTCCTGTGTTTCCTGATTCTGTTTGTTCCTGATAGTGACCCGGCTTGTACTTGGACTCTGCTGATTGCTGCTTGCCCCTGACCTTGGTTTGATCTGGATCTTCCTTCTGCTTGCTGATTCTGCACTGCCTTGCCTGCATGTTACAGACCTTGCCTGCTCCTGACCCTGCCTCTGTTTGCTGGTTTGTACCTCGCTGCCCACTTGATCGTGACCCGGCTCCAGTGCCAGCTTCACCCATTGCTGACATCATATTCCAGGAAGTGTCCGCCATCATCTTCATTCAGACTGGTCCACCTGCATCTCCAGCTCCGGGTGTATCCACTTCATCAGGCACTCATGCCCCTCTTCCATCCCTACACCCTCTGCCCACCATTACCAGGGGTGTTTGGACAAGAGAAGCAAGGGAGGTCGCCCTTGTTATCTTAGGCTCTTACCAAGTACGTGACAGTGACCCAGAGAGATTGCTCTCTGTTCCTCCAGTGCTCATTGGAGGGACAGACATGGGAGAGGGTGGGCACAGCTGGCTCTAGAGAGACAGAACCAGTTGTCAATCAAGCAGGTGGGTGGATCCCACTGTAATTGTCAGGATCATTCTCAACTGAAGTGTGGCTCTACGCTGTCAGCAGATAAAGGCAGAAAGCCACTATATGCTGACTTTGGGTGACAGAAGTACATTAGCAAATGGACTCGTGACTCAAAAGAGAAGTAAAGCCAAAAATAAGATTTGGCTGTACTCCTCTTTTAAAGTAGGCATTTTAGTGTGAAATATCGATTGCTCAGTTATGGCCAGGTTATGAATATTCAAATATTTACATATTCTTAATAAGCAGTAGATGAGTTTTCTAGCTGCAGGCACACTGGAGAAATTAAATCCTTACTTTTACTATAAAAGCGGTGAAGTTGTTCAGATTGGGTCTCAGCACCTTGCTCTTTCCCCTCTTCCTGTGGACCTGCTCTGTGTTTGCATTAGAGATTAGAAGGCTGGAAAGCTGCCAACACACTACTGCTAGGGGCAGCTGAGCTGCATTCAGAAGCTTCTCATGCAAACCCTGAGAATGAATTACTCCAGAATAGAGTAGCTGCAGCTAATTGGTCAGTGAGGGGTTGTTTTGAAGTTTATTTACTGCTTGTTAAGAATATGTAAATATATTTATTTATATCCATAGCCTGACCACTGTTTTGTATTTCGGTTTAATTTTAGTTTCTGAGGTTTTTTTTAGACAACTGGAAAAAGACACTACACAAATGTTTTTTTTTTCCTTTATGGTTTGGAGTATTTTATTGTTATATGTTAAAAAAACATCAAATAATAAGCTACACCAAACAAAACTTTTAAAAAATGCAAACAAAAACATTTGGTAATTGAACTTCATTCTCTTTCCAGGTGTCTAAAAACACCTGAAAAACAAGAAAGATAACACACTACATGCAGTGTTAAAGAGTAGGAGATTAGCCTCACATAAGCAGCATCTTATACTGTATATACAACTGGAAGCGGTCAAAGAAAAGGGCATCCAATGTTCTCTCTAAGACAGAGCTGGACAAATCCCAGGAGCCAGTTAGACTATGCTTCTTATAAAGTAAAGTTGGCACTTAACTTTTCAGGTTTTCCCTAGTTGTTTTCAAGCTGGAGCTGGCTTTTAAAAAAAATCCTGCCGATTCCTCGATTAGAAAGACTGGCTCATAAATTCCATGTTGATTTGTCCATCCCTGCTCAAAAACATTAGTAGGCATTGCTGTACTTTGTATGCATGAAATGTTTGAAAAAAAGTGACATTAAAGTCTATTTTTTCTGCCCCCCCCAATCCTGCTTTAGGGGCTTACCTTAAGTGATGCCTCTTGATCCGATTATCTTTTTCCTTCCAGTAATTTCCAGCAGTCCCTCCAGCACTGTTACCAGTCTCTGATCCAGCGTAGACTCCTCAGGTCCCATGTTGTCTGTCCGTGTGCACGCTCTTGCCTGCGTGCATTGACTTCCATTGAGTCTCTCCTCTTCTCCCCGCCGGTGATCTCCACTGTGCATGGGCCCACCCAGATCTTCCTGCGTGATCTCCACTGCACATGGGCCCTCCCAGATCTTCATGCATGGCAGTTCGGGGAAGCTGGATGCTGCAGTCGTGAGCGAGCGGCCATGACAGAGGTAAGTATTTACCTTTTTGGTGGCTTTTTACAATTTTTAAAATGTTTTTGCATACATCTACTGCTTGCTAGCAGTAGATATATGTAAAAAAAGTAAGACTTTAATTCTACTTTATATATCCCAGGCTTGCATAAAAACTTTAACATTTTATAAAGAAGCATTTAGCTAAAATTTGATGGCGATATTTAAAGTGACATTAAAGGCAAAAAAAATGTTTCACTCCCCCCCATGTTAATGTTAGCACTTACCTTAAATTATGTCTCTTTGTCCGATCTTCCTCTTCTTTCCTGATGTTTTCAGCCTTCCCTCCAACGGTGCGGTGGCTCTCCGATCCAGCGCTGACTGCTCTGTCCCTCCGATCCAGCGGTGTCTGCATGCGGGTGCACGCGTCCATAGACTTACTTTGCGTCCCGGCCGAAAATGAGAACTGCGCATGCGCCCGCCCCAAGATCCATTGCGGCCGCTCGAGAAATTTCTGATTTTCGCACGGGACTGCGCACGGAACACAGGTGAGGCTAAACTGCTGTTTGAGGGGGTTTAAAAAAAAAACATTTTGCATATATCTACTGCTTGCTAGCAGTATATATGCAAAAAAACGGGAGGGTTTAAATATCCTTTAAGCAATCTATTAAACCAAATAAAATTATGAGTGCTCCAGTGCCTAATTTATCATTCTGTTTTGCGTCCCAGTAGTCGTGTCTGCCATGTGTTATGATGGTTGCCATAGAGACCATTAAATGTTTATGAAGAAATACAACAGATGTATTGAGCAGATTTTTGAGCACGGTGAAAGTATTGAGGAGAATGATGTTCCTCCAAGTCTTTTATTTCTCCGCTAATAAACCATGTTCAAGGATTAGATAGTCAAGCGAAGGAGATCGTGTTCTGTTTTTAGCTAATCATAACTGTGTCTTTTACTCCCTTATGCTATGTACAAAGGCATCTGCAGAAGCTATGCATGGCGCATGGTGAATCGGCGACATCATGTACCTGATGTTCACTTTTACAAGACAGTAAGGGTGGACAAGGGTAGCCCTGAGGCCATATATTCAAAGGGCTCCAAATTTTGAAGGCAAGTGTACAAATACAGCATATCATTCACAAAAAGATAATTTATATTTTGTTATTATCTCTAGCTGCTAATTTTTTAAAGGAGAGATATACAGTATTTCACAATAACCCATTCACTGTTCATGTACGTGATGAGCGAATGTGAAACAATCTTCCATGATCATATTTAAAAGAAGGCCTCTTTTTTTCAAAATTAAATGTGTAATAATAAAATTGTGAAAATGAG
>NW_017306448.1:1549753-1570106 GCF_000935625.1 Nanorana parkeri | reverse complement strand
CGGTGGGTTCCTGATCTCTTTAAAATAAAAATCAAGAATTACAATGTATCCAAAGCCGTTTTTTTTACTCTTGGGTTGCCATCTGTGTCCCTGCTAGGGAGATTCTATAATTGTCTTGGTGCCAAAAATCCCCGGGCAGAACACGAAGGAAACTCTAAAATTATAAGTTCCCCACTAGAACAGCAATAGAGGGGAAATCTTCCAGTTTTCTGGTGACAACTAAGATGGAATTTCCACCTTCGGAGAGATTTTCTCTTGCTTCCTGTTGGGTATACAGGACAGATACTGAGGGGACTTTTCCCCAACCAGGGGTTTTGCCTATTCCCCACTCTATTCAAAATAAAAGTTTTGGCTTTAGATATACTATAAGGTGGCAGAAGAGGACAGAGCTTCTTCTTTCTCCCACATAACTCAGAATAAGTGAGTATCTAGCTGCCAATCATTATAGTTTGTTAGACCTCACAGTTCTCCCAAACCATAATGAATAAAAACAAAACTGCAATTCTCAAATGAGGCACCATGCTGGATGTGTGGCTGTGGAACTATAGAGCAATATAACTTTTGTGAATGCTAAGATCTTCCTAATGGAGTAGCTTTAAAGGTGAACATGTTGAACCACACCCCTTGCTGTGCCACCCCCTGCCTCTTGCTGGTCCACTATTTGGCTACATAACTGGGCACAGGGAACTCATAGAGAAGCATCAATGCACCATGTGCCAGCCCTGCATGGTGAGATCAAACAAAATAACTTGGGAACACTTAACTTGTATTGTTGTATTTACAGAGGGGTGCAGTAAAGGGGATAGGAACCAGTCAAAGCAGTTTAGAGCTGCCCAAGTCATAAGTGTACAAAAGAGTTCTTATGGAAAGCCTAGCAACTGCAATAATTTGTTGCTAGTGCAGAGCTTGTAGGAGACAGAAAAATAATTATTTGACAGATTAGATAGTTCACATATGTGTATTTCAGCTGTACTTTTAGCTGTTTCCCTGGAGGTCTGATTTCTGTGTATGAAGCTAACAATATGGCTGAAGATACAACACCAACAAGCGTCTGCCGAAAGCTTCAAATCACTTTTAAGGGGCCCAGGAAAAGGTACCCAGACTCACTTTTTGCCATTAAGCCATTAAGCAATCCAGCCTCCAGGGTACCAGAAAAAAGGACTTTTACTTGTCTCAGGCTCCTTCCCCAGCTGCTATGCAACCAAGTCCCTCAGTTTCTTATCTAAGGCACTCCAGTGGTTTTGCACACTCTGGTACAGTGCAGGGCCAATACTTCTGCATTGTTGGTAAGGGCACCAAGAGACCAGCCCCAGCTCTGAGCATCAGAGAGATGAGTTGCCTGCCGGCTGTCAGGGAAGCGGGGATAGGGTAAGTTAAAAGCTTTTTTACTAGTATCCTAGAAGCCTCACTGCAAGGGTAGTTTTTGTTTTCCCCAGAGTTCAGCTTTAACAAAAAATATTTGGGCTTTAGATATACTATTATGTAGTGACACAGGGTTCGGGATGATAGTTCTGAAGTATTTACCTTTCATGATAAGTTCACAAAGGCGGGTCACTTAACAAGTTCCCGAAGAGACCAGATGATCAGAAATGGAAGGGAGGTTCCTCGATCTCCATAAACCCGTGATGGGGCGCTATGTCCTTTTATGCCTCTGTGCAGCAAGACAGAAATCTGAATAAATTACAGCATGACCCAGATGAGCAGGACCTGATACTACATTTCATGGCTTTGCATTGACTGAGAAACATGAGTCACACATGAATAAATGGCAATATTATCATTCTACACACTTAGTCACGAAATGTTTTGTAAGAGGGTTGTGTAAATGTATAATATTGTAGAACAGAATAGATATATTGCCTTGCCAACGCAACACTGCCTACATACAAGGATAACCATTGTATCCCTGCCACTTCGCTTGGAAGACGATCCTTGTTCATATGTGATAATTGGTAGATTTGTAAAAGTCTAACAATCTTTTTTATCAGAAAAAAACATGCAAAGATTTGTTTAATAAAACTATGGAAACGATTTCTCAAAGCTCTTCAGAGATCAAAAGTAAGATTTTTAGGTTTCAGTCGGTTTCTTACAGCTTACAAACACTTGCTGTGGGTTTACATTGGAAGGCTGGTAGGATACCAAGATTTTTCTCTTTAGTAAAAAAAAAAAGCTGACATTTCTGTGTCTCTTTTTTATTTTTTGAAAATGGCTTTCTCCACAATGCCTATAGCTACGTAGGTGGGGGCATGCTTTAAAGGGCTTTTACTGCTTGTTTAGAATATGGAAAACTATAGAGTGCATAGTCTGATGTTTAAAAACCTGTATGCTTTCCTAAACAGAGTAATTGGTGGATTTTGTGTGTTTTCTTGAATGTAGTAATTTATTCGGAGGGAATGTACTTAAGAGCAGCACAAGTGTAGAGAACAAAAGCAGAGACTGCAGAATGGGTGAATAGAAGACCAGAAAGAGTGGTGAAGCAGGATAACAGAGACTAGTGAGTGGTTACAGTGGGGGAGCAGTAGCAGAACAGGTGGAAAGGAGAATGGAGGGTTTGTGCAGTGGAGGAGAAAAAGGCAGTTTTTGTGTATATGGGTTCTTTTACACAGTGTAGCCACCCAAGGGCGTAACTAAAAATCACAGCAGGGCCCCATATGAAAATCTTGTAATCTCCCCCAAACCACCCCTAACTGCCCCCCGCCCCCCATAAAAAGTACCTACCTGCAGAACACATTCCCGTGCCTGCGCCATCTCCGTCTCCTTCTCTTCACCCTGCAGAGCCCACCATAGACCCTGCACAGCTCACCTGAGACCCCGCACAGCTCACTTGAGACCCTGCATATACTAGAAACCCTGATGAGCCCACCTGAGAGTGACCCTGCAGAGCCCACCTGATACCCTGCAGAGCCCACCATAGACACTTGCACATCCCACCACAGACCCCGCACAGCCCACCACAGACACCACAGAGCCCCCCTAAGATCCTGCAGATCCCAGCTGGGACCACACACATACCAGAGACCCCACACAGCCCACCTGGGAGTGACCCTGCAGAGCCCACCTGAAACCCTGCAGAGCCCACCTTAGACCCCACACAGCCCACCTGAGAGTGACCCTGCAAAGCCCACCTGGGGCCCTGCAGATCCCACCTGGGACCCCGCAGAGCCCACTTGGTACCCTGCACATACCAGAGACCCTGCAGGGTCCCTCTCCCACGTGAGAGGGACCCTTCAGAGCTCCTCCTGACTGGGCCCTCCTCTGCCCCGAGCCCCATAGCAACCGCATCGGTCGCTACGGTGGTAGTTACGCCACTGTAGCCACCAGCTTCTCCATCTTACTCCATCACTCACACACATGTTCAGTCTGAGTGATTGATATGTGGGACAGGAGAGGAAATGTTTCCTCCTCCCTGCAGCGAAAATAACATTTCTTTCTGTGCATTTTTTTTTAGTAAAAACGATCCCTAGTTGGCTAGAACTCACATAGGCTGATTTCAAATGGGAAATTAAGTCACTGTTGCTGTGACTTGTTAGAAATGTATTCAGGCAGTTTTGCACAGTGACTGATTAATTAATTTTAACTAAGAATTGTTCTTACCCCTCCAAATTTTATAATGCAAGAAAGCCATAATGAGATATGAATTGTGCATATTAAGCAAAAATGTTTTTCAAAAAGTTGATTTCATATAGTAAAATGAAATATAAATTTTGCCAGCAATAATCTGACTGGATTCTATGAGAAATGCCTCCATTTTTTAATTAATTTTTTGCAGGTATTTATATAGTGCCGACTCTGTTCCCACCAAACAGTGTCAGTCCTGCTGCTATAACAGATGTGTTCCATTGCCACCTGTTGCCTTCACCGATTAATGTGCTCATAGCATCAGATATTAATTTTTTCATGTTCACTTACAAGAACATGGTACCATTTATCAAAGATGTAGCTAGCTCCTTTTGCGCCCAAGGCAAGAACATGTAAGCCTCTGTACAGAGTGTTACTACCCATTCAGAAACTCATGGATGAACAGGAAGCGATGTAAAGCACTTTCATACATAACCTACGTAGTACTATGTGTCCCCAGTTATTTACAAACACTGGAGCGATCAGCTCGGTTTCTGTGCCGCCCCACTTCTCCCTGCCGCACTGAGCCCTGGCTGCGCCCCACCCCCCGCACCTGTGCTCGGGCGAGAGCCTCAAGCGCCTTGCCCTCGCTGTGGCCCTGCCATTTATCGGTATTTAATACCTCTAACAGACATCACAGTACTCCTTCTAAAAGTATTACATCTGTGCTTCTCTTCAGATGTCTGCGAAGGTTCTTAATTATCCAGGTCATGTTATATCTGTAAAATTTAAGTCAAGCAACTGGACTTGCTGTATTTTTCTTGAAGACGTTTCACTGCTCATCCGACCCAGCTTTCTCAATTCAGAATGACTTGTACAAAAATTATCTGGGAATAAATATGTTGAATGTTGCTCCAATCCATGCATGCTGTGCTTCTCTTCAGATGAATGGAGCCAACTTTATTCAGGCATCCCCATATCTGTTTGGCCAGAGTTCAGGATTAGGAAATTACAATCTCAATACAAACTAGTAGTCCATCACTGGAGCCTTTTGTTTTGCAGCAGAAAACCCGCACTGACCACCTGGCGGTCCGCATTGGCCACCTGAGAGCCTAATTAGGGAACCACCTCTGCTGCACACACGCACCCGTGAAACTCTCTGGACCCCTGGTGAGAGCCCGCACAGCCCACCTGAGACCCTTTAGACATCAGGTGGAGAACCCAGAGCAACAGAGTATGCAGCTTCATATTATTCTGCATTGCTGTGTAATGTATTGCTGGGATTTGTAGTCCTCTATAGCTGATGGTGTTCTGCATTGCTGTATAATGGTATTGCTGGGATTTGTAGTCCTCTATAGCTGATGGTAGTCATTATTGCTGGGATTTATAGTCCGCTATAGCATTGTTGTGTAATGTATTGCTTGGAATTGTAGTTCTCTATAGCCAATGCCATTCTGCAATGCTGTACAACGTATTTCTGAGTTAGTGGCAGAAGTACCAGGGTCGCAGCAGTCATGCACACGCACAGCCCTGACGAGGCATCCCTCCACTACCAGTGTGCTCTACATTTCCTAAACCGATAAATACATTCACACTGCTGTTACATGGATGGCAAAAGTGGCAGGCAGGGGTGGGCGGAGAAGGCGGCGGAAGAGGCAAAGCGGGAGGGGGGTCAAGTTGCCGCACCATGGGCCTCTGGGTTGTACTTGCCCCCTGGGCTAAAAGTTGCCAGTCAGCCCCTGGGTAAAGGGGACCTGTTACACCACAGAAGACACAATATTGTTTTCCTGGCAGGATAGGAAAGAAAATTTAGCTTAAAGCATATGAGGAGGAAAAAAATCCTTTTGCTAAGGCATTGTATGATCTCAACCTTGAAGAGCATCAGCTTCAGCCAGAAATATTAATACATTTAATTGACGTTGGATAGTTCAACTCCAGGCAGATAGTACTTACAGTAATACTGAGTTCACGCCTCCCTACTTATAACTATTTAGCAACCTCACTCTGTTAAAATTGTGAAAAAAAAGACATTTTTCTTCACCTTTTTTCTACTTTTTCTTTGCAGGCTGGAACAGCGGGCATGGAAAAGATGCTGAGCTGGATGTAAGGCCCCTTACTGTGATCCTGTCCTGTTGTCCTTCTGGTCTGATTCACATACCCTCTATGGAGGATGGGGGGGGGGAAGTCACAAAGAAGCATGCACCGCCCTAGATGAATGTGATATTAGATGGGTGACAACACTAGAGGAATTTAGCAGCCAGGTTAGAGCGTTGTCACTTGTCCACAAGACAAGACAGTGATTTTACAAGGATAACCAGGGATTTTAGGCATGACACAAGCAGATATGTTGTTTTTTATTGTTGATAGTTTGCTGATTCATACGCTCTACTACTGATTTTTTACATTTTGTTCATTACATTCTCCATTGGCAACCCCTGTTCAAGTTCAAATTTCCCAGCATTCCCTGCAGGCAATGGGAAGCGGGGACAGACGCTATTTCTGCTGCTATTGCCCCAGGCTTATGAAATCATGATGCTCTTTTTCAAGGAGAAACACAACTGTACTATGTAGAATGGTACATATCCAGGGATGAAGGAAAACAACATCTAATATAATGTATACTTAGATAACAAAATGACCCGTAAACACAGGCAAAATTTGAAAAAGTGTGATGGTAAAAACAATAAAATATAATAATGATAGAAAAGTAATCACACCAGTTTCTATTTTGTTATTCTGAAAATGTATATATGTTTTATATATTTTTTCATATATTTTAAATAGCAATTATATAGCAATATTACAATCAGTGTTGGCTGATCTATAAAAAATTAATGTAATGATTTAACTGACTCTTGCGCATTTCAACTAGGGATGTACTTTACTGCCATCATTAAAAAAAAACAAAACAGCTTGGTTAATTTTTTTATTGCTAATTTGTTTCTAAACCGTGCTGTGTATAGCAAGCTGTAATATTTCTTTATATGACATTTTCCTCAGTCCCTGCTCACCAGTCTGAGTGGGAGAGTTTACAATGCAAAAAGTAAAGATAAAGTAAAATAATAATAATTAAAAAAATAATAATTAAAGAGTGTCTGGGAAAATTCAAACTAGTACATGGAGTCAGATGAAGGAAAAACTTCAGACAAGCTCAGTAGTTCTGGGGAGGCGGCTCCCACACAGGAAGGCTTCCCTCAATGGGTACCCGATAATAAAACCATGGAATTACAGAAAGAAGCGTCTGGCCAAAAATGAGGGAAAGAGCCTGAGATAATTTTTAATTTTGGTAAATAGGTCATATAGAAACAGACAATGTGTTTTGGGGGCAAAAACCACTCCCCCATCATAAGGGCACAACACAGGATACATTTAGTGACCACAGAGATTTAAAATAGAGCTGGCATTAAGCTCTTCTCATTCAGCAACAGTTTCTGATCTGGAGCTTATCCTATGTTAAGCCCTGTGAAGGGGGAGTGGTTTTGCCCCCGAAATGCATTGGCTGTTTCATGACCTAAGTACCAACTGGTGGCGTGAGCACAGTGTCATAGTGAATGGCGGGTGATAAAGAGAAGGAGAGGATTAAAACTTGAAGCTATGTACAGAGTGCAGGGGTCAGAAGTGGGTAACGCACAGAGTTCATGGGTCAGGTGGGTATAATGTACATAGTGCAAGGGTCAGGGGTATGTAATATACAGAACACAAGGGTCAGGTGTATGTATCATACACAGTGCAGCGGTCCTAAGTACATACAGCCCAGCACCCATAGATATACACACACATACCTTGCAGCCTGGGTGGGGGGGGTGTCTGCTGGTGGTGCATGCTAATTGAGGGGGGCCTCTGCACCATTCCCTGCATAGCTGTTGCGTCATCCCATCCAGCTCTGACGTCACTGGTTGCCAGGAGCTGGGCAGGGCACCAGCCAAAGCATCCCAGATTATTAAGAGCTGGGCAGGGAGATGTGTAAGGCTCTTACACATCTCCTCGCCCGGCTCCTAGCCACCTGTGTTTCTCTGGCCTAGAAAGCAGGCGTCTGGCAGACTGCAAACGTTGTGCAGCAGAGCAGCCATGTATGAGGGTGGCGGGGCTGAGGAGGGGTGCATTAAGGCCTGTAACTAAGTTAAGGCCGCCATCCTCATGTCTGTATAGAAAAAATGTGGCTGCCCTGATACAATATGTCAGAGAGCCACGGGCAGCAGAGAAACATGTGCAGCAGCAACATCAGAACTCAGGGCACCAGGTAAGAGACGAGAGGAATGTACCTCGGGGGACGTGGCTCTAGCAACGTTCATGCTGTGGAAGGGGGGGGATTAGTGGTTTGGTTGGACCCCCCTTATTCCCCCTCCCTTAACTAAGCCCCAGAATCAGTAGCAAATTATAAAAACAACAGCAAATCACACAATTACCTTCCAAAAGCTACACTGGGACTGGCAGATGTAAGATACATATGGAAAATGTTACTGGCACCTGAATTTAATTGACGAAAAGGGAAATCCATATCTGTGACAGAAGGGGACTCAAACTGGCCATTTTATAGCGACTTTGTAACTACACATCAAATCATCAGACAACATATCATATATAGATTTATAAATAAATAGATTTATAAATATTCCCCATATCACTATAATACCATATATCCTTTAAAAATGTTAAAGGGTCGCTTTCTAGTTGTATTCAATTGCGTTGTCACGCTGTTACATGTGCTTCCAGTGGAGACAACATAAGCAGCCTTGCTGATGCTCAATGTGCAGCTATGTTCGGCAGTTGTCACCATCAGGAAGCCCACCCTAAGCAATAACATATAGCCGTTGCTGGAGCACATGCATATAGACAGGATGTGGCTGAAAATGCTCAGGAGATTAGCAGCACTGAGATGCAAGAAAAGGTGAAAAAAATATTCTCTAAAGTATAAGAAAAATAAAAGAAATTGTTTGTGATATCCAGAGCTAACCATTTACATGTTTTTTACTATTATTCCTATGTTTCCGGCACAGGGGAGAGGAGGGGTCGTGTTTAGGCAGCACACTGAGTCCAGATCTTTGCCAGAAGGCTGAGCAGTGACCACACTGAGAAATAATTGTACCCTCACAAAATGTGGTCATAGTCTTCGGGGAAAAGCCAATATATAGCATGCAGGAAGCTGACAGAACTGAGGTCCGGATGCACAGAAAAAAGAAATGAAATTATAATTGCTGGGGGTTTTTTTCAACTGAAGCTGCTTTTATTGAGATGACTAAGCTGAATGAGGAATACAAAAACAAACTTTAGAGAGAATTGTCCTATGAAGAATTGTGCTGCATTGAGCTGGTGCTACAACTACAAACAGTCCCTGGCACAATACACAAATGAAGTCATGAGATGATGTGAGCACACAACAGGAATAATCCTTCCATGGGAGACAACGGTCTTGTTAGAAGAGGCAGGGGTGTTTAATGAGGAAAACAATGGGAGACAGACATGAAGGTCCAAAGAAAGCATTGCAAACACTCACTGAAGGCATTACTAGTGACAAAATTAACCCCACTTACCACATCAACCCCTAGAAAGCAATGCTTGCATTGTATTTTATGTAGCTCATTTATGTAGCTCTGACAGATTACACAGAACTTTACAGAGAATATAGAATTGCTGTGACTCTAAAAGATTCATGGAACCCTTGAGCATCTTCATCCTATGAAAAGAGAACAGTGCATATTGGAAAAAAAATGGGAGTGTGGCTTGAGAGTAAAACCAAATATCTCAGCTGCTCTGATCTGTTTAAGACTTTCAAAGAGGGAGAGAGGGGTGGTTTCAGTTGCTTACATTTTCAAATACTCGTAGAAATCACACTACCGCGTCAAGGCACCTCTGGTAAGTGTGGCCCCTAATTCTAACTGTGGAACATATACAGTATAGCAATGCACAGACAGAGAACGGGTTCACATGGAGTCAGCCCCTTCCTCCTTAAGGTAAAGCCACACACTAGAAGCCCAGACATCGCCTTTACAAGACAGTTGAGGAACTCCCTGTTAAACAGTTTTTGGGGCTTTTATTGCTGACTAGCTTGAAAGTGGGTGGAGGAACCCTTTTGTAGTGTGGCTTGAGATGGCATGGTGAGCTAAGAATACATGCTTTAGTCTCAGTGCTCACAAGCCACCACTAAACTACTACTGTATATATATTGTGATGGCCCAAGAAACGTGTTGTAGCCAGTGTGCATTGTAGGGGAAGGGTTAATAAAACAACAATTAAGCAAGAAAGATGCTATCCAATCCTGGCTTCCCCCTGTCTCAAAAAGACAAGTACATGCTTTTCTTGGTATCATTCGGTACAACAATTTGCGGCAACTTTTGCCACCCTGGTGACCTCTTTGACCAAACTGACTAAAGAAGTACATCACAGTAAAATGGAACCTGGAGGCTGAGTAGAGTCAGCACTTTGGAGACATCTGGTTCTGGTAGCTCCCAATTTTTCAAAATACACCTCCAATGTAGGGTTAGGAGCCATTATACAGTATGTCAGGTCATCCATGGAGTAGAGCATCCCGTGGTTTTTCTCAGCTGAAAGTTGTGGTGATAGGTTAGCGTCTCTGTCTTTCTGCTTTTACCTCCTATCGGAATTCTTCTTGTCAGCACATGAATTGAATAACTCTTTGTACTGCTTCTTCCTCTCACACTCCAGCCCTGTTGAACAGGGACTGCAAGAGGCTCATACCAGGTTTAATACAGATACTTACACTGCTTTCATTAAAAAAATGCATGTATTAATGATTACAATGCTGCATTCATTTGTGTCTTTTATTCCTCCCTAAAGTTCAGCTTAAATCTTGTAGGAGTAGGAGTAGCTTTAGTCTTGCAAACACAAGAGTAGACCACATTAGACTATTCTAATTTTTTCAGAACAGCCCAAATCTCATATGCTTCACCACTCCTAAATCAATACTCAAAGTGCATTTACTTTCTTTTTTTAAGTTGTACTGATACATACTAGACATGTGCACTGCCAAAAAATTCGTTTCGTTTCGTTTTAAATTCGGATTTGTGTTATTTCGTTTTTCAGGATTCGGGTGTGAAAGTCAATTCGGATTGGCAATTCGGATTCGGACGAAATTCGGTAGCGTTAGTACGAACGTTCGTTTCGTTTTCTGTTCTTATTCGTTTCTTATTCGTTTCTTATTCGTTTCGTTCGTTTGCAGCAAAAGTGACATTTGAGGGGGAAAAAATATTTTTCTCCTTCTCTAATGTCACTTTGCTCCAACGAACGAAACGAATAAGAAACGAATAAGAAACGAATAAGAACAGAAAATGAAACGAACGTTCGTGCGAACGTTACCGAATTTCGGAAATGGAAATTCGGATTCTTTTGCATTCGTTATGTCTGTAATTCGGAATTCGGATACATCCGAATGTCCGAATTTACGAAAATTCGTCCGAATTTCGATTCGGAAAGAAACGAATCGCACATGTCTAATACATACAACTGTGCTGTCTCCTGAGCATTTACTGTATCAGAAGCTAACCCTATATCCAAGTCTATGGGGTTCGGTTATGCTGGCTTCCAGGAGACTCCTGCAGGCTGCAGAAGCATGATTTAGGTAAGTATGGGTGTAAGGGGTTACTTTGGGTCTGGGAGGGAAGACAAAAAAGGATACCTGTACTTTCTGGTTCAATACGATATCTTTAAAGATGAACGTTACCTATATCTTTAAAATGACAACAAACACACCTTTTAGAAATGTTTCGTAATGACAATCTACAAACACATACTTCTAGATAATTGTTGTTTTTTTAATCTTTTTCTATACATACCTTTTTTTTATTTTCCTACCCAGTCATCTCACAGTGGACATTTTTACTAATGGCAGATTAATTAATCTCCCTTTACCTCCTGGAACTCTGGCACACATGACTAAGATTACAGATGAGATTTCCCAGCAATGCACTGCTGATGGAACCTTCCCAGGATGCAGTGCTCGCGGTATACTGGGATGCCACACCTGTAACGTATTCTGACAATTATGTCTGGATCCTCCCAGCTGCGTGAGTGACAGCTGGCTCTGCTTATCTAGAGGCAGAGCCAGCTGTACCCGCCCCCTCCCCCGTCCATTCTGCCAGTCAGTGCTGAAGGATCGGGAGGGGGGAATCCAGTACCTCCCCTGTCACGGCTCTCTGCCGTGACATGATCGAGAAGTGAGCGAACGCCGGTATGTGTTCGCTCACCTCCCGATCTACTGAGCCGACCTGTGACAGTCTCATTGTCACTGGTCGGCAAGAACTATGAGGATGAGTGAAAAGCACTCACCTCATAGTTCTCCTTTAAGTATGTCCATAGTCCAATATTAGCTTTTCAGGATATCATATAAAGCACACAGGTATCAGATGGAGAAAAATTAAACATTATTGGTAAACTTATATTATATTCGGATATTATATGATGATGTTTTATGATGAATGCTACTCTTCAATCTGAGCACAGACATATGCTACAAAAAGTACAAGATCACTATTAAATACTTTTGTGTCCCATTTAAGCTTACAGACTGATATTCCTTCCACCACTGCCCATGTTTAAGCTGGTTTCGACAGAACTTATATATCCCGCCAGTAGCTTTTTAGATAGTAGCTGGAACATTGTATGACCCAGAGAAAACATAACATAAATAGAAATCCAGATTCCATGCAGACAGCATCCCTGGTGAAAAAGGAACATTGCTGCCAAATAGTTGTTGCTTTCATAATTAATACAGTACACTGTCTGACTACTTGTCACTGTGTAACAAAGCTGAGAAAAAATGCCTTCTCTGTCTAGCAATATTGTTCAGTTGGGTCTGAGACATTTTTCATTTTTGCACCATCATGGTGGAAAGTTATCTGCACCATGCGCACAAGAAAAAAAGTCACTAGGCATATGGAAATGCTTTATGTTACCTTATCAACATTCACCCAAATCAGCATTATATCCAGTGGATATGCTTTAAATGTATTTAAAGGCTTTTTTGTTTTGTTTTGGTTAGAATGGATAAGAAGGGTTAGTGATTGCAGTCTCTGTCCCCACAGGGGAGATTCACCTCTCTATTTGTCTCGGTGACCGTCACTGGTACAGAAAGTAGAGGGAACCCTACATTTTAGAGTTGTTATGGGAGCTAAAGGTGAGCGGAAATCTTCCAATGGAGACACCTGTAGTAGTGATAACTGTCTCAGATGGAAATTCCTCTCACTTTGGGGAGGATTTCTCTTGCTTCCAGTTGCATCTCCAAGACAGGAAGTGAAGGAAAAGCTCCCCAGTGGTATGCAGACAGCAGAAAATAGACTAACACTTTCTTACTCTATCCAAAAACTACAAAATGTCTTGGTTAGACAAACATTCTAAGGCACAGTTCAAAAATCTTTTATGATCCACCTTCTGTTGATCTAGTTACCCATGAACTTTTACAAGGGTTCCACCGGGCCCCTTACCTGATTAATGGGTGTCTTTATTGGAAGGTCATACTAAGCCAGCAGCCAGATATGGGCAATATATCGAAATATGGGACATTTTTATACTGAGTACCAGGGCTGTCCCATAATGTTCTTCCAGGGGGTGGTGTACTGGCAGAGAACAGTCCTTGGGGAGGTTTTGGGTGGTGGACTCGCTGATCTGTCGTTGGGATGGGGTGGACACCAGGCCCCTCTCTAAAAGGCTCTGTCTGGCCTCCCACCCAGATCCCTGATGTCACTGGTTGCCAGGAGCTTGGCAGGACCCCAGCCACAGCATGCAGCTCAGCTCAGTGAGCAGGGAAGAATGCTGCACAGAGAGTCACAGGTTACTAGGAGCTCTTACATGGGATGCTGTGGCCACCCCCCACCACCCAGCATCTCTCCAGTGAAATACCGCCTGAGGCAACTGCCTCAAGGTGTCTTATTATAGGGATAGCCCTGCCCCACACAGTGCACATACACAGCCTTCATAAAAAAGAAAGAGGTATCGAGTAGGGAAGGATTACAATACCTGTCAAGTTTTTATTGCTGCATTTGTCCCCCACTAGATGGATTAATTCTCTCTATTGATCCTGGTGTCAAATTTTTACAGCATTCTTTAGAACAAGAGCTGAGGGGAAATCTACCAATGGGGACACCTTTTTCAGTGGCAACTGTTTAAAATGGAAATTCTACTAACTTTGTGAATATTTCTTTGTACTTCCTGTTGCAGCTCTGGAACAGAAATTGAAGGGGCTTACCAATGGGACAGAGATGGCAAAACATGAACTGAATTAGGTTCTAATCCTTCTCTACTCTATCCAAAACCAACAAAAAAAGTTCTGGCTATACTGTACATACGCTTTAAGTGAGGGACTTGGAGCCTTAACTCGGACAGACTCTCCACTTGCAGATATGAACAATGAGAAAAAAGAATTAACAGTTGTCTAGCTGGAATGTAGACAATATGCACTGCTACAAAATGAGCACTAATGTTTCTACAGTTAGGTTGATTGACCATCCAAAAGGTTCTGTATTCTAATGTTGGATTCATATATTCTGTGTGCTAACTGGTGAATCTCAGGGATATTAAAAAGAAAGAAGTGTAGCATTTGTATTTGTTTATCAACTAGGCTGAAGAAGAACTACAGAAAATCATTGTCTTTAAAACTTGGTTATGTATTGGATTAAACCTATTGTATGAAAAAAAAAAATTGATCAGTTAGAATCCTATATCAGGTAAGAATGGGACAACATTCCTCTCCCAAAACTCTGCATATATTTATCCCAAATCAATATGGACATGAGCAGGCGGAAGATCCTGCAGGAACCATATTCCACCTGCGATCCGCTGATTGTAAATGCAATGCTTTACTGGCTCCTATGCAAACATTTTTTTTATAAATGCACATTTTATCTTTTATTTTCATGTGTGCATAAATAAACATAAATAAAATATAAACAAAAATGCTTTAGCAGAAATGTACACTATTCAGGACAATGCAGGAGGTGGAGCTTAATGTCAGAAAGGGGTGGGGCTTTATGTTAATAGGCAATTCATTTGTGCTGGAAGGACCTGCTGACTGGATAGACACTGATTCTCCACCAGTAGTGTATGTTCCCCAATGGGCAATTTTGTTTCTTACCTTAAATGCATTACAACAGTTTATCACATATACAGTGATGAAAATGAAAATGTTGTACATAGTTCAGTTTTCTAAAAGCATAATGGATTGTTCAAATTAGATAAAATTGTATATGCAGTAAGGGCCATGTCACACTAGGGATCCTGTCAGTGATTCGCTAAAAACTGCAGGGAAACTACCTTCCTCCATGTTCACCTACCTCCATGTTTTCCTCATTTGTCAGCTGGATAGAAATGCTGCACAATGTAAGACACCAGCAAGGGAATGATGCTCTGCTTATCTAGCCAGTGATAGAGTGACATGTGGGAACAAGCGAGTATTTCATCTAGTCCTTTTACCCCTGAATATCAATCCTGTCGCTTGCAGGTTTTTGCCATCAACCGGTTTGATAGTTAGAGAGGGAAATGGTGCACACCAAATGGTTTTTGGTGCTGTAGGGACAAGTGCTATAAGATTACATTTCAGAGCACATTCAGAGCATGTTTCGAGGCACATAGCCCCTTCATCAGGCAAACAATGATGAAGGGGCCATGGGCTCCGAAACATCGATTTTACTGTGATGAATATTAAAGCTCCTCTAAGCATACAATGTGCTTGTGTGACATTATTTGTTGAGGATTGCTAGTGTGACATGGCCCTAAGTCCCCGTTCCCACCTTTGCATTCCATTAACACGCTCCAAATGCGCATCATGTGTGCTTTTTCATGGAACGTGTCCAAAACATGCATCACTCTTCTTAATGGCACCCCCAACCGTGGCCGGAAAACCATGTGGATGCGCATTAAATGTGCACAAATGCATGGGGGAAAAGGCTGTATGTCTGTAGCAGAATCTACTACATGAGCTACTTTCCTGCATTTGTTGCACATGCGGCATACATTGAAATCAGTGTGTGAAGCGCCGCAAATGCGGGTAAGAACTGTGAATGTGCAGGAACACATGCAAACGTGACATGCATTTCCAGTATGCCGAGGTGTGCAGGGGGCCTAAGGCTATATTCACATAGATGCTGAATACAAACAGCACCTAGCGCCAATATTGATTGAACAAGAATTTAAATTGGAATTCTATTGCCCGTTGCCGTGGGAAGCCATTGAATTGAATGCTTCCTAAACAAATGCAGAAGATGGTCACCACAGTTGGGGAATAGCTTGGTAGGTGCTGGAGAAGCCAATGAAGGGCCCCCTTTTTGTTTCCATGTGAATGCAGCCCTATAAAGATCTGGGTATAAATGTTCTCTTGTCAAGGGGTAGTTAAGACTAGGTGATCAAAACCAATGGGTACAAAGTAACCAATTGCTTTCATAAAGTGGTACATACAGGGGCGGACTGACACACATGGGGCCTCCGGGCAATACAAGATTATGGGGCCCCCTTGTGCTCCGCCCATATACAAGTCCCTCCCTCACGCCCCACCTGCATAGACATTCTTGTGTCACAGAAATTTTTTCTCCACATTAATTTTCAAATAGTGGGCTAATTCACTAAGAGATGAATTGCCGGGGAACTGGTGGGAGAATTTCAAAATCTAGACCAATATAGTCAATTTGAAAGTCAGCTAAATGTCAGAATGCATGGTTAGACCTCAGACCGGAACCAATACACGTCACACTTCAGACCAGAACCAATGCATGGAAGAACTCGGGCCGGAACCAATACACTGCAGATTGGGCAGTTAGAGTGACACATACACAGCGACATCTCTGGGATCAGCCATCACACACAGTCGGATCCCTGTGGGATGTCATCCACACACACGCGTTAATGGGCAGCTCCTTCCATACCAGCACACGTGCTCTCCTTTAGCAGGTGGGTGCAGCTGTGTTAAAGCAGCGACAGTAGTGTCTGTTGGACCCAGGAGGCGGGGGACACTGCCCCGGCCACTTTAACACAGCCGCATCTACTAGTTTGGCTGCGGCTCAGCCGAAAACAGCAAAGAGATGGCGCACACAGCTGCCTTTCCTTTAGTGGCGACTCTAGGAACAATATATGGGGGGCACATAAGATACTATAAGGTGCTCCAACCCCTGTCACTGTCATTTTTGCTGGACAGCTTGGGCTGCATGTGCTTAATGGCAATAACAGCAAATACAATACAAATAAGAATATACTTAATACTGTCCTTACACGTTTTAAGCATATACAGGAACCAGAATGCAATATTTTTTACCCTAGTGGTCCTTTAATGTCTGTTAATAGTAGCCCTTTAATATATGTTAACTCTTTGACTGCCTGTGATGTCTGCACCTTCCTAAGAGCAAGGCTGCAACAACCCCTTACATCACAGCCTGATACAGGAAGAACATACCTTCAAAGAAGTGGACATTAATACAGACATGTCTGAAAAAACAAATTACAGATTACTTATTTTATTATGAAATATATTTTTACTATTTTCAGAAGAACAAATGCAAAATATACTGTAGCAGAAGGTGCCTACAAAAGAAAAAAAATGGCATACCTGGTGGACAGCAAATGATATAGCAAATAAGCCCCATTTTTTCCCCTGGATCTCTGTCCTGGCTTTTTTTAAGGTAGAAAACTATGATTCAGTAAAAGACATACAGAACAATATTCGGTTTGTCACAGAGCTCAGCGCTAGCAGGCATGCTGCCTGTACATTCAGACTGCCATATACTGTCACATCGCTGTGGGTCAGCTTTGATGACCACTATCTGGTCTAGCAGATCCCCTCCCCCGTGGCGCTCTGCTTCCACCCTAAGGCAGTGCAATGTCAACGTTGGCATACATCTCAGTGAGTGAATTTCTTCCTCTTACTCAGGCAGATGATTTTCTTGAAGGATCTCCGGAAGTCTTGGTTGAAGATAGTATAGATAACAGGGTTGAGGGAGCTGTTGCAGTAGCCAATCCAAAAGAAAAACTTGAATAAAGTTTCTGGAATGGCACAGGCTTCCCTGCAGATGCCATAGAGGCAGTAGCTGAAGAAAAAGGGGAACCAGCAGACCACAAATACACCCATGACAACGGCTAGGACAAAAGTGAACCTCTTCTCCCTGGCTTGGGTGACCTTCCTCCTGGAGATGCTGCTCCTCTTCTTCTTCCTGGAGGAGAACATGTCCACAGATTTGTTACTAGAACGGGACAAGCGGCTGGACTGTTTAGAGAAGCTCTTCCTCTCCTTTCCACAATCAGTATTGTCCTCCCGACTGCTGCTCTTCCTTCTCTTGCTCTCAGATATACTGCTCTCCTCAATGTCCAGCTCGTCTAGATCTGTGGTGGTTTTTGGTGGGGTGGGTCGGGATGGAGGGTAATGCCCGTTCTCCCTGTCCACGGGAAACTTGACAGAAGTCCCCTTGGTGTAGCCATTCTCAATATGTGAGGAGCAATTGGTGGATGGCTTCTTCTCCGACAAAGTCCTGGTCCTCAACTTGGCCACCTGGTAGATGCGCACATAAACTAAAATCATGATCACGCAGGGGGCAAAGAAGGATCCTATAGAGGAAGAGAGGATGTACCAAGTCTCATCGTTCAGTTCACATTTCACGTCCTCATCTGTCCAGTTGACCTTCTGGACGGTCGTATCACCAACACCTAGCCTGTCCATTGAGATCAGAGGTGGGAAGGAGATGACAGCCGAAATGAGCCAGACAGTGACAATGATCCCTTTAATCCTCCTGGGTGTCCTTTTCAGGTTGTACTCCACAGCTTGAGTGACAGACCAGTACCTGTCCAGGCTGATGGCACACAAATGGACTATAGAGGAGGTACAGAAGAGCACGTCCAAAGCCAGGTAGACATCGCACCAGAGGTTGCCAAAGTACCAATATCCCATCAGTTCGTTAGCCAAAGAGAAGGGCATGACCAAGGCTGCCACCAGGATGTCTGCCCCAGCCAGGGACACCAAAAAAAGGTTTTGTGGAGCTTTCAGAGCTCTGCTAGTCAACACAGCAATGACCACAAAGACATTACCAACGATTGTAAATATAATAAGAAAGCCTACTATAACTGTCAAGGTCCAGATTGCAGTTATGGAATATCTTCCATTGCCTTGGTACCCAGAGGGTGGCAAAAAAGTACCGTTGATATAATCAGTGGTGTTCTCCAGCTCATCCATGCTGGTGTTAAAGTGACAACCACATAGCTCCGTTGCTTTGGTGCGGGTCCCTTGCCAAGTTAGGATTTCATTAACCCTCATCTCCAGTCATTGTCCCCTGTCTCCTCATGGCTGGTAACTTCCATCAAGATGCAAGATCTAGAAGTAGAGCTCTACCTCTCCTAAGCGTCCAGAAGCCTCCTGAAGCTGGTCCTGAGGTCCACACGCCGTGAACATGAAGCTGCTAGCGGGTATGTTCTCTTTCTGGTCGCCTGGCTTGTCTTGGACATTGTGCTCCAGCAAGGGGCAGTGTTCACAACACACTGGGAGGAGGAGGTGGTACTGAGGCAAGCGCTGAGATCCTTAGGTTATAAGCATCCTCATCATCTGCTCTTCCATCAAGCCCAGACTCAGCGCTCAGCCTGCTCTCCAAGCAGCAAATCACTTTCTGGAGGGTGTGATGGCGTAAAAAGCACCCTGTGATCTCCTGCTATTAACTGCTCAAGCTTTCTCTCTCTCTTTAACAGAAATAAAAAAAAAACTCCTATGCTTTTGGATTTGGAAACGATGCAGATGATGCAAATGCACTGAGTACAATGTACTTATGTGTTAAGTGCACTGAGGCTGCTGACTGAAATACTGGTAAGTCCTCTCTGTCTTTTTTTTTTTTTTTTTTTGCACAGGACCACTTCTCAGATGGGAAGTGACACAAAGGAGCTGGTGTTGTGTCATGTTGTGCTCAAGTCTCAGCACTGCTCTTCTGAGCATGATTAAAATGTATACATTGCTAATTTTACATCAAAAGCACAAGGAACATTCATTGCCATCAACAATGGCAACACAACAAAAAAGGGAAATAAAATGACTGACTCCGTATCACTTCTGGGTAAGCTGAACCTTTGATGAGAGTTATTGAACAGAAACAGAAGGAATGGAATTCTGAATAGGCAGATAAATCATTTCTGGCCAGCAATGTGGATTTTCATTTCAGATTTGCATTAAAATGTCCTTTGTAAAATTGTAAATCAGTGGCTGATGCTGGTATGGCACTACAAGTTCCATCATACACAGCCATTGGTTATCACTGCCTATTCATTCCCTTTTTGCACACTATGTGCATTTGTTGGTCAAACATTTACTAGATTTGTTAATGAGATAGTATACAGCAGAAACATTCACAGGGTGCTCAGTGCCCTGCAGTGTAATATTTAGACCTATACCCATCCATTGTATGTCTTTCCATAGAACTATATGACAACACAAACTGCAAATGCCTCCATAATGCTTGTCAATGCAACTAAAAGGTTTGTGATTGTGTCTATTTTCTAATGATGACTGGGCACTAAGGTGTACTAATATAATCTGTAGGATTCCTTACTGCTCTATACAACTCTCATAGTTAATCTCATAAACTAAATTCTCATTGTCTTTCATTAAGTTAAGACGCAGGAGCCATAAAGAGAGCTGTTTAGATCCTGTGGTACTACAAGTCCAAACTAACCCAAGTACAACTTGATGACTTGTAATGAAATAAAGCTTTCCAATGACATCTGCATAATTGTGAACTGATTTATAAAATAGCGTGCATGTATTAATCTGAGGGAACAGATGGGAATGGATGTGGGGGGGGGGGGGGGGGGGGGTTTTTGTTTTGGTGTG